>NC_060268.1:136315205-136640950 GCF_021613505.1 Equus quagga
TAGACTAAACTCTGTATCCATAGAGAATTCTAGACTAAACTCTGTATTCATAGGCTAAAACATAACGCAGGAGTGTTTTTTTGCCATCAAAATACATAAAAATACATGATATTGCAAAGTACTTTATTTGAGAACACAGATTCCTAAATTCCTGTCTCTATGATGCCCTTTGAATTTTCCATAGCTTGGAGCTGATTCAAATCTGGAACCATGATCTTGACTTAAGAAAAATTAGGGTGATATGAAATAAACAAAAAAAACCAACAAAGCTTCCTAAATTTTTTTCATATACAATCCTGTCAACTTAAGAATCCTTTAGAGTTTAAAGTGAGACCAAGGCTTTTAAAATGAGAAATTATAGGGATTACTGTATAAAAGTTGTAGAACCTATATAGCATTTATCATTTTAAAAGTGTTAGTTTCACTTTAAAACACGTATCTGCCTATTTACTTTCCTGAAATATTCTTCTGCAAACATGAAAGGGCTAGAAGTGTTAAAACTACCTGTGGCATGGACTTCTTTTGAATTCTTAGAAACTGCTTCCAGGGATAAACATAGGCTATCCTAGAAATACTAGTTGAACACTAGAATTCAAAAGTAAACAATGGAGACCATCCTTAATGAATAATTAATCCAAGATAATGGCTTAGAGATTTTCACTTAGGCAGAAGCCTGAAAATCCCACCTGATTCACCACAATATTTCATGAAACAGTCACCCTTTTATTCTCTCATTTTCAGCATCTTAAAGAGACCCACAAGAAGAGGAGAAAATTTAGTAGTTGGTATAAGACCGAAGGCATTGAGTTATTGGGAATTAGAGGAGTATGTACATGAAATCTTTATCAATCTAAACCCTGGAGGTTTAAGATCTTTCACTCAATGGACAGGAATTGGTAATACAAATGATTATGGAAAAGAATCTAGGCAAAGTGGCAAAAAATCCGACATCTGACTTTTTCTACTTAATTATTTTGGGAAATAAAAAATTAGAGTATAATTAATTATTTTGAAAAGAAAACTAATGCTATTCACAGAACTAGACTCAAGGGAAACCTGAGCCTAGAATTTGGAATGGCTTTTAGTAAAGCAAATTAGTATATTTTTTTTGATTCTTACCGAATATAGTCAAAGTATTCCTTGTGCTGGTTACGATAAAAAACAGAAAATTTAAGCATCCGTCCTGCAATCACTTCGGCCTTCTCCAACAGTTGTGTTAGATGAACTTTTGAATAGTCTGAAAATAACAAAAAGACAAGTCTGTTATTAAAAATATATCACCAAAAGTACTAACTACGTGCTTAATAAATTGGAGATTATTAAGATTCACCTTTAGTAAATTCATCTTAATGAATAGGAAATTGCATTTAAAAAAGAAAACATTCATTGTCTTTGTGTGGCATATTTTTCTTTCTACACAAACATTTTTGTTACGGTTTATGGTTGTTTTTTAGAATACTCTTTCATTTTTTTTCACTCTTTGAAATTAAAGATCCTAAAACAAAAATGTTCAATAAGGAATACAGACTCTGCATGACCCAAGTAATGTCAATCAGCCATACTAGCTTTTCTTCAATCAGCTGATAAATTGGATAAAAAAAGCTTATAATCTATAATCAATAGCAAATAGAATTTAGAGGAGTAGCAATAATAATGTTCATTTAATTTACTCCCTAAGTCTATGAGGTTGGCAAGGTAGATTAAATATGATCATTTTATTGATGCAGAAATTGAGGCTTGTCACAATGATTTGCCATATGTTCATATAGCTAGTAATTTGGAGACTAGGTCTCTGGCTCTTAGTTGATGGTTTCCAGGTACACAAGACCCTTGAAAATCTAAAGCATCTCTCAAAGTAGTCTGATCTTTTTACCAACTTTTTGTTTTAAAAACTCAAGGTTGTTGTCAAACTCCAGTACCAGAATCTAAGCAAAAATTCTGGCCTATAAAGATTATACAACTTTCCAAACAAAAGCAACCTAGTTGAACTGCTCATAGCAGCACAACTTTACTGTTCCACTGGCTTAACAAACATTTATTTAGATTAGAACATAAAATATACAAGGCACCATGCAAAATTAGATGATCAGGTTAAAAGATAAAAAAAATCTTCTTTTCAAAGAACTCGGTTTGAGAGAAGAGATAAATATACAGACAACTATGACTTATTATGGGGTAAGCACAGGGTTTTATCTCTGTCATAGACTAGAATAGAGGTAAGCTAGTTAGTGGCATTCTATTATTCTATTTTATTTCCAGTTCTTTGCCCAGTGCATAGCACAAACTATGTGCTCAAGAAATGCTGAGTGAATCAGATGTGCAGATTAAAAGACAATTTATACGAAATAACTATCTCAAGATTTCTCAGAAGAATCAAGGTTATTGATGAAGTTTTGGTGAAACAGTCTGAATTATTTTGATAAACTGAAACAACAAACTTTGAACAGCTTAAGTTCCCCTTAAATTTTAGTCATGGAAATAAAACTGCAAAATAATTTATAGAAACATACTGTGGCACACTTAAAAGCTGGTATTCTCATTATTTATCCCATAACTTCCTTAGAAGAATTATGGGATGTCGTTAAATAAAAGAGTAACAGGGAGGGGCTGGCCCGGTGGTGCAGCGGTTAAGGGTGCATGTTCTGCTTTGCCGGCCCGGGGTTCACCGGTTCGGATCCCGGGTGCGGACATGGCACCACGTGGCAAGCCATGCTGTGGTAGGCGTCCCACATATAAAGTAGAGGAAGATGGGCACGGATGTTAGCTCAGGGCCAGGCTTCCTCAGAATAAAGAGGAGGATTGGCACATGTTAGCTGAGGGCTAATCTTCCTCGGAAGAAAAAAATAAATAAAGTAACGGAGATTGCTCTAAATGAAAGAAGACATAAAGTTCTCCTTCATATACAAAGAAATAAAACATGTACTCATGTAGTTAGATTATAAAACAGAGTGAATGTATATGTGGATCTATTTATTTATAGACAGACAGATAGATATTTCTGAACTGGAAATGCCAACAGTCTTCCTTAAGCTAAAAAAAGAAATATTTTCACACCTTTCCCTAATGTCAAATGGGGTTTTAGCAAGTAAATTATAGCTCTTTTTAATGGACAAATACTATGATATTGTTTGATACAGTCCTATGGAAAACAGCATGTAGATATTAAAACGATGTCAAAAGAGACCGTTTCTCTTACTGTTTCTTCCTCAGATTAAACCTCCCTGGTAGGGTGCAAGGAATGTAAATGGAAAGAAATGCAGTGAAAAGAGTAAACACGAGCTAGATTTCCAAAAGGAATTTTAATTTAGAAAAAATTGAGGGGATATATTAATTCCAATATGACACAAATATAGTAAAAGTTACCTCAATGAGAATTCTTTATTCACTATTAATACAATATGGAAATCTTCAGCTATTTCATTACTGATTGCTAGACTATGATTAATACCATATTTCATCTATTCTAAAATGTATTTTTTTCATGTTTTAGCATCTCTGATATGAGACAATAAATGTGATAAGAAAACACTGTTTCATAGTTTAATTGGCAGTAATTTCTCTTAGTGATACATAAAACAGTGGATCTTATAGTCAAGGACATCTTAGAGAGGAAGAAATATGGTACCAGAGATGCTATCTTCCTTGCTCTCAAACACTCAAATCCTTAGCAATCAAGGATGTAATCCTTAGCAACTTCCTCATAGAATAAACAAAAAGGGTTGAAGATAATCAAAATAACATAGAACTAAAATTTCATCCATTCAACATATCCACAGGAGAAGTTTTATACTGAGTTTGAGATTAAGAAACAACAGAAGATAATGAGAGAAAGCAATAGCTAAGCACATACTGAGTCTAAAACAATGCAAGCATGAGACTATGGGAAAAAAAGGCTGATTTATCTGAAAGATGCCTCAGCTGGGGAAAGTTGCTAAGCAACCTGCAATAGGTGAGGTGAATTGTTTATAAGACTTTTTCTACATGCTCCTTTATGTTGAAACAAACACTCAGCCTCTCTCTACAATATTTCAGAGGAAGCAATCACCTAGACAAAGAGGAAACAAAGCCCCATTCTAAGAGACAAAAGGAGAGGATGACAGATGCATTAAAGTAGAGACATCTTTACATCTCTTCAACACCTATTTAAGTGCTCAATAAATATTTGTTTCTTTATTGAATGAGTACACAAATAAATAAATGAATAAGGTGAATGATAACATTTCCAATGTAATGGAATATTATGGTATAGTTTAAGATCAAAGGGGATGGGCTATCCACATCAGATATTCCAATGCCAAATGACTATGAGGTACTTTATAATGAAGCAAAGATTTACACACACATGCTCAGGACACTAGTTCAGAGATTTTCAGCACTCAAGTGAAAAATCCAATAACATTCCTGCTAGGTACAGTCATTGAGGTCTTCCTCCATTCCCCTAAATTAGAGAAGGATGTTCCTGGCTCCTTTCTTCCAGTACTCATGAAAATGAAAAATGAAAAAGAAAAAAAGAGGAAGGGAAAAAAGCTCTCTCTCAAAATGAAGCTCAAAATATGCTGGGTACATTTTCAAACTACATCAATTTTTATTTGCAAAGCTTTTACTTCAAAAAATCAAACTATCCATGCAGCAAAAAGGTAATTTAATGCCAGTACCCAGCTTTCACTGAGAACTTCAGCTTTCTCCAATCAATACAACATAGTTTGTTCTGTTACTGGCAATGCAAAAATGACCAGTGCAATAGATATCACCTTATAATTATAAAAAAGAAATATTTCTGTAATTAGCTCTCCAGGACTATTAAATAAGATTTTCTCTGCATTTGCATCTAGTTCTCTTACCTGCTGTGCAGAATTCTATAATTTCACTCCATTCAGAAACAACGTAATCCCCATCAACTTGTTTTGAGGCAGTCTGCACTGCTACTGTGTACTCAGTTCTTGGGCTCAAAAACCAGTGTCCACGGACAGTCATCGGCAAGGGAACAGCTTTTGCAACCAATTTTGTTGGAACATCCTAGGAAAGGAATGAAAGAAATAAATTAATTTAGCAGTATAACTTGAATCAATAGTAAACAACATGGAAGAACTTATTAAATTTTTGGCTGATGACAGAATTTTCCTGTTTAAAGATATTTAACAATTACTATATTCAAATCTCTTATTCTTCAGATGTAAAAACTAAGGCTGAACTTGATCAAGAGATAGGCTCAAGGTCATACAGCTAGTTAATGACATAAATGTACTTGGACTCCAGTTTTCTTCTATTCTAGTATAATGTTCTTCTCTGTACACTCCCTATATGTGTTCCCTAAAATGAAACATTCTAGTACTAAATGATAAAACAAACCAGAAACATGAAAGAAAATCAATAGACTTAGTATTTAAAAATATTATATTTGCTTAATTTTTACTACTCAATAATTTCACTGGAGTAGTTTGTTACTAAATATTTTGTAGGTGAAGGGAGAGAACATTTTTAAAATAAATGAATCTGTTTTATATACAAATGAGGTAACATTTGCTTCACTTGTATTCAAGTATGGAGCCCATATGTCACAGAAATGTTTAGGTATTTCTAAACAAGGACTAATAAGGTAATTAAACATGCTAGTTGACTATTCACTACATTTCCAAAGATAAGGTATTCTAGATGTGAAATGAAGAAAGGGGGTCAAGTCTTGGCCTATTCATCATGTAATGTTTAATATTGCAAAGCTACTTTAAGAAAGCAAACGTCAGAAAAGAGATTATCCATCACCAGAAAGTCTAATCAAAATTGGAACATGGGAAAAATAATGACATCAATCTTGTTCACTCTCTCACACTTGTCTGTATGTATAATCTTCACTTATTGCTAGTATGTATAATTGCACATTTAGTAAACACATAATTTTCAGAAAAGATAAGACAGTTCTTCCAAAAGATTTTCCAAGTTAAAATTTAGTATCAATATAAAAAACAAGACTGACTTTCATCACAGTGAAAATACTGAAACATAAGAATACTTAAACCAGATAACTATTATCCTCTCTATAGCTACTTTTGAAGGGAGATATGTATTAGAAAAGATATGTGATAAGTCGACAGGTATGAGAATAAGTATCAGAGAAGTGTTACATGTCTAAAACATCTAAACATTGTTTTTCATTCTCAAACCATAAAATAAAATTGATGACATAAAGTAATCTTCAGCCCTTAAGTATTTTAACAAATACCCTAAAGTTTATAAACTGTATCACATTCCTCTTTTGGCAGTTATTATAGGGAAAATGTGTGCTTCAATGGAAAGCTATGCATTGCCTATAGCACAGTCTTCTGGCTATCTTCTTTTGATTCTGTGGAAGCTATTTTACAACTCTGTAATTTGTAGATACCTGATAATGATTCAGTAACTCTTGTCTAAATACATGCAAATAAATTTTGTCCAGTGGAGAGACAACCCTCCCCTTCTGTCCTCGCTCCCTCCCCAACCCCAAACCAGTTTTGCCTCCACTTATACATTTATTTAAATATCCTGATCTATAACTGTGTCTTTTCTTTGGATTCTCCTTTGAACTGGTTGTAATACTTCACTAATTACCTCATTAATGAGTTAAAGAAAATTTTTAACACATATTCATTTTTATGTCTGTCTGAGAATCATGATTTTACTTTCTTTTGGAGAAATTGTATTTAAACAATATACTCTGGTTGTATTACCTCATCAGTTACCTCATTAATGAGTTAAAGAAAATCTTTAACACATTAATTTTTATGTCTGTAGGACAGTCATGATTTTATCTTTTTTTGGGAGAAACTGTATTGTAACAATATACTTGGCATTTCATGTTCTTACAAAATTTCTTAGAGGGATAGGGTTTTTAAATGACATATAATTTTTATTTTTCCCAGTGTTAAATACATTATATAAGTAATTAATAGAACCTTATTCTTTCAAAATGTCCTCATACTTAGAAATTTTTTAAGATGCAAATAAATATTATATGTTAGGATTTTACCTTATGTTTAAATTTATTGGAGTTCTTGTTCTCTTTCTTGTTGAGGTCAATGAAATAGTGTGTAATACGGTCCTTTGATTTTGAATCCATTTCCCATGAAATCTTGAATGAATCACATGTAATGTTGCTTATTTTTATGTTATGTGGTACAGGAAGTTCTTCCATCTCTGCTATGCCACTGTCTTGTGATTTGTTCCCTGCAAGAAAACAATGCCCAGATAGTTAGTTTACAACCAATGGATTTTTCCAGTTTGCAAGGCCATTAGCTGTGTATATATTTCTGAACTCAACTATCTAATTACTAAATATGACATTTCATTTGTTTGTGAAGTAATTTGAGTGTTAATGATAGTAAATGACATTTACAAGGTCATATTACCAATAAAAAGCCTTACCACCTCTACATTTTCAATTTACTTTTCCAATTTCTGCTTTCACAGAATGAAAACAAAAACACTAATGATTCATCTTTCTAATGTATGAAAGACTAGCCTTACATTGTAGGTTCCATCTCAAAAGCCCCATGAGACCTTTTTTCCTACATGACCGATCAATTCTGCTCTAAAGTAATAGCAGGTGTTTTAAGCTAGATAATGTCAGAAATGTTAACAATGAAAGAGTCCGGTCAAAGGAAACATTTTTTTTAAAAAAAAAATCTATGAAGTATCAGTGATAGTCTATAAAAATTGCTCCTCCTTTTCTCTTTTGGAAATTTATATATAGAAATAGCATGTAATGGTTATAGCACATATACAAATAATATTGAAGACCATTCTCTTACAAGTTACTATGCCAACAATTACTCTAGGAACCTTTTTACCTGTCATATCTTAATAAATTTAATTTTGACTGCTAAAACAATTGATAAGGCTAAAAGAGAAAAAACAACTGCCTTGTTGATTAATTTCATTAAAATCTTAAGAAGCGATCTGACATCTGATTACTTTGAAGATTGTGTTCTACATTTCCACTTAGAGAAAATGCTATCACTTTTGCTAACAGTTTAGAACAGAATATGATAGTTGACAGGACAAAAAGAGAAAATACAGACTTGCCAAATTTGTTTCATATATAGGAAAGATATACTGGATCAAATTTTACTCCAATTCTTCCCATGTTCCCTTCCTCCAAACCAACATAAAATTCAATGCCACAGAAGAAAAAATATTTATATATAATTGTTATTCATATGATAAAAAGTGGTAGGTCATAAATCAGCTACATAACCTGTTCCTTAACAGAATGAAACAGCAAATCTTGATCAACAAAAATTCAAAACAACAATGAATGTTACCTTGTGACAATACTTTTCACTTCCAGTTGGATTGTGTTCTCCACCCCCATGCTCTCATCTCAATTACTGATATAACACTTTTGACAATTCCCAGTCTTATTAAATCTTTGACCCATGTTATCTCATCTCAAGTGTGTTGTGGCCAGAGGAACTCAAGGACAATCGAAAACTAATCTCAAAATAACTTAAGTTCTTTATTGTCATTTCTTGAACAATACTTTTAAAAATTCTTCTTTCTTCCCCTATGTACTGCCCTCACACTCCAGTTTCTCCAGATTCCCCTCCATAAAACTCCCAGAAAAATTATTACTGCACCTTTTTCTCTCCTCCTACCCTGGCCTCACAGAATCCCTAAATTGCTTCTGGCCTAAAGCTTTTCAAAAGTCAGGGAAGGGCAAGAGACCAAGTGGAATCCTTTTATGACTTTGGGAAAGGGAAAGGCAATAAATACTCAAACATTAGTAAGTTTTGTTCTGTTTAGAAAAGCTCACATTTTTACTTATGATTCTGATTGCAGTTATCTTTAAAATGTAACACTAATGAAAAACTTTCTGGTCTCTAATGGTAGAAATTTCTGTAGAACTCATCTCCATTATGATTGCCCATATAATTTCAAAACAACTGAAAGAATTATTTAAGATCATAGAGAAAAATAAAGCTATTTTGCATTTGATCCAATTTAGTGAAAACACAACTTCAATACATTAACACTAAGATACTATATTTTGCCGTTTAAATTTCCACTATTGTTATCTTATTCAACCTTAAAGTTACAAATAATTGATTATTTTCTAGAATATAATACTTTGTTTTATGCACTTTTTCTTCTAATTGATAAAACTTGAGAAAGAAATTTTTACCTTTATTGAAATGTGGAAACTTGTGCTCAAATCATATTTTCCCATTCAGAACAATAAAAAGCTTAAACCTATAAAGGATTTGTTATATCAAGAATCTTCATTTTCAAGCTACTTACCATAGTCCCAGTTCAAAACAAAGCCCCTAGATTAACCTTTATGCAGCTTTCTTACTTGGGCAGAACAAGTAAATAATTTAGTTTAAATAAATTCTACCTAGTTTACATGTAACTTCCTTCCTGCTCATACTCTCTGAAGCAAGTTTTAACTGAGATTTTGAGATTGGTGACAGAAGATAATGATTCTGTCTATAAAACTGGTGAAACAACAATGATCCACATGACATTAATACTCAACAATCAGCCAATACTATCTTAGATCTGTACAATCAAGTGTATTTCCAAATGCAGCTTCCCTTTCTCAGTAAGACTTCATCTTAAGGATAATTCTAGCTACCTTTCTCTACTTTACATGCCAAATGATTCTAAAACCTGTGGCTATGTTGCTAATTGGTAATGCCGAATGGAGAACAAATAAATGGCATTTTTATCTGTCCAAAACATGAAAACTGGTTTTCAGAACAAACATTTCGAAAGCACTGTTCTAAGAACAGCAATTATTGAAATGCAAGCTGAAAACATTGCCAAATTATGCTAATAAATTTATATGTATGGCTCTTCTCTCACTGAACTTAAATTGCCTTACAAAAAGAGAAAGAGTGTTTTAAAAAGGTAGTTAGTGTTAATAACAAGCCTTGAGCTGTCCTAAGAAAGAAATTGCAGGTGTTAGGTTCACCTCCCTAACAAACAGCAACCAGGAGCAATTTTCTCATGCCATCTTTTTTCCTTCCTAAAGTTTTAGTGATCAAAAAGTCTGCTACCATAATGCAGACAGGAGGGCATTGATTTTATAATTAAAATTATATATGTATATATATGCTTAAATAAATATATATTTTAATGATTTTCATTACAAAGTCAGAGATATGGTCTGCTGGGGGAAAAGTGCTTTTCATAAAATAAACTTTAAAATGCTGCAATACTTTTAAAGTCATGAAAGAAACCAGTGAACCCTGGGCCACTGAAGCAGAGTGCGTGAACTTAACCACAACACTACCAGGCTGGCCCCTAATCTTTCATTTTTTGTTTCATTAAATCCAATCTCGGGGGCTGGCCCAGTGGCATAGTGGTTAAGTGCACATACTCCTCTTTGGCGGCTTGGAGTTCGCTGGTTCAGATCCTGGGTGCAGACCTACAAACAGCTCGTCAAACCATGCTGTGGTGGCATTCCACACAGAAGAACTAGAAGGACTTAACACTAGGATATACACCTATGTACTGGGGGAGAGGAAAAAAAAGACCCCCCAAAAAAAGTCCCAAACCACTACCCACAACATCCTTCTTTGTCTATAGTTAAAGATGTTATTTAAGGTGGTGGCTTCAGCCATCTTGGTGAGTTACTAAGTTTTCTCAGGTTTCTGCCATGTATACATGTTATTAAACTTTCATTTTCTCCTGTTTTACTGTCTCATGTCAATTTAATTTTTAGACCAGCCAGAAGAACCTAGGAGGTAGAATACTTCTTCCCTACATTAGTCTATACCTTTACTGATTTTGACCCCTCAGCCCCCATCCAGGGGATATTGAGCAATGTCTGGAGATATTTTTGATCAACACAACTTGAGGAAGGTGCTATTATCACCTGGTGACTCTACACTGTGAAGCTTCCTTGGTCTATGACATAAAATATCTAATCAATTCAATCTGTTAAGTTGAAAACCTCAAGTCAGTCAATTGCTTAAGGTCAGTGTACATATCCTTTGGAAAATAAAAAGTTAATTAAATGATGTTTTTGATATCACTGAACTCAGTATTTTTTTCTATACATTATTTACTGGTATCCTGTCCATCTGAATATGTTTTTTGCAGATTTAAAATAATTACAATTTTGGATATCCAACTACCAGAATTAAATGAAGCCAGGAACTGAGGATAATTATTTCTTAGGTACTGAAATAGAAAATAAGATGTGGGACTGGGGCATGACGGAAGGTAAGGATTATGCTACCCTACACAAGAGAGGTGCATAGGCTTGCATATTGAGGCAGCATTCAAAAGAGAACAAACACGAAGAGCTAAGAATGAATTGCAGGACTGATCCAGGAAGGAAAATGTGAAAAAGGACAAAGAAGAAAAGTAATAGAACCCATGAGCAGATCTCAAGGTAGGCCAAAGTCAAGCCAATTTTTTAAGTTTCACTTGCAATAAAGTAAACTGCATTTGTTTATATACCTCTGAGTATTTATCATGAATTACACACTTCCATTATGCTAATACTCAAATTAATTTCCTATGTTGATAGCTATACTCCACATACATAAGTATGCAACTATTAATTACAGATTGGCTAGGACTGTATATCCTAGTCAGACAGACAAGGGTTTGAATTCTAGCTCTGCCACAAGGAATTGTCTGATCTTGAGTAAGTCTTCTAACTGTCTAAACCTCCATTTCCTCATAGCTCAATGAGTATTAAATGAGGTAATGCAAAAATACAAAACATTTAATATAGTATCTAGCATGTAGTAGTTAATAAATGTTAGCTAATTTAACATTACATTGATAGAAAAAGCAATATTAATTCACTCTACCCATTGGTCCAATTAATGCTTAACTTTTCTAATTAACTCTAGAATGTCAGTGCCTCCAGAATCTTAAATGATTTTTTCATTTGGGAAATCCTTCAAATATGCTGACATTCATTAGTGTCCAGATACATACAAGTATTTTTGAGTAAATCCATACATGCTGAAAGAGGCTATAATTTCCTAATTTTTTTCTTTAACCAAATCATTTTACAGATTACACATAATTTCCTGTCTTTAAGATGTTATTTAACCTTAGAGCTTGCCACCCTCCTTAGTATATTATTTCTTTCCATGGGCCTTTATTTTTTTATTTTTTCACAATATACCACTTTTTATTACCTCTTACATTATTTACTGGTAATTTACTGGTCTCTTTCTAAATTATTTCTCTTATATTTATGCTTATAGCACATCCTAATTATCTGTACGTTTTTCATAGTTATTTCACATCCACATCATTAATAAAGATTTTTTAAAAGCACATTTTCCCAATAATCATAGTATCTAAATGGCCTTTCACCCCAATTTTGGATCTTAAAGTCTCTATTCTGTGATGATCATTCCTGGGTTTGTTTTAAATCCATGTAACAGTACTTCTTTATTAAGGGAATTCCAATTCATTTTTCAAGAAAGTTTTGTGAGGTACTATTTTATTCTTCAACATTGATGAAACTACATTTATTGAACCAGCTGCAGGGCTACTGAAACCTCCTGATATCAACACTTTTTCACAGCTTCTCATTACTCCAGAGGTTGAAAGTTACAAATGAAGGACATAAAAATTCAACTGTCAGAATATTAGGAAAATAGTTCTATAGGGAACACTAGCACCTGAATATTAATGAAAATTTTTTCTCTCTGTAAAGGCAATCTATGTGGTCAAAAGCAGGGGAATATGACCACCCTGGAACCTCAGACTCTGAAATCCAAGACACTCATATTCTGAAGAATCTGAATGTAGTTAATTTACAATGCTCATGGATTTTAGAGTTCTGAGCTTTGTGTGAAACCAAGAAAACCCGCTTATCTCTGTAGTGCTGACCCTTCACATACAGCACTGGATTTTCTAGTTTACTGAAGAAACACAAAATTCTGGTTTTGCTGCCATAAGAAGTATCACAAGATTAATGCTTCACACTATTTGTAGGCTTATCTCTCTTAGCCATATCTGGTGTTAAATTCCAAGTTAAACTGTCTAATCAGTTTTAAAATGGATGTGATCACTAGCCCCAGAGTTGAACTGAAGCACTAGTAAATGAGCAGCAAATAAAAAAGTGGAACTCACTCAGTATCTACTGTGCAGTTAAATTACTCAAAAAATATATATACATGGGCTAAAAATAGTGAATAAAACAGCAATTATTTTTTTTGTCATTTCTCCTTTTATAAAACTCAAAATGGCAAAAGCAATGATAAAATTAGTGCATTTTGTTAAACACGCTTTAAAGATGAGACAAATTTGTTTTTCACTTGTCTCACTACTCAAATGATAAAACTATTTGGAGAATAAAATTGAAAACAAGCTTTGACAAATGATGACATGATAAAACAAATTTGTAAAAAGAAATAATTTTATATTATTGAAAAAAACACTGAATGACAATTGTTGACATCAAGGATATAGCCCAGGTTCTCCCACCAACTGGGCAAATCAAGATGTAAGAGGTTTCTTAGTTAACTACAATAGACAATATTTAAATATAGCATTACATCAAAACCTTTTAGTAACAGAAATACTAATTGAACACTTATACCTGTTAGGTAGTGTTCTAAGAGTTTTAAATATATATATATATATATATATTTAAAATTGGCACCTGAGCTAACATCTGTCGCCAATTTTTTTTTTTCTCCCAAAGCCCCCCAGTACATAGTTGTATATCCTAGTTGCAGGTCCTTCTGGTTGTGCTATGTGGGATGCTGCCTCAGCGTGGCTTGATGAGTGATGCCAGGTCAGTGCCCAGGATCCGAACCGGCGAAACCCTGGGCCGCCAAAGCGGACTGCGTCCACTTAAACTTAAGCTCGGCCACCAGGCTGACCCCTTAAATGTATTTTTAATCCTCATAAAATTTATGAACTAGTAAGTATTATTATTATCATCCCACTTTAAGAGACAAGAAAACGGATACATAGAGGTTATATGACTTGCCTGAGGTCAAACAATTGTTGTAAAAGCCAAAATTCCAACCCAGGAGGCCTAGCATTAAAGTGTAGTTCTTAACCACTGTACTACAGCTGCCTTATCACAGTTGCTCTAGAACTATTTGTATTGTTTTGTGCAAATCACTTAACCTTCCTTGTTTCCTCATTTGCAAAATAAGAGAACCGATCTGCATTAGATTCTCTTTCTAAAGCCAATTCCAACTCCACACTTAGTTACCACCTTTTTTCCCAAGAGCAATTTGCATAAGCTTCTTGCATTTATTAGTTAACAGTATTTTCCATCACCTCATGATAAAATTAAATATATCCTTACATCCAAGAACTCAATTCTTTTCTGATAACATTTCCTTGTAATTAAATAGGGCAACTAATTGGCACACTGTGGTGTAGTGGAGTAGGAATAGAGAAGCTTAGAATCTGGTCCAAGTTCTCTTACTGACATGTTGCACAACCTTAGCTAAGTCACTGAAATTCTCTTGAACTCAAGTTCCTCCTCTTGAAATTGAGGGGACTTTGTCAATGCATTCCATTATTTTTAGTGATGTTATATTTTTCTCGATTTGAAAAATCTTAAATGATAAAAGGCAGAGCTGATCAACTTTACTTATAAGTTGGCTATTTATGCCTATCTTTTTGCCACTTGATAATGTTGAATCAATCCTCAACAAGAACACCCAGAGGCAGATAAAAGTGGGAGAGGGCAAGAAGCGTATCTGTTTATTTAGTTACTTATTAGCAATTCAGCACAGAAGTGGTGTGAAAAGAAGCAGAACCTGAATTAAACTTAGGATCTGAACTGCTTTTGCTGCTCCTTTTCTCCACTATTACAGAACAAATACAAGTTGTTTGCATGATCCTGTTCTCTGCTTTTTCAATTTACCTGGCCCTTTGTTATTTTATATCACTTCAGTAAGTCTTGTGTTTTGTGTTTAATACCTTGTAGTCAACTAGAAACTCCAAGGAAGATACACATTTGAAGTGGAATTATTGCATGAGTCTAAACCTATCTTAGAGAAAAAAAAATCTCTTCATTATGGATGTCAATTCAAAGTTCTTCCCTTTTTCTAATAATGACCCTTATTCACCTACTGTATGTATTTAGTAATCTTGAAAAATTATACATCTCAAAAAATTATCAATCTATAAGTGAATTCATTTAATTGACATATATAAAGGTACTTCTATGTAGTCAAATAATGAGCATCAATTATCAAATCTAAAACTTCCTGCAAAATAGTGGTCACTATCCATATCAAAATGAAAATGAATTAATAACCTTATATATAAATGGATCCAATTAGCATAATGTTGTGATTTATAAAAATGTGTGTTCTATCCAATTATGGATAGAACAGTTTGGGGTATAAAATAAATGAGCTTTATGAAACTCTACATATAGAGACTAGCTAGTTAGCCACATTTTAATTTATTTATTCTCACCTGGGTAACTAAAGGCATTTTATTGTAAAAAACTTATTGATGGATACTTCATTTTTACATATCACATATTCAGAACATAAATACCAAACTATATAAAGAATACTTACATGTGTAAGACATTAAACTATGAACACTATAATAATTTATTCCTAAGTCTATTTCCTTGGCTTTCTACTTTATCATTTTTTAAAATAGCACTTTCTCATTTACTTATGAATACACACAAGAAATAGTCCTGACATGATTAAAGGATACCAAAAAGTCTGGCAAAATACTTAGAATGTTATTTTTCTGCATGTAGTTAACACTAGTTAATTTCAAGCAAACATATAGAATATGATTAGAATTCCCCACCTCCCCCAAAAGAATAAATACTGCATACAAAATATGTACTGCTACATTGTAATAAGAGAAGGGTTATCTTGAGGTTAATGAAGCTTCATATTAAGGGCCCCTCAATTGTATCATCCCCTTCCATGACCCAGTTCATATTTTTTTATTTGTAATTATGTATTCTTTTTCCTAAAGAATGTCCTTCAAACTATATAAGGTTGAGGTGACATAATATTTAGATTCACTTCTCCAGAGTAGGTATAATTTATTTTTTAAATTTTTTGAGGAAGATTAGCCCTGAGCTAACACCTGCCCCCAATCCTCCTCTTTTTGCTGAGGAAGATTGGCCCTGAGCTAACATCTGTGCCCATCTTCCTCTATTTTATACCTGGGGCGCCTGCCATGGCATGGCTTGATAAGCACTGTGTAGGTCTGCGCCCGGGATCCAGACTGGAGAACCCCATGCCACCGAAGTGGAGCGGCGCAAACTTAACTGCTATGCCAGTGGGCTGGCCCCACCCATTCTTTAGTTTTTAAACAACTTTTAATAAAAGTACGCCTTTATACAAGGTACACATGATGATTTGATATACATATAGATGGTGAAATGATTACTGTAGTCAAGCTAATTAACATATCATCTTGTCACACAGTCACCATTTTTTTGTAGTGAAAACACCTGAAAACTACTCTTTTTGCAAATTTCCAGTATTCAATATAGTATTATTAACTATAGTCATCATGCTGTACATTACATCTCTAGACTTATTCAATTTACTTAAGTACAACTTTTCACCCTTTTGACCAATATCTTCTCATTCCCCCACCTCCCCACCTCTGGTAACCATCATCCTACTCTCTGCTTACATGTATTCAAATTTTTTAGATTATACACACACACACATACATATATAAACAAGATTGTTTAGTTTTTTCTTTATATGTCTAGCTGATTTCACTTAGCATAATATCCTTCAGGTACATCCATGTTGCTTTATCCACTTATCTATTGACAGACACTCAGGTTGTGTCCATAACTTAGCTATTGTGAATAATGCTGCAATGAGCATGGGAACACAGACATCCCTTCAAGATACTAATTTCATTTCCTTTGGGTATCTACCCAAAAGAAGGATTACTGGATCATATGGTAAGAGCAATCAGATAAGAAGAAACAAAAAGACATTCAAATCAGAAAGGAAAAAGTAAAATCACCTCTGTTTACAGATGGCAAGATCCTATATGTAGGTGATCCTAAAGACTCCACAAAAAAATCGTTCAAATTAATAAGCAAATTAGGTAAAGTGGTACGACATAAAATCAGCATACAAAAATAAGTTGCACTTCTTTACACCAATAACAATCTATCTGAAAAGAAAATCAAGAAGACAATCTCATTTACAATATAATCAAAAAGAATAAAATACTTACGAATAAGTTTAACCAAGGAAGTGAAAGATTTGTACACTGAAACTATAAACCATTGATGAAAGAAATCAAAGAAGATACAAACAAATGGAAAGATAGCTGGTGTTTAGGGATTAGAAGAAATAACATTGTTAAAAGGTCCACATTACCCAAAATGATATACACATTCAACATAACCCCTATCAAAATTCCAATGCAAAAAAAAAAAAAGAAAGAAAGGGGGCCAGTCTCCTGGCCGAGTGGTTAAGTTTGCGTACTCTGCTTCGGTGACTGGGGGTTTCACTGGTTTGGACCCTGGGGGCAGACATGGCACCACTCATCAGGCCATGCTGAGGCGGCATCCCACATAGCAGAACCAGAGGCACTCACAACTAGAATATACAACTATATACTGGGGGGCTTTGGGGAGAAGAAGAAGGGGGGTCAAAGATTGGCAACTGTTGTTAGCTCAGGTGCCAATCTTTAAAAAAAAAACTTCCAATGCATTTTTCACAGAAATAGAAAAAACAATCCTAAAATTTATATAGAACAAAAGTCCCCAAATAACCAAAGCAATCTTGAGGGAAAAAAACAGTGTTGGAAAAATCACACTTCCAAATTCAAAACTTATACAAAGCTACAGTAATTGTAACATTATGGTACTGGCATAAAGACAGACATATAAACAAATAGAGTAGAATAGAGAGCCCAGAAATAAACTAGAGCATATATAGTCAATTAATTTTCCACCCAGCTGTGAATTGCCTTCCTTTCCTTTGAAGTCCCTGACTCTCTCCACTCCAATATCTTCTTTTTCTTTTTAACAGAAGATGGTATTTAAGGTGAGTGCTTCAGCCATTTTGGCAAGTTACTCCATTTTCCTAGGTTTCTCCCATGTATATATGCTATTAAACTTTTGTTCGATTTTCTCCTGTTAATCTGTGTCCTGTCAATTTAATTCTTAGACCAGCCAGAAGAACCTAGAAGGGTAGAGGAAAATTTTTTCTTCCCCTACGGTACTTACACACACCTAGATGGTATAGCCTACTATACACCTAGGCTATATGGTACTAATCATATGGGACCACCATCGTATGTGCAATCTGCTGTTGACCAAAACATCATTATTTGGCACATGACTGTATTGACAAATTACTTATTCATTTTATTTCACTTCAGTTTTCACCAGCAAGTTTGCTTGAAAACATTAGAAAAGCTATTGCATTGTAAAGTGTTTTCTTGTAAAACTGAGACTCAATTTGTATTCAGAGCATTGTTATAAAAATGATCAGCACACTGAAATTTATCTTCCTAAATAAAAAGAATAGACCATTTTTCCTCATCACTTCAAATTTCCTTTATATTTGAAAACTAAAAAGTATCTCGGTTGTAAAATAAGTATCTAAGATAATATGTTTTTGTAAAAGGTAGTCTAGTATACTATCACTGGTCACCTCAAGGTTATGAAAAAGCAAAAGCAGTTCTGCATAAGTAAATTTATACATTTTGAGGATTAGACTCTCACTCCAAGAATAGCAAAATAAAATAAATATTACAAACTCTAATTGACTTATATGTTCAACAGACATTTGTTGAATGCATAAGTGCAAGTGGATTCAAAGGTGAATCAATGAGACACTAGAATTCATGCTTTCAAGGAGCTTACATTACAATCTAGTAGACATTTATATATGCATATGTATGTATGTATATGTATATACATACGTCAATTTTTATTTATTTTTGGGGGGTTTCTCTTGCTGAGGAAGATTTGCCCTGAGCTAACATCCACTGCCAATCTTCCTTTTTTTGCATGTGAGCTGCTGTTACAGCATGGCCACTGACTGACGAGTGGAGTAGGTCCACGCCTGGGCACCGAACCCAGGCTGCCAAAGTGGAGTGTGCAGAACTTAACCACTAGGCCATCAGGCCTGGCCCCTGTAGGTCAATTTTTAAAGCACTTACTCTTATATATCCTTTCAGATAGTGATCCACTTCTTTGCTTCCCTTCATAACCAAACTTCTCTGAATACCTGCCAAAATAGGCTATCTCTGTTTCTTCACCTCCTATTCACTCTTAAACCCAGTCAAATCTAGTTTTTGCCTCTACCACTCTAACAAAAGTCCTCTTGTCATGTCACCAATAAACTCCGTGGTATCAAATCTAATCGATACTTTTCAGTTCTCCCCTGACTTTCCCTTTCAAAAGCATTTAACACAGTTGACCATTTGCTGCTTCTTAAAACATGATCCTAGCTTTTCTCCTATTTCACTAACTACTCCTTCATATTCTCCAGACCTTTTCCTAACCAAAAGTTAGTGTTTCTCAGGGGTCTACATCGGCTTTTGAGGTACGCTGCGTCATAGCACTTGTCCATCTGCAACTTGCTATGTGTCTTTAACTATGTGAAAGATTTTCTATACCAGTGCTGCCCAAAAGAACTTTCTGCAATGATGGAAATATTTTTATACATGCTATTTAGTACGCTTCCCTCTAGTCATATGTGACTATTGAGCTCTTGAAACATGGCTAGTGTGATTTAAGAATTAAATTTTAAATTTTATGTAATTTTAATTAATTAAATTTAAATATTTGACCCGAATGTCTACTCTACCCGACAACACAGCTTAAGAGACAGCCCTCATTTCTTACTTCTCCCTGTAAGTGATGATCTATCATCTTTTTGCTGATTATTTCCAAATTTATATCTCAAGATCTGAAGTATATTTAATACCTCCACTTGGATGTCTCATGGACATCTCAAATTAAAACGTCTGAAACAGAATTCCTGATTTTCCTTGCCAAACTTATGCTCCCCAGTATTTCCCCATTTTAGTAAATGGCATCAACATCCACCCAGATGCCCCATCTAGAAATTTTAGACTTCAACAACTAGTACAGGTGAACTGATTTTTTTCCAATTCTTCAAAAATCTAAGCTCCTCTCTCCCTGAAGGCTGCTTCCCCTGTCTTACAATGTATTACCTCCAGTTACTTCTCATCCTTCAAGTCTCAGCTTAAATATTACCCTTAGAGAAGCCTTCTGTGATTATTTTACTTAAAGTAAGTTTGTGCCACTACTACTGATATTCTCCATAAGTTCCTTCTTTATTTTCTTCACAGCACTTCCATAATTTCTATTTGTTTATTTATATTTTTAATCTATTTTTCCCATTAGACCATAAGACCATAAGATTATGAATGCAGAGGTCATGTCCACCTTGTCACCAATATTTCCACAGTGTTCAAAAAAGCAAATATTTATTGAATACATGAATGCCTAGGTAAAGGAATCAGTCTATTCTTCACATTCAGAAATAGGACACTATTTTTATCCTTCTAAAATACCACTTGATGAATTGGCAAAGGAAATTTTAATTATTAATCATTTGATTCCCAAAGCTTCATGATAAATTATCCATTTTTTTCTCATACTACTCAGGTGGTAACCTATTAGAAGGCAAAGCTCACTTTTGTAGACTCAAAAAAGAAGTTAATAACTACACTTTAAAACACACATATGACACTACACCATTTTGCTATCACATTATATGGGTAAATCCTGTCAACCCCACCCCCCAAGTAATATGCTCTTTCAGGCATATTACTATATACCAATATATGGTATAGGCATACTATACTATAGTATATACTATATATAGTATATATGCTATAGTATAAGCTGTATACTGTATATATTATAGGCAGACTATAACAATGAGCAAGAATTTCTCTCCAAATAATTTTTAATGACTTTATCATTCTGAAAATAAATACAGAACACACAATATTAAAAAAAGGAAATAAGTCTACTGTAAAAAGTATACTATCTACCATGTTACCCAGCCACTCAATTCTTCTGTCCAGAAATCACCATTATTATCAGTTTTTCTCTGTATCCTTCTAGAATATTCTATGCACATAGCCTTGTTTTCTGCCCTTTCCAGATCTGTAATCAACCATTTCTTAAAGGATCCCTGGTTGTTTTTCATGGAAAATGGCATTTCAAGACCATAACCTGGGCACTAAGGATGTTCATTCCTATTGGACTGATGTTTGTTTCTAGGCATTTTCATTTGATAGAGCTAGGAAAAATTTATTTTATTTTTAAAGAGAAAAGTCATCATGAGTTCTATTGATACTTTTAATTCAAATTCAGTACTATAGGGTTTTAACTTAACCCCTTCATCTTATATTCATATTTACTTTCTCCCATGCCTGGTTCTCAAAGAGGACCATGAAGATAAAATTAGAATACTACTTATTTGCTCATTTTTTTAAAAATTCACAATCCACACATAACAGTCTCAGAATAACAATACTAATATTACTACCAACAATATGACTTTGGTAAACAGTTTTTAAAGTCTGTTTTTCAGTTCTTTTTTCTATAGGGTATACGTCAGTAGGGATGTACAGTCTAACTGCTGTTTCAAGTCACTTGGAATACTTCCACTCTGTGTGATTATGCCACCAGTTGGAAACACTTTGAGGTTCAATTTGATTCATTTTATTTTAAATTTTAGGTATCTTTTCTTTTTGTTTTTAATTTTTTTCCTATAGTAAAATTTATCCATCTTTCTTGTTATGATTTCTGGTTTTTCTGGTCATCCCTGAGCATCTTCTGCATTCCAAGAGCATATATTTTTAAATACCGTATTCATTCATGTCTTCTCCTTGTGCTTTTATGGTTTCATTCTCTAAATGTTTAAAACTTTGATCTAGGGGCTGGCCCAGTGGCGCAGCAGTTAAGTGCGCACATTCTGCTTCGGTGGCCTGGGGTTCTCCGGTCGGATTCCAGAGATGTAGACATGGCACCGCTTGGCAGACCATGCTGTGGTAGGTGTCCCACAAATAAAGTACAGGAGGATGGGCACAGATGTTAGCTCAGGGCCAGTCTTCCTTAGCTAAAAGAGGAGGATTGGCAGCAGTTAGCTCAGGGCTAATCTTCCTCAAAATAAATAAATAAATAAATAAATAAATAAATAAAACTTTGATCTGCATGGAACTTATGGTACAGAGTAGGAATACGTTTTAATTTTTTTTATCCAGATGGCTGTCTAGTTGTCCCAACACCATTTACTGAATAATCCATCTTTTTATATCACCACTTATTAAGAGACTAGACTCATAGCAGTAGTTTCCAGAGGAAGAAGGGTCAGTGACAATAACTGAGAGCATCCACTAGCAATGGCACTTGTGGTAGTACCCGAAGTAGACTATTACTAGGGCAGAATCTCAGCTGTGTTACATCCTTTGTTTTGTGCTATTTGCAGCTAAGAACCCTAACTTACAAAATTATCATTTTTCTCTCACAGTTCAATGGTTCATTCTCCAAATTACAGCCTTTGGGTCTCTGCTTTACACTTTGCAGCTGAAACTCATGTCCATAATTGTAATTACCAGAATTTTGACTACCATCTCTAGTAACTGACCCCTAATGTGTATCACCAACCAGGAGCTCATATAACCTCATTATTTTTACAGTTTTCATTTTAGAGGGTAAACACATTTATAGCTGGTTATCTGAACATTTAAAGCTATCTTTCAAATATTATTTTTCTAAAAATATTCTAAAGCTTTAAAAGACAGCATGAGGTTTTAAAGGCAAAGGAAGCAGAATGATTTGGTTAGAAAAAGATAGGAGAAATGGCAGGAAATAGGCTGAATTAGGAGACAAGGATCAAATCACAGAGTTTGTTTTATGTTAGAGAATTAATATTTAATAATATAGACAATAAGCAACCACTGAATAATTTTGAATAGGAAAATGACATGATCAGATTTCTATGTTAGAAGGATCACTGGCAGCGCTGAAGAAAGTGCACAGGAGGAATGAGATTATCTTTTCTTTGTTTGTTTTTATAAAGTCCTTTCATCCAAATAGACTTATGGCTTTACAACACATTCTAAATAATCATCTACAAATCATTAACCAAAAGCCATATTTTGGAAGCATATACAGAAGTATGGCTGGCAATTCATAAAATTTATAGTATGAGTTGACACATAATATGAATATAAGATTGCTTACAATTGTCACTTTGAAAATAACACAGAAAACAAATATGGCGTCTAATAAAATAGAATCATTAATTGAATGACAATTTATCATTAATTTACTATCTATGATACACAACTTGATAATTAGATAAAATTTTAATTTAGGAAATTACTGCACCATTTGGAATTCTCACAGTTTATCTATCATACAATCTTAAATGTTACACTGCGATGACTCTAATGATAGGAGGCCCATAAACTACAGGTCCAATAGCTACGTAGGAATACACCTCAATCAAAGTTTTATTTTGTATGAAAACAATAATATAAGCCCTTTCTTTGAAAAAGGAAAATATGAAATCAGAAATATGAGTTTCCCTTTAAGAAAGGAATCAGTCTTTATTAAAGACAAACTATAAACAAAATCGGTTGACCTAAAAGTACTCTGGTTTATTCAGATGCTGTGCTGTAAGGCAGCTAAACTGACACTTAACTAAATAAAAGACCTATCTGTGATATTCTCAATAAGGTACTTTAGCTATGCCCTATTCTTTAAGTGAAATATCTCCTGTGTTAGCCTATGGTTCATTAAGAAAAAGACTCTTGCAGTATTGTTTTACTAAAGAAGCCCATCTTTACCAATTTGAAATGTTAACTATTATGCTAATGAATCACGTCATGTTTTCCATAATTTTGAAAAGTCATAATATATTAGTATAGGAGATAAACTGCATTTATGGTTAATCTCTTAAAATGTAATAATTTACCATGAACTAACAGGTGCTTTTACTCTTTTCTTGTCTCTTTGGATTTAGTTCTCTAAAAACTACTAAAAAGATAAAAGAGAACAAACACAGAGTAGTTTTTAGTTACTTAAGTTGCTTTTACAATTTTCTGTCTCCTTTATGTAATATACAAGTTTGACTCAAATAAATGTCCTTCTGAATGTTTCTAAACCTAAACAACACACGGAGTTGTATTCATCAGGCTTGGTTGGTCCTTTGCATTTCCAGAACTAGCCAATCTTTACACAGAGGTTTCAGGTAACTACCATAAAAACAGAGACTCAGATTAAGGATGGGTTACACTGCTGATAGTCAGTATGCAGAGAACCAGAGATTAGACAGCCCTTTGAAGTGGAGATGTCAATCAGGGAAATTCTAAACAGCAGGAAGGGGGAGGTAATCCAGACAGAGTAGCAGAGAAACTTGGCAGTCTACAAATGGCCGAAGTCCCATCCAATAGGCAAAGTACACAGAGAGTAAGAGGAAGTAATCTAATAGTAGGCAATAGGAAGGAGTACAGGTGATAGGCTCTTGCACCAGGGAGGCCTAACAGAAGTTGTAGAATTCTACCTTAAGGAATCATGAAAGGCAAAATCCCAGTATTCAAAATAGCATTTTAGGCTAGAAGGAGCTAGCATAATGTGCAAGAAAACAAGGCATAAATTCATTTACAGATGAAAACACAGGGATTTAATTGCTAGAGACAGATATAAGAAGGGGCTTGATCAAAGAGGTCAAAGCTAGAGCTTAATTAGTAGAATCAATGTATTAAAATAAAGTAATGCCAAGAATAAGTTGATGCTAAGGTCATAAAATCCTGACCTTGAGTTTCTTACAGTGTCCGTTCTTAAACACAGAATTATTACCAGTGCCTGGAGAAGGGCTAAACTTAAATATGGTTTTATAAGGAACTCAAGTTGTGAAATCCAGAAGAATTATTGGGCTAAGGACTATGGCTTAGTACTAATTCAAACCCTATTGTTGTCGCTGTCACTCCAGAATTCAATCTTGAAGTGTAACAGCTCCCTCTGCTGAAAAAACAAGCTGAAGTTGAATTATGGACACGGATTACCCATAAAACTGCAATTCTCTAGCATATTGGTAACTAGTATGTTGTACCATTCTTTTAGCAGGGGATATGAAGATAAATACATGACAAGAACATTCAAATGTGTTCTCCATGGTGAGCTGACATAGGTGACTATGTTAATGACTTTAAAGAATAAAATGAAAACAATATTAATAATGTGAGCAATTGAGAAATCTCATGGTTGGTGAGAGGAGAGCAAAGTTGCAATTAGAAAAAAAATCAGGGAAAATTCTTCTATGGAAAGTAGATGGATCAACTACTTCCCTTTTGGTCCCATGGCCAACACTAACATAATCTCACCTTCATGGAAGACATCCACCTAGAATGTCACATGGGCAAAACAGAGCTGCTGCATCAGGATAGCATCAATAAAATGTCCACAAGGAACTGGAACATCTTCCAATCTGTAGTGTAAATTTGTAGTGTAAGTTTAAGTATATTGACTTTATGTTCTTTAACGATTTTATGAGAATCCTTCCTACTGACTCTGTCTGAGTGCCTGGCCCTAATAAATATTTGTTGAGTAAATAATAAATGCATGAATGAAGACTATGAAAGCACGAAAACATGAACATATGACTAACACCTACTGAACATGGCATTCCCTACCAAGGTTGGCAATACTTAATAAGTTAAGAAAAAAATCCCACATTAAAGGCCAATAAAAAGTCATACAGAAGATATACACTCAATAGAGAGAGAAATCTACATAAAGTAAGAATTTGGTCCTTGAGTTCCCCCTGCTGGTTTGAAAATGGAAACAAATTAAATTTGCACTAACCCAAGCACTTTAAAATTCATAATACTCTTCCTCCTTCTTTTCCCTCTTTTTTTTAAAAAAATAAATGAATTCTAATTTGACTGACAGGGAAAATTTTAAACCCCCACAAAAAAGAGATCTGTTAAAAGTCATCATACCTGGACTGTCGCTATATAATAAAACATGACTTTTAACATTGTAACCACTTAAACTATTTAGAATGGTTATGAACAGTCCCTTCAAATTATACTAGGTACCCTAATAGTAATATACAATATAAATGGCAGCAGTCATCAATTTTCATAATATTTTAGTGTAAATTTAAGGTCCAATCTCCTAGCAACCTGGAACATTTTAAATCTAACATTTGTACATTCTTAAAGCATATTTTATGTCTTGTTTTACTTCTTGATAGCTTTTTTATAAAGTTTTTCAGAAACTTGGTTTATTGGCATAAACTCTATATACATTCTATAAACTCTATATATTCTATAGCCATATAAAGACTTTCATGGAATTTGACCTTGATGTAGATTTCCATGAAAACAACGAAACCATTTAGGCCTCTTTTGCTCCCTTTCCAGTCAATGGAAAGGAATTCTTGTACATGCAGCTAACTGAGCAATTTACCACGATCTATGGTCTATTTAGTAATCACTACATTTTGTAAAAGTTGAGATATGTATATTGCAGTTTATGCTAATAAGACCTTGACTTTATAAATTACGATATGTATATAGTAGCATAAGTTGCAAAATAAAAATATATTAATAAAACAGTTTGAAAAAATCATGTCTGAAGTGTACCAATTATTGATTTTGTGGGATGATATACTGGTTAAGAGCATTGGAATCATACAAAGCTGGTACAAATCCTCACTCTGCTATCTACTAGCTATACAACATATGAAAATTTACCTAACTTCAATAATCCTTGATTTTCACATCTGAAAAATATAAGTTTGATTTAGATAATTTTTAAAGTATTCTACAGCTCTAAAATTCTGTTACCTTAACTATGGTTATAAAATGAAATACTGCTTAAGCACTCAAAGCACCAAAATAGTATAAATGTGAATAGCATTCAGAACAAGGAAACACACACACACACACCCACGTACACAAGCACACACGCACCCATAAATTACTCAAATCATTTAGCAAAAGTTATTGGTTTTAATCTGAACAAGAATTGCTTAAATTCTTGTCTTACCCATTCATGTGAAGATAATGTTACTCCCATTCTTTAAATCTTTCCTTGGGTTAATATGGGTAACTTTTTAAATCAGCCCTTCAAAATCTGGCAAATTTTCCTGTCTAGCCTAATCTCTGCTAACTCCCATTCTCACTTTTAGCAGTCACTACTAAGCCTCTGTTGGAGTGATTCCTTATACCTGGCCTATTCCACCTATCTCATCTCTATCCCCCACTCCCTACCACTATCTCCAAGGATTTGGCCTTACTATTTTGCCTTCCTAATCTCTACTCATCCTTCAAGTTATTTTACTTTATTCTCCTGACCCTCCCCACCACCACACAAATCAGTTAGGAGACCCTCCTACATATTTCTCTGTTAGATGAATAAAGAATAAATAATAAACCTTTAATCTTCAAATAAGGTTTCAAACATATATATATATAAAAATATCAAGATCCAGATGTATCTTTAATATTTTCAATTTATAATTTTGAAAAATCATTAATTAGTTTTTCAGTTTAATTTCAAATTTCAATATTCAAAGGCTGAAACTGGAATGAGGAAATCTTGGTAAGGAATTTCTAATTCCTCAAAATCATTGTTATCACAGCGGGATTGGTCCAAGAAAGAGCCAGCACCTACCAAAATGAGAAGGCAGATATCATATAGGTGCAATTTTTCTTCCTATGCCCACTCTTCCTCTGTGCTTCACCTCAAGAGGACACAAATGCAAACAAGACCAGGCACAACCCTGAGGAGTCATCAACAAAAACACAAATACAAACTATATTCAACTCAGGATAAAATAAAAAGTAATGAATATAAATAATGTGCAAGAGTAGCATAAAAGAATTTAGGAAACAGAATAAATGTTAATTAAAAGAGGGAGTAACCGTGTTTTAAGACTGATTTTAAAGGAAAGCAGGCACTTGAAGTGTTGGGAGATCCAACATGTACGACCCTACAGAAGTAGAAGCAAATACTTAAGCAAAAGACAATAAGTCTGGTAGCATAGTCAGAAAAGAAGAAGACAGAAGTAAAGTGTGGGAGAAAAGTAAAAGTAGGGAATGCTGGCCCTGGCAGTGTGATACGACTTGTACATGGTAAGGCAGTTCACTTTGAACTTGGTGAAATTTTGGAAGGAAAACACACGGAACGAAGAGGAAAAAAGAATACAGATGATTAGTCAGCCAGGTGAGCTTGGTGAACCAGGGGGTAACAGATACCAAAACCAAATGACCCTAAAAAGGGGAAGGGTGCAATAAGTTTCATGAAAGTCTGCAAATGTATTGCACTTGAATTAAGGTTTCTTAACAAGACAGACAGATGCTGAAAGCCTATGGTCAAATAGATCCTTCTCAGTGCAAGAATAAGATGTGATTAGAGGAATGAGAGACTAGTGATGTGTAGATATCAAGGAGATTTCCAAAGTTATTCAGTTACAAAGTAATGAGATAAAATCAGTTTAGACCAATGAAGAGAAAGAATTCAAGGGATATTATCTTCAGATTTTATATAGAGAATGTCTCTAAAGGTCCACGCCTGAGGAGTTGGGGAGGAGAAGGAGAATATTTTTTGGAAAAGATGACTATTATTGGGAGTAGTGAATAGCAAGATGTTTCTGAGTTTGTGGTGGTGTTTTAGTTCCTTGATGAGCACCTAAAATTTCATATACTGAAATTTCATATCCATAACTGAAGATTTTGTTTTTATCCAGGGAATTCATCTAAATTGTTTCATACAGCATCATATTAAAAATATACATTTAAAGTTATGGTTCAAGATGGCAATGTAGGAGGATCCTAGGCTTATCTTCTCCTACAGACACACCAAATCTACAGGTAACATGGAACAACGTCCTCTGAAAAAAACCTAAAAACTGTCTGAGTGACTCCTATGCATAGAGCAAATGAGAGAAGGCCCACATCAACATGGGTAGGAGAAGCTGAGACACAATTTCACCATGAACTCCATTGCCAGCATGGAGACCCACAATCGGGAGGGAACTCAAAAACAGGAGCTTCTCCAAGAGGAGCAAACAGCTTGAACCCCACATGGAGCACCTCAACTTTTAAGACCTGCACCTGAGAGATCAGCCCTCAAAACATCTAGCTTTGAAAACCAAGGGGGCCCCTTTCCACCAGAACCACAAGGCTCTAATGGTCTAAGAAATGGCTCTTAAAGAGCTTGTGCACACTTGGACTCACACATCCCAGGGCTCAGCACAAAGGGAGCCAATCAAGAGATGCCCAGACTTTATGTGAATGAGAACTCCTTTGGCTCATCTTAAATCATTGGCCTGAGGGGCAGGCACGTAATTTAGCACACAATGAGGGGCCTGCTAGGTGGCAGGCACCATCTTCACTCCTTCCCTCTGCTTCATTCTAGCCAGCAGGCACCATATTTTTTTTTCTTTTTAAATGCTAGGCTTTTTTTTTTTCTCATTTTTTCTGTGGCACCATCTATGTGTTCTCCCTCTGTCTCATTCCAGCCAGCAGGTGCCATCTTCATGTGCCAGTTGGCAGGCATCATCTTTTTTTTTTTTTTCCTGGCAGGTGCCATCTATATGCTCTTCTTCTGCCTCATTCCATTCTGTGGGTGCCATATTTACAATCTCCCTCTGTCACACTCCAGAGCACCAGTATCGCCTGGAGGGGTGCTCTTACATGCGTCTGGTGCCCCAGTTTTTTCAGCTGCCACCCAGCAGACCCCACCTTGATCACCCAGCTCTGGAGACCAGGGGAGCTTGTGATCCTGGGTCCCACAGGACTCATAACAATTGGAGAGATAATTCTTGGCAGATTATCATCCCTGGGGTACTGCACAGATAGCATACTGAAATATACCCCCAAGCCTTTCCATGAAAGAAACTTATATGCTTGTCCAGGAGCTTTGGTCTGAGGGGCAGGCTTCTGGTTTGGCATACAACTAGGGCCCTACAGAGGTGCTCTCAGGGAACGGAGGCCAGTGCATATAATATTTGCACCCTCCCACTGCCTTGCTCCAGCTTTCTGGTATCTCCCAGAAAGGAGCTTATACTCTTGTCTGGTGCCCTGATTTTTGCAGCTGCCACTAGGGGACACCTCTACATCACCTGGCTCTGGTGCCAGTGAGGCTTATGTCCATGGGTCCCACAGGACTGTAAGCAATAAGGAAAGAGTTAATAAACAGCTACCACCCCCAGGGCACAAGAAGAGGCAACAGAGCAGGAGCTTAGTCTTTCAGGGAAAGTGGCCTATTAGCTTATCATCATAATTGCAGCCTGAGGGGCAGGCTTCTAATTAAACACACATCTAAGGCTAATTGCAATCCTTTCCAGAGACCTTGGAGGGGAGGCACTATCTTCACATTCTCCTCTGGCCATGCTCCAAAGCACCAGGATCTCTTGGAGGGGAGCTTCTATATGCATCTGGTACCTCAGTCTCTGTGTCTAGTGCCCTGGTTTTTGCAGCTGCCGCCCAGGAAATGCCCTGTGATTGCCTGGCTCTGGAGAGCAGCGGGGTTTGCGTTCTTAGGTCCCATGGGATTGCAACAATTGGAGAGAGAGTTCTTGGCAGGCTACAACTCCCAGGGCACTGCACAGACAGCAGACTGAAACACACCCCAGTCTTTCTGTGAAAGAGACCTATTTGCTTGTCCTCGAGCTTTGGCCTGAGGGGCAGGCTTCAGGTTTGGCACACAACAGGGGCCTATACAAGTTTCTCAGGAAACACAGGCAAGTGGATGCCATTTTTGCACTCTCCCTCTGCCTTGCTACACCTCGCCTGTATCTCCCAGAAAGGAGATTATATACTCATCTGGAACCCCAATTATTGTGACTGCCACCCAGGGGACCCCTCCAGATCTGGCTCTAGGGAATGTAGGCCTTATGCTTGCAGTCCCACAGGACTGTATAAGTTGCATACTTTAAAAGGTGCTGCATAAAGGTCTGGATTCCAATCAGCCTGAATGTAGGTGATGACTGAAATCCTCCCCTTTCGGAGGACACTGACAGGTCTTGGCACACCCTCAACTACTGGGAGCTATTAAAGATAAAATAGGCTGCTTGGGCAATCACAAACGTTTGAGAGACAACCAAGAGCTAAGGTAGGGTTGAATGATAAGGTTCTTCTATATCAGGCCACACCTACAAGACTGGGAGAGGTGGCTGTTTTATCTAGTGCATAGAAACCAACACAGGGAGTCAAGCAAAATGAAGAGACAGAGGAATATGCTCCAAATGAAAGAACTAGATAAAACCTCAGAAAAAACCTTAGTGAAACAGAGATAAGTAATTTACCTAGCAAGGAGTTCAAAGTAATGGTCAAAAAGAAGCTCAATGAACTCCTGAGAAGAATGGATGAACACCGTACGAACTTCAAAAAAGAAATAAAAAATATGAGAGTACCAAACAGAAGTCAAAGACCTGAAAAATACAATAACTGCACTGAAAAATATACTAGAGGGGTTAAACAACAGACTAGATAAAGCAGAGGAAAGGATCACTGAACTCAAGGACACGGAAGAGGAACTCACCCAATCAAAGCAGCAAAAAGGAAAAAGAATGAAAAAAAGTGAAGACAGCTTAAGGGACTTACGGAAAAAAATTAAGCAGACCAATATTCACATTATAGAGGGTCCCAGAAGGAGAGGAGAAAGAGAAAGGGGCAGATAACTTATCTGAAGAAATAATGGCTGAAAACTTCCCCACCTTGGGGGAGGAAACAGAACTCTAGATACAGGAAGCCCAGAGAGTTCCAAATAAGAGGTACCTAAAGAGACCCACGCCAAGGCACATTATAATTAAATTATCAAAAGTTAAAGACAAGGGGAAGAATCCTAAAAGCAGCAAGAGGAAAATAACTTGTTACATACAAGAGAATTTCCATAAGGCTATCAGTAGATTTTTCAGCAGAAGTTTTGCAGGTCAGAAAGGAGTGGCATGATATATTCAGAGTCCTGAAATAAAAAAACCTTCCAACCAAGAATACTCTGTATGGCAAAGTTATCATTCAGAATTGAAGGAGAGATAAAGAGTTTTCCAGGCAAACCAAAGCTAAAGGAGTTCACTACCAGTAAACCTGCCTTATGAGAAAAGTTAAAACGACTTCTTTAAGCTGAAAAGAAAGGGCACTAATTAGTAACAAGAAAATGCATGAAAGTATAAATCTCACTGGTAAAGGTAAATAAAGACATAGTAAAGGTAGTGGATTAAACACTTATAATGATCGGGTGACGGTTAAAAGACAAAAATAGTAAAAATATCTATAACTACAATAATGAAGAGCTATACAAGATAAAAAGATGTAAAGTGCGATATCAAAAACAATACATAGAGGGGAGAGTATAAATGTAGAGCTTAAGAATGTATTAAGAGGTCTGGCCCTGTGGCCAAGTGGTTAAAGTTCTGTGTGATCTGCTTGGCGGCCTGGGGTTCACAGGTTTGGATCCCAGGTGCGGACCTACTCCACTCATCAGCTATGCTCTGGAGGCATGCCACATACAAAGAAGAGGAAGACTGACACAGATGTTAGCTCAGGGCGAATCTTCCTCACAAAGAAAAAAAAAGTGCATTCAAACTTAAGTTGATATCAACTTAGAATACACTGTTATATACAAATATAAGTTGTTATATGCTTGGTAACTACAAAGCAAAAACCTATAGTAGATATACAAAAGGTAAAGAGAAAGGAATCTAAGCACACCATTAAAGAAAGTCATCAAGGACCAGTCTGGTGGTATAGTGGTTAAGTTCGTGCAATCTGCTTCAGCGGCCTGGGGTTCATGGGTTCAGATCCTGGGCATGGACCTACACACTGCTCATCAAGCCATGCTGTTGCAGGTGTCCCACATACAAAATAGAGGAAGATTGGCACAGATATTAGCTCAGCGACAATCTTCCTTTAGCAAAAAGAGGAAGATTAGCAACAGATGTTAGCTTAGGGGAAGGGAAGGGAAGGGAAGGGAAGGGAGGGGAGAGGAAAGAAAGAAGGAAGGAAGGAAGGAAGGAAGGAAGGAAGGAAGGAAGGAAGGAAGGAAGGAAGGAAGGAAGGAAGAAAGGAAGAAAGAAAGAAAGAAAGAAAGTCATCAAACCACAAAGGAAGAAAGCAAGAGAAGAAACAGAGAGGAACCACAAAATAGCCAGAAAACAATTAACAAAATGAGAATAAGTACATACTTATCAATAATTACTTTAAATGTAAATGGACTAAATTCCCCAATCAAAAGACATAGAGTGGCTGAATGGATAAGAAAACCAAGACCCATCTATATCCCGCATACAAGCGACTCACTTCAGATGTTAAGGACACACACAGATTGAAAGTGAATGGATGGAAAAAGATATTCCATGCAAAGGGAAACCAAAAAAGCTGGAGTAGCTATATTTATATCAGACAAAATAGACTATAAAACAAAGACTGTAATAAGAGACAAAAAAGGGCATTACATAATGACAAAGGGGTCAACCAACAAGAGGATATAACATTTGGAAATATTTATGCATTCAACATAGAAGCATCTAAATATATAAAGCAAATATTAACAGACCTAAAGGGAAAAATAGACAGCAATACAACAATAGTAGGGGATGTTAATACCCCACTTACATCAATGGATAGATCATCCAGACAGAAAATCAAAGGAAACATCAGCCTTAAACAACATGTTAGACCAAATGGACTTAACAGATATACACAGAATATTCCATCCAAAAGCAACAGGATACACATTCTTCTTAAGTGTGCATGGGACAGTCTCCAGGATAGATCATATGTGTTAGGCCACATAACAAGTCTTAATAAATTTAAGAAGACTGAAATCATATCAAGTATTTTCTTCGACTACAATGTTACAAAACTAGAATCAAGTACAAGAAGAAAACTGACAAATTCACAAATATGTGGAGATTAAACAACATGCTACTGAATAATCAATGGGTCAAAGAAGAAATCAAAAGAGAAATAAAAAAATACCTTGAGAAAAATGAAAATGGAAATATAGCACGCCAAAACTTATGATATGGAGCAAAAGCAATTCTAAGAGGGAATGATAAACGCCTACACCAATAAACAAGAAAAATCTCAAACAACTCAACTTTACACTTTGAAGTATAAAGAAGAACAAAGTCCAAAGTTAGTAGAAGGAAGGAAATAATGAAGATCAGAGTAGGAGTAAATGAAACAGAGACTAAGAAGACATTAGAATAGATCAATGAAACTAAGAGCTGATTCTTCAGAAAGATAAACAAAATTGACAAACTTTTAGCTAGACTTGACAAGAATAAAAAGAGAGGATGCAAATAAATAAAATCAGAAATGAAAGAGGTAATGTTACAACTGATACCACAAAAATACAAAGGATCATAAGAGACTATTATGAACAATCATATGCCAACAAATTTGACAACTTAGAAGGAACAGACAAATTTCTAGAAACATGCGACCTTCCAAGACTGAATCATGAGAAACAGAAAATATGAACAGACTGATTACTAGTAAGGAAATTGAATCAGTAATCAAAAACTTCCCAACAAACAAATGTCCAGAACCAGATGGATTCAATGGTGAATTCTACCAAATATTCAAAGACAAATTAATACCAATCCTTCTCAAACTCTCCCAAAGAACAGAATAGGAAGGAACACTTCCAAAGTCATTTTACAAGGCCAGCATTACCCTGATATCAAAATCAAAGATACAGCAAGAAAAGAAAATTACAGGCTGATACCTCTGATGAACACAGATGCAAAAAAACCCAACAAAACATTAGCAAACCAAATTCAACAATACATTAAAAGGATCATAGACCATGATTAAGTGGGATTTATTCCAGAGATGCAAGGATGGTTCAACATCTGCAAATCAATCAATGTGATACACCACATTAACAAAATAAAGGATTAAAATCATATGATCATCTCAATAGATGCAGAGAATGTGTTTGACAAAATTCAAAATCGAGTTACGACAAAAACTCTCAACAAAGTTGGTATAGATGGACAATAGCTCAACATAATAAAAACCATATATGACAAGCCCACAGCTAACACTCTACTCACTAGTGAAATCCTGAAAGCTTTTCCTCTGAGATTAGACACAAAATAACGATGCCCACTTTTGCCACTTTTATTCAACACAGTATGAAAAGTTCTAACCAGAGCAATTAGGCAAGAAAAAGAAATAAGCGGCATTTAAATTGGAAAAGAAGACATAAAACTGTCACTATTGCAGATGACCATATTATATATAGAAAATGCTAAAGACTCAATCAAAACACTGTTAGAGCTAATAAAGAAATTCAGTAAAGTTGCAGGAAGCAAAATCAATATACAGAAATCTGTTGCATTTCTATAAACTAATAATGAACTATCAGAAAGAGAAGTTAAGAGAACCAACCCATTTACAATAGAATCAAAAAGAATAAAATACCCAGGAATAAATTCAACCAAGGAAGTGAAAGATCCATATACTGAAAACTATAAAACATTAACGGAAGAAATTGAAGATGACACAAATAAACAGAAAGATACCCCATGCTTATGAATTGGAAGAATTAATATTGTTAAAATGTTCATGTTACCCAAAGCAATGTGCAGATTCAATGAATCCCTATCAAAATTCCAATGGCATTTTTCACACAATTGGAAAAAACAACCCTAAAATTTGTATGGAACCACAAAAGACTCTGAATAAACAAGGCAATCTTGAGAAAGAAGAACAAAGCTGGAGGCATCACACTCCCTTGTTTCAAACTACATTACAAAGATATAGTAATCAAAAGAGTATGGTATTGGCATAAAAAGACACATAGATCCACCGAATAGAAGAGAGCCCAGAAATAAACCCACTCATATATGGTTGATTAATTTACCACAAAGGAGCCAGGGATATACCATGGGGAAAGGACAGTAGCTTCAGTAAATGCTGCTGGGAAAACTGGACAGCCACATGCAAAAGAATGAAACTGAGCCACTATATTACACCATACACAAAAATGGACTCAAAATGGATTAAAGATTTGAATGTAAGACCTGAAGCCATAAAACTCTAGGAGAAAACATAGGTGGTAAGCTCTGTGACAGTGGTCTTGGCAATGATTTTTTGGATTTGACACCAAAAGCAAAGGTAAAAAAAGCAAAAATAAACAAGTGGGACTACATCAAACTAAGAAGCTTCTGCACAGCAAAGGAAATCATTAAGAAAATGACAAAGTTAACCTAGCGAATTGGAGAAAACATTTGCACATCACATATCTGATAAGGGGTTAATATCAAAAATATCTAAAGAACTCACAAAACTCAATAGCAAAATAATAAACATTCCAATTAAAAAATGGGCAAAGGGTCTAAATAAACATTTTCCAAAGAAGATACACAAATGTCCAACAGGTACATGACAAGATGCTCAACTATCAGAGAAATGCAAATCAAAACCACAATGAGGGCGAGCCCCAAGGCATAGTGGTTAAGTTCTGCATGCTCTGCTTCAGCAGCCTAGGTTTGCGGGTTCAGACCGCAACCGGCCCTACACCATTCATCAGCCATGCTGTGGCAGCAGCCCACATATACAGCGGAGGAAGACTGGCACAGATGTTAGCTCAGGGCTAATCTTCCTCAAGCAAAAAGAGAGGAAGATTGGCAACAGATGTTACCTCAGGGCTAATCTTCCTCAGGAAAAAAAAAACCCCACAATGAGATACCATCTTATTAGCCTGTTAGAATGACTATTTTAACATCTAATACCCTGTTAGAATGGCTATTTATCAAAGACAAGAAATAACGAGTGTTGGTGAGGATGTGGAGAAAAGGGAAACACTGTGCACTTTTGGTGAGAATGTAAATTGGTGCAGCCACTATGAAAGTACAAGTTTGCTCAAAAAATTAAAAATAAAAGCAATTCCACTTCTAGGAATTTATCTGAAGAAAACGAAAATACTAATTTGAAAAGATATATGCATCCCCATGTTCACTGAAGTATTATTTACAATAGTCAAGACACAGAAATAACCTATGTGTCCATGAGTGGATGAATAGATAAAGAAAGCATGGTGTATATATATGTATATATATATACATATACACACACACACACACACACACACACACACACACAATGGAACATTATTCAGCCACAAAAAAGAATGAAATCTTGCCATTTGCACAACATGGATAGACTTTGAAGCCATTATGCTAAGTGAAATAAGTCAGACAGAAGAAGATAAATATTGTATAATCTCACTTACATGTGGAACCTAAAAAAAACAAGCTCATGGATACAGAGAACAGATTGGTAGCTGCTTGAGGCAGGGGGTAAGTGGGTAGGTGAAATGGGTGAAGGAGGTCAAAAGGTACTAATTTCCAGTTATAAAATGAATAAGTCATGGGGATGTAATGTACAGCATGATGATTATAGTTAATGATACTGTATTTCATATGTGAAAGTAGCTAGGAGAATAGATCTTAAAGTACTCTTTAAGAGAAAAAAATTTTGTAATTATGTATGGTGATGGATGTTAACTGGACTTATTGTGTTGATCATTTTGCAATGTATACAAGTATCAAATCATTACATTATGCACCTGAAACCAATATAATATTATGTCAATTATACCTCAACAAAAATACATTTAAAAACATTTCTGATGATAAAGTGTATATAACTATGTGATGTACTCATAACATCCACCTTTAAATGTTGAGTGGATGTATTTATTACAGATATACCTTGCTGTGCAAAGCAAGATGTGGAAAAATAGAATGAATATAATAAAACTTCATTTACTAAAACTTTTTTTTGATTTTATACTCCTATATAAAAATTGTTGGGTATAAGTGCAGTCATTTCTTTATACTGTACTAATAAATTATGAACTGTACACACTACTATACTAATACATTATGAACATTATAGACTATGGCAAAATAGAAATTTAAAATGATAAAATGCATAATATTTTTAATTAATTTATTTTTATTAGTTAATAAAAGAAGTATATGAACATGTATTCTTATTTTGATAATCTTGGTTTAACACTTTGTGATATAACAAGTCACATGACCAGCTCTAAATTCAATTTATTTAGATAGCTGGTTATAAGGGCTATCACAGCTGGAAAAGATATCACACAAGAATGAATACACCAAAATGCAGAAAGTGCATCAGTAGGTGTCTTACTAAACATAATATTTTTCATTTCTCAATTCCATACACCAATTATATAAAAGTAACCCATATACACACAATATACATGACAGTTTGATATATCAAGTATTAATCTATAGAAATAAGATTAATCAAAGTTATTTTTTTCTTATTTTAGATAAGATAAAAATAAATATTAATAGAAGTTCTATTACTTTCTTCCATGGCCCAATTAATTATCTGCTATGCCCTTTGGGGTTCATACACAATATACCCACGGCATTTACACAATACTTTTGAGAGTCCTTACATTGTAAAAACAAAGCACATAATTTCCCAATAAAAAGTAGTAGAGATCAACGGAAAAATGGAAGTAAGCCATTCACAGAGCATTAGTGATAATACAAGAAAATAAAATCATTTGAAAAGCAATTAAAATAAATTCTAGCACCAAAATAACTTATGACACCTTATATTGTTAGTATAACAACATTAGTCAAGCAAAAAATTTGCAAAACTACTTTTTAATTTAACAAAAACTATTTTGGGTAAAATCCTTTTTCTCTTTTCTGTTTTCTTATAGCATCATACTTCTCTTTCTTAGGAGTCATTTTGTTAACTTAAAAACAATGTTTTTGACATTTCACAGGAGTTCTGTATGCTCAAAGAAAAGAAAAAAATAAAGAAATGTTGATAGAAATGCTGGGCAACAAGGTTTGCAAACTCATAGGTAAATGATACAAAAGCAGCATTCTAGAGCGTTTTTGAAATTTCATTGTCAGTACAATTAGAATTTAGCTACCTTTGACATGGCCTATAAATAGATGAATCTAAAAATGTTAAATCTTTGAATTTCTGATGTCTGGTATATACTCCCCTCATAAAAATTTCAGAGATAATTTAAGAAACCATTGTTTAAGAGAATTTAGTTGGTATTACATTTCACTGCCATTTAACCTTTTCTGTCAATTTCTTCTGAAGGAAACAATTAAGAACACTAGAAAAATGACACTAGAAAAATGACAGAGAACACTACTGTAAGGAAAGTAACTATGCCCTGACTAACGTGTTTTCTAAGTTTAGATTTCACACTTCGAATTTTCTTAACGGACAGCACATCTGCATTTTAAAGTGCAATAAAAATAAGTAAATATACACACATATACACGTACATTATTGTGCTAAATAGCATCATGCAGGGAAATATATTTAAGATTTTCATTACAATATTAATACACGATAACGAAACTAAGTGGTCTTTGTATGTCAGAAAATTAAAATTGTAGTAATACTACAGGCAAAAAAAACTGAGAGAAAAATTTGTCAAATTACTATGAAGGCAGTGAAGAAAACGTTCAATGATTGTTGATCCATATGAAGCTTTTAGAAATATTGGTGAAGCTCTTAGAAATATTCATATAGATGAAGATAGATGAAGATATCCTTCTAAAATACATGGTACAGAATAAAAATTCTGATAGAGGTGGCTAGATTATATTTGGAACATTTATCAATGTTCCATTCTCAAGTTTTATTACTGTAAATTTTATCATTAGAATTTGAATGAGTAAAGCTTTTATCAAAACAAGTATTGTAAACCGTAAATTCCAGAACCACTGCTTTTTAGTCACTAGGCTTTCCTTATTTATTTTTTTAATTTTCTTTTGAGGAAGATTAGCCCTGAGCTAACATCCACAGCCAATCCTCCTCTTTTTGCTGAGGAAGACTGGCCCTGAGCTAACATCCATGACCATCCTCCTCTACTTTATATGTGGGACGCCTGTCACAGCATGGCTTGCCAAGTGGTGGGTAGGTCCACACCTGGGATCCTAATTGGCAAACCCTGGGACACTGAAGTGGAACATGGAAACTTAACCACTGTGGCACCAGGCTGGTGTCTATTTTTTTTAATCACTAAAATAACAACCAAAAAAGCTATATCAAGCTCCAGGGAAATTAATATTTGACATACTGAATTGCACCAGAATAAAATATATAAAAATAGGCTCAAAAACCCAGCCTTAGCACAACTTGAAAAAGTTACCCCAAAACTATATTAAAATAGAAGGTTTGTGCTTAAAGACAAAGAATCTGCCAAAAAACCCAAACACTAAGTGCAAAAGACTATGTCTTATTTAGGCTAGCATTCAATAAATACCCTGGTAAACATTAACATTAGTAGGTTCAAAGCGAAAAGAAAATCTTGGAAATAAATGTCCAGTACAGAAAGCCTTAGAAATAGTTTTGGTAAAGATTTTAGTTTTTCTTTAAGCTCTAGTATCATTATCTTTCTGCTAATTTGAGTTCCAATAGTTCATTTATTTCATGCACTGCAGACTACGTTGACAAGGGGGGAAAAATTAATCCAGTGTATTTCCACAGTAAACAAGAAAATCATATGCTTAATTCTCTTTCAAGCAGAACAAGGGGAAGAAATCTATCAGAGCTCAGGTCAATATTATTTCTTCCATGTTAACTGCCTCAAATAACCACATCCAAGCCAAATTTAGTTATATCAAAAGTAACTAATTTTCAAATGCTCCTTTTAGACATCACAAAAAAGATACATACCTGCATTCGAATTTACTCTGTTGAGCAGTTCAATAATTTGACATGGGTCTAAAAGATTGACTAGAAGATGAAGGAAGGAACATTTGATGAGGGAGAAATAGGAGCAACAGAACAACAGCTTGAAAACGACTACCAAATTTTCATCTTTATCCTCCAACTCTCTTCATATGAAACATAGATGGATATTTCTAACAGACTTCTGGACATTACCATGTAGGTATTCCACAGATACCTGAAACTTAACTTGTGCAGAAAAGATTTTTTATTTATTTATCACTTTTTTAATTGAGTTCATAATAGTTTACATCAATGTGAGATTTCAGTTGTACGTTATTTCTGGACTGTCACTATGTAAGTGCTCCCCTTTACTCCCTGTACCCACCCTACAGCCCTTCTCCTAGCAACCACTGAACTGTTTTTTTTGTCCATGTGTTTGTTTATATTCCACATATGAGTGAAATTATCCTGTGTTTGTCTTTCTCAGTCTGGCTTATTTCGCTTAGCATACTTTCCTCCAGGTCCTTCCATGTTGTTGCAAATGGGATGAATTTGTCTTTTTTTCTGGCTGAGTAGTATTCTATTGTGTGTATATATATATACACTACATCTTCTTTATCCAATCATCAGTTGAGGGCACTTGGATTGTTTCCATGTGTTGGCTATTGTGAACAGTGCTGCAACAAACATAGGGGTGCATATGTTATTTTGGATTGTTGATTTCAAATTGTTTGGGTAGATACCCAGTAGTGGCATAGCTGGGTTGGACAGTAGTCCTATTTTTAGATTTTTGAGGAATCTCCATACTGTTTTCCATAGTGGCTGCACCAGTTTGTATTCCTACCAGCAGTGTAAGAGGGTTCCCTTTTCTCCACACCCTCTCCAACATTTATTTTTAGTCTTAGTGATTATAGCCATTTTAACAGGTGTAAGGTGGTATCTTAGTGTACTTTTGATTTGCATTTCCCTGATGATTAGTGACGTTGAACATATTTTCATGTATTTATTGGTCATTTGTATATCTTCTTTGGAAAAATGTCTGTTCATAGCCTCTGCCCATTTCTTGATCAGGTTTTTATTTTTATTGTTCAGTTGTATGAGTTCCTTATATATTATGGAGATTAAACCCCTTGTCAGATATATGATTTGCAAATATTTTCTCCCAATTGGTGGGCTGACTCTTTGTTTTGATTCTAGTTTCTTTTGCATTGCAGAAGCTCTTTAGTCTGATGAACTTCCAGTTTATTTTTTCTTTTGTTTCCCTTGTCTGGGAAGACACGGTATTCGAAAAGATCCTTTTTAGTTCAATGTCAAAGAGTGTACTACCTATATTATCTTCCAGGAGTTTATAGTTTCAGGACTTATCTTCAAGTCTTTGATCCATTTTGAGTTTATTTTTGTGTATGGCATAAGATAATGGTCTACTTTCATTCTTTTGCATGTGTCTGTCCAGCTTTCCCAACACCATTTATTGAAGAGACTATCTTTTCTCCATTGTATGTTCTTGGCACCTTTGTGGAAGATTAGCTGTCCAGAGATGTGTGGTTTTATTTCTGGGCTTTCAGTTCTGTTCCACTGATCTGTGTGCCTGCTTTTTGTACCAGTACCATGCTGTTTTGATCACTATGGCTTCGTAGTACATTTTGAAGTCAGGGATTATGATACCTCTAGCTTTGTTCTTTTTTCTCAGGATTGCCTTAGCAATTCGGGGTCTTTGGTTGCCCCAAATGAATTTTAGGATTCTTTGTTCTATTTCTGTGAAGAATGTCACTGGGAATCTGATTGGGATTGCAATGAATCTGTAGATTGCTTTGGGTAGTATGGACATTTTAACTATGTTTATTCTTCCAATCCATATGCATGGAATCTCTTTCCATCTCTTTATGTCATCAATTTCTTTCAGTAATGTCTTATAGTTTTCATTATTATCAGTCCTTCACCTCCTTGGTTAAATTTATTCCTGGTTACTTTATTCTTTTAGTTGCGATTGCAAACGAAATTGTATTCTTGAGCTCTCTTTCTGTAAGTTCGTTATTGGAGTATAGAAAAGCAACTGATTTTTGTAAGTTGATTTTGTACCCTGCAACTTTACTGTAGTTGTCGATTATTTCTATCAATTTTCCGATGGATTCTTTGGGGTTTTCTGTATATAAGATCATGTTGTCTGCAAACACTGAGAGTTTCACTTCTTCACTCCCTATTTGGATTCCTTTTATTCCTTTCTCTTGCCTAATTGCTCTGACCGAAACCTCCAGTGCTATGGTGGATAAGAGTGGTGATAGTGGGCATCCTTGTCTTGTTCCTGTTCTCAGGGGGATGGTGTTCAGTTTTTGCCCACTGAGTATGATGTTGGCTGTGGGTTTATCATATATGGCCCTTACTATGTTGAGGTAAGTTCCTTCTATCCCCATTTTGTTAAAGAGTTTTTATCATAAATGGCTGTTGGATCTTGTCAAATGCTTTCTGTGCATCTATTGAGAAGATCATGTGGTTTTTATTCCTCAATTTGTTGATGTGGTGTATCACATTGATTGATTTGGAGATGTTGAACCATCCCTGTGTCCCTGGTCTGAATCCCACTTGATCATGATGTATGATCCTTTTGATGTTTTGCTGAATTCGGGTTGCCAAAATTTTGTTAAGTATTTTTGCATCTATGTTCATCAGCGATATTGGCCTGTAGTTTCCCTTGGCCTGTTGTCCTTGTCAGGCTTTGGTATCAGAGTGATACTGACCTCATAGAATGTGTTAGGAAGTGTTCCATCTTCCCTAATTTTGTGGAATAGCTTGAGAGGAATATGTATTAAATCCTCTCTGAAAGTTTGGTAGAATTCCCCAGGGAAGCTGTTTGGTCCTGGCGTTTTATTCTTTGGGATGCTTTTGATTACTGTTTCAATCTCTTTCCTTGTCATTGGTCTATTCAGATTGTCTGTTTCTTCTTGATTCAGCTTTGGGAAGTTGTAAGGGTCTAAGAATTTATCTATTTCCTCTAGATTATCCATTCTGTTGGCATATAATTTTTCATAGTATTCTCTTATAATCCATTGTATTTCTGTGGCGTCTGTTGTTATTTCTCCTCTTTCATTTCTGATTTTGTTTATCTGAGCTTTCTTTTTTTTTTTTTTTTGAGGAAGATTAGCCCTGAGCTAACATCTGCTGCCAATCCTCCTCTTTTTGCTGAGGAAGACTGGCCCTGAGCTAACATCCGTGCCCATCTTCCTCTACTTCATTATTGGGACGCCTACCACAGCCTGGCTTGTCAAGTGGTGCCATGTCTGCACCTGGGATCCAAACTGGCGAATCCCGGGCCACCAAAGCAGAACATGTGCACTTAACCGCTGTGCCAGTGGGCCAGCCCCTCTCTTTTTTCTTTGTAAGTCTGGCTAGGGGTTTGTCAATTTTATTTATCTTCTCAAAGAACCAGCTCTTTGTTTCTTTGATCCTTTTTACTGCCTTTTTTGTTTCAACAGCATTTATTTCTGCTCTGATTTTTATTATTTCTTTCCTTCTGCTGACTTTGGGCTTTGTTTATTCTTCTTTTTGTTATTCAGTCAGGTGTAATTTGAGATTGCTTATTTGGGGTTTTTCTTGTTTGCTATGTATTGTGATGAATTTCCCTTTTAATATGGGTTTTGCTGTGTCCCATGTGAGTTAGTATGGTATGTTATCATTTTCATTTGTCTCCAGATATTTTTTTATTTCTCCTTTAATTTCTTCAATGATCCATTGCTTGTTCAATAGCATATAATTTAGTCTCCACATCTTTGTCCCTTTCTCAGCTTTTTTCTTATAATTAATTTCTAGCTTTATAGCATTATGATAGGAAAAGATGCTTGTTATTATTTCAATTTTTAAAAATTTATTGAGGCTTGCCTTGTTTCCCAACATATGGGCTATCCTTGAGAATGTTCCATGCGCACTTGAGAAGAATGTGTATTCTGCTGTTTTTGGATGGAGTGTCCTATATATGTCTATTAAGTCCAACTGCTTTAGCTTTTCATTTAATTCCACTGGTTCCTTGTTGATTTTCTGTCTGGATGATCCATCCATTGATGTGAGTGGAGTGTTGATGTCCCCTACTATTATTGTGTTATTTTTAATATCTTCTTTTAGGTTTGTTAATAGTTGCTTTATGAACTTTGGTGCTCCTCTGTTGGGTGCATAGGTATTTATAAGTGTTATTTCTTCTTGAAGGAGTGTCCCTTTGATCGTTATATACTGCCTCTCTTTGTCTCTCTTTACCTGTCTTATCTTGAAGTCTACTGTATCTGATATAGGTATTGTGACACCTGCTTTCTTTTGTTTGCCATTAGCTTGGAGTATCGTCTTCTACCCCTTCACTCCGAGCCTGTGTTTGTCATTGAAGCTGAGATCTGTTTCCTGAGGAACATATTGTTAGGTCTTGTTCTTTAATCCATCTTGCCACTCTGTTTCTTTTTATTGGAGAATTCAATCCATTTACATTTAGGGTAATTATTGATGTATGAGGGTGTAATGCTGTCATTTTCTCACTCATTTTCTGGTTTTCCTGCATTTCCTTTGTTTCTTGTCTTGTGTGTTTTGGTCTACCCATTCAATTATGTAGTTTTTTATGATGTGTTTCTTTGTTTTCTCCTTATTTATTATTTGTGTCTCTGTTCTACTTGTTTGTTTAGTGGTTACCTTGAGTTTGTATTCAGAATCTTGTGTATAAGATAGCCCATTTTCTGGTGGCCTCTCATTTCCTTAGTCTAAACTAAGTCCCTTTCCTCTTCCCCTCCTAAGTTGTTTTTCTCATATCTTATTCCATCTTGTTTTGTGAGTCTGTGGTTAAAATGACAGGATTATCTTTGTTTTTGATGTTTTTCTTCCCCTTAGCCTAATGCTATAGTTGGGTATTTGCCATCCTATTCTGATTCTGTCTACCTATTTATCTCCTTACTCTGTGTTTTGTGACCCCTTTCCCCCTCTTGTCCTTTTTTCAGGTATGAGGGCCTTCTTGAGGATTTCTTTTGTGTGGGGGTGTCTCATAGCTACGAAGTCCCTTATCTTTAGTTTGTCTGGGAAAGTTTTAATTTCTCCCTCATATCTGAAGGATATTTTTCCTGGATAGAGTATTCTTGGCTGAAGAATTCTGTCTTTTAAATATTTGAATATATCATTCCATTCTCTCATAGCTTGTGAGGTTTCTGCAGAGAAATCCGCTGAAAGCCTGACAGGGGTTCCCTTGTAGGTTATTTTCTTGTGCCTTGCTGCCCTTAGTATTCTTTCTTTGTCCTTCATTTTTGCCAGTTTTACTACTATATGCCTTGCAGTAGGTCTTTTTATATTGAGAAATCTAGGAGATATGGAAGCCTCTTCTACACAGATTTTCCTCTCTTTCCCTAGGTTTGGGAAGTTTTCTGCTATTATTTCTTTGAACATGCTTTCTGCTCCATTCTTCTTCTCTTCTCCTTCTTGAATACCCATAATTCTTATGTTGCATTTCCTCATTGAGTCAGATATTTCTCAGAGACTTTCTTCATTTCTTTTTAGTCTTAGTTCTATCTCTTCATCTGTCTGGAGTATTTCAACATGTCTATCTTTGATTATGCTGACATACTCCTCTGTGATGTCCACTCGAGCATTCAGGGAATCCATATTTTGTTTTATCTCTTCCATTGTGTCTTTCATCTCTAATATTTCTGATCTATTCTTCTCTATAGTTTCAATCTCTTTTGTGAAGTAGCTCCTGACTCGCTGAATTCTTTCTCTATATTCTCTTTTACCTCATTGAGTTTTTTGATGATAGCTATTTTGAATTCACTGTCATTTAGATTACATATTTCTGTGTCCTCAGGAATGAATTCTGGGTGCTTGTCATTTTCTCTCTGGTCTGGAGATTTGATGTAGTGTCTGATATTGTTAGAGGAGGTGGGTCAGGTCTTTCACATTCTGATATTATTTGGTTGCAGTTACCACCTTTCGCCACTGGGTGGAGGTCAAGAGCCAAATATTCTGAGCCCTCTGCTTTCAGCTTTAATCCTAGAGGCTGGAGCCACGCTGAGCAGGTCGGGGGTGGGGCGATTTCTCCTGCACGCTCTCTGGGCTTTCTCATTCTTGCTGTCTGGTCTCCTGGGGTGTTGGCTTGATGAGGTCACTCCCCCCCCCACCCCCACCCCGTGAAAGCTTTTGCCCCGTTAGAGCAAAAGGGCTTCCCTCTAGGCTGCAAGGGCCCCAGGGAGTCCTTGTTCACGCGAACTAGTGTTCCCTCCCGCTTCTCATTTCCTCATGGATCCTCCTGTGGTTGCAATCGCAGTCTTTAGGGGAAGGAGCAAAGTTCTCTTGCACCCCATTCCAGCTCCTCTGAAGGGGGCTCCAGCCTCTCTGTCCTCCATTGTGTGGCTGTGTGTCTCTCTGACGTTTTTGTGCTGTGTTAGGATGTCCTCTGTTGGAGTATGAATGCCCCTTTTCATTGTATGTTGGACGTGAGAGAGTCCTGGGCAAGTTCACTCTGCCATGATGCTGATGTCACCCAGAAAAGATTTTAATAGTTGGTTGTCAAGGCTACTGCTTCACTTCCCTCCAACCAACGACTACTTTATTTATTGGTGTTTCCCAATCCAGCAAATTTAGCTATCACCAACTTCTTTTTCATATCTCACACTTCTACTTTAATCATGAAGTCAACAGATTTTTACTTCATAAATGTTCAATTCCACTCCTAATTTTTTATCTACCTTGTCATAACAGTCCTATTATCTCTAATTGCCTTATAAGTGGTTAAACTCCTGAGCTCATTGTCCCAGTTCATTCCACAAATGGATGCTGGGGTACTATTTCTTAAAACCAAATATGTAATATCTCTTCCTTACCTAAGAACTTCTTTGGTCATGCTACCTAGAGCAGTGGTTGTCCAAGTGTGGTCTCTGTATCACCAACATCAGCATCACCTGGAAATTTGTTAGAAATGCAAATTCTTGGGCTCTGACCCAGATCTAATGAATCAGAAACTCTAAAGGTAGGGTCCAGCAATGTGTGTTTCAACAAGCCCTCCAGGTGATAAATTTTGAGAGCCAATGATTTAAATTGGTTCTGACTAACAATTTAATTTTTTTAATACAGAGATCTAATGATCCCTTAATAGGGGTTCAGCAAACATTATCATTTAACTTCCCTTCTAATTATTTTTAAACTATTTTTAAAACTGTAATACAAATAGCATACATTAAATTGTGCTATAAGTATTATGTGGTTTTGTATAAACATCAAAATAAAACTTAGCCTGCTACCTCAGTGCACAAAATGGCACAATGTATAAAAAAGTTATGGTTCTGTTCACGTTTCATGTTTGTTTGTTTTTTTATCTCAAGTCAGTAAGTATTTGTAAAATTTTACAAACACATATTATGTACTTGCATGCAGTGTTCAATTAGTTACAGACAAGGCTCAGGTGCATTTGTTTGGGCCTCAGCTCATCAGAACAAATTAAAGAGAAGGGCTTACTATGAGTTTTGTGTACTTCTCTAATTATATTTGTGATGAAGTTATTCTAAGTTTGGTATAGAGTTATACTTTTTTTAGTATAGGTAATGAAATAATTACCTATAAAACTAGAAATGGATCCCTATTTAAAAGCAGGAATGTTAAATGGATGTTAACATGGATGTATTGACACTGATTTGGCTCAAGATATCTCAAAGTCTTACTATTAATTAGTACCAGTTGATTTTTCAGCTAATATTGACCACACTGGCAACTATATTCAAAATGAAATAAATGTGCTAGAAGCTTTCATTAAAGGTAAATACAATGCTAAATTTCAATGACAGTCATCTGTCAGTAGAATTTACATTGCAGTGATAAAAACTGAAGTTCACTGGGTTTCGTACAATAAGATTTTGCAAATAATGATATGGTCCCTAACAAATTCCATAATTTTGGGAAAAAAAAAAACTGTGCCTGAAGTTAGCATAAATCTGGCAATTAGAAAGTGCTCAGAACAAAGTCACCATGTCACCAAGAACAAAAGCATACACAACTGGAAAAACAGTTTATTAAATCCTGCATTTTTGACATTGCAATAAATATGTTAAATTAGTAAACTGTTAACAAAAAATTGAAACAAAGCATTGGTACATATCTGAAAATGCAGAGAATACAAAACTATTCACCACATATACTTGATTAATTCAAATGTTTGGATTATGTAAAATCTTTCCAATTTAACTGGATGAGAATATGAATGTAGCAGATCTCTCCATTTACTTTTGCAGAAGTTTTTCAAACAGGTAAATCCAAGGATGGTAAAACAACATACAACGGAAAAGAAAATTTTAATGTCTAAATCAGTTTTTAATATACAACTAAACTGTCAGAAATGTTCGGACAAATATATTAAGGGAAATAGACAAAATTAAAAAATCTCAGGAGTGGTAGCTCCCATAAAGGCTGTTGACAGCTTTCATTGAATAGTAATTGTTTACTAAAAAGGATTGGATATTAAGATATTTCAAAATAGTTTTGGATAATCACATGTAGACTATTGATTAAATTGAAGGGTTTTTTTTTTCTAAGCTAACTGTAATGTTATGGATAGAAAATTTCAAAATTGATTTTTCATACCAAACTTAGGTAGGTGTCCTGAAGCAAGAAATAAATATTTCAAAAGAAAAAAGAAATACTTTATAAATTAAAAACCCTTTTGATAAACATCTTTCAAATATAAATAAGGGGCAAAACTAATTTGATTATCCAGCTCTTTAATAAGCTGAAGAAATTCAATCTGACAAAATAGTCATGATGTTACCAAGCTTATAAATGCAGATAAATTGTCAGTAATGAAATTGACCCTTAGAGTTAAGATTTATCAGGCAAGTAAAATAAATTCAAGTGTTCTGAAATTTTAACAAAGGTTTGAGCGTACTTTTTAATGTTATCAATGAATATCTCATGATATTACAAGATACATTATTTTCACACAGAACAAGGAAAAAATGAACTGACTGATGAATCAGTTCTACCACCTCACTCCAAAAGGAACACTTACTCTTCGACTCAACTTTGGAAAAAGAAAATCTTACCATTTCTCTTTAAGTCTGGATCAATTTATTTGAAGAGTTTCCTGAGAAGGCAAAATGAGTTTAAAAACTACCATGCGCCACTAATTATCTGTATGAACCGGAATTTCCTAGGCACGATGCAATAAAAATAAAATACAGAAAAAAAGTGGATTTGAGTCTCTATATATAAAACAGCAACTGTCAAGCATAACTGCTAAATTTTTTTTTTTAAAAAGATTTTATTATTTCCTTTTTCTCCCCAAAGCCCCCCGGTACATAGTTGTATATTCTTCGTTGTGGATTCTTCTAGTTGTGGTATGTGGGACGCTGCCTCAGCGTGACCTGATGAGCAGTGCCATGTCCGCGCCCAGGATTCGAACCAACGAAACACTGGGCCGCCAGCAGCGTAGCCTGCGAACTTAACCACTCGGCCACGGGGCCAGCCCCCATAACTGCTAATTTTAACTTCTCATTATACCCTTTGATTGACTTTATTTAAAAAACACTACAGGGGCTGGCCCCGTGGCCGAGTGGTTAAGTTCGCGGCGCTCTGCTGCAGGCTGCCCAGTGTTTCCTTGGTTCGAATCCTGGGGGCGGACATGGCACTGTTCATCAAACCACGCTGAGGCGGCGTCCCACATGCCACAACTACAAGGACCCACAACGAAGAATATACAACTGTGTACTGGGGGGCTTTGGGGAGAAAAAGGAAAAAATAAAATCTTAAAAAAAAAAAACTCTACAAGTTTAAAATTACAGGATAAATGTACACTAATAAAATGCTACTTTTATTTTTTAGAGTTCTGCAAAATGCTGGTGTGTTTTTTTTTTAGAGTCTCTACAAATTAGAAAGTTTGTAATCTACTAACAAGATTTCAGAATAAATAAATCCAACTCCTAATCATGGCATAATCTAGGTAGCCCTAGCTTTCAGCTTCTTTTTGCACAAAGATCACTTCTTATCTTCAGCAATACCAAATGCTATATATTCCTAGAACATACATGATTTTATGCCTTTATATATGTCCTTAGCTCTGCCGGAAACGCCCTTATCTCACTTCTCCTGGTAAATTTTTCTTTTACTTTTAATACCCAGAAAAAAATGTTGCTTCCCTCTGTGAAGCCATCTGAGAGACTCAAGACAAAATTAACCACTTTCTTTTCTATACTCTATTATAGTACTTATCACAAATTATATTTATCTATTTAAATATATTGTCTACCTAAATGCCAGCGAATCCTTTAAATGTAGGATCCAAGTTATATTCATTCTTGGATTCTTTTTTTTTCCTATTCTTCTAAAGTTGGCATACATGTACAAATAAATAGTAAAAATACCAGCAAGTAAAAGAACAAAAAGAAACAAAGTGAGAATATTAACTAGTTAAGTTTAGTACCTAAAAATTAATCATTGAATAAGAATAGAATGAAACTGTCCTCTAGTTAGTATACTCAAGTGTGGCCTGCAAACTATTTACTAATCTGTGATGAGATAAATATAAAAATTAGAATTAAGCTTTTAGAAACTTCATAGGAATTTTACTGATTTTTATTTCTGTTGAATCTTTCTGGATCTTTTAAATTTCATTTTTCTAATAATTCATTTTTATTACTTTTTTTGTAAAGTATCAGTCAGTGATAAATTACATATTGCAAAAAACATACAGATAGATTGAGAAACAGTACATTAGGCTATGGAAGATAGAAGATGAGCAAGACTTTAACTCTTCTTCAATGAGAATTCGTTTTAAAGGAAGAATACGTTATATATACAAATTCCTGTAATATTTACTGATATAACTGTCCATATTTCTCAAAGTTCACATCATCATCTTGGACACTTTAAAACATTATCTATTAATAGAAGTGTAAGCATACCTGGAAATACTCATGCACAACTAGCATTTCTTTCTAAAGTTATTTATATGAAGACTAGATTTCAAGCTAAAATTAGGACTTCTTTGTCTCACTGCCCATCAGACACAATGGCACAGACAGCTACCCAGCTTTGACTGACTCCACACAGAGCTGGCCTATTGCCTGGTAAGGTTTTTCAGCTTTCTCCAGCTCTCTGCCTGACCCACATAATATCAAAACTCTGGTAATATATAAAAACAAAATGATGATACAATTTTTTTCAGAAACTCTTCTTCAATATTTTTATTCCTATCAAGAGAGATTAATTTATTTTCTCAATCTGTACATAAGGAGTTAGCAAACTTTTTCCATAAAGGACCAGATAATAAGTATTTTAAGGTTTGTGGGCTATGTGGTCTGCTGTCATGGCTACTCAACTCTGCCACTGTAGCAAGAAAGTAACCACAGACTATGTATAAACTAATGGGCATGGCCATGTTCCAATAAAATTTTACTTACAAAACCTGGCAGCAGATTTTCGGATTTGGCCCAAGGACTGTAACTTGCTGATCCCTATTCTACATCATAGATTTAACGCTAAAATGAAATCATTAAGAACCTATCACATAGTAGATGCTCAAAAACTGTCATTCTTGTTTCCATTTATTATCAGCTTTTAAAATTTTAAAGACTGAGAGATTCACCAACACGTAGACTTACAGAAGATGAGACACTATTTTTCAAGAAAATCAAAGTAACTATGTAATGTATTGAAAATTTTTTTGTGCCTTGTCTTTAATGGCATATGTTTAGGGAAGCTATAAGCCTTTCATACTATTTTTAGATAGCAACACTCCCACAGGCTATAGAAAACAAAAGACAGATTTATTTACACTAGTTGCCACAACCACTACAACAAATAGTATATATGCAAAAATCCCCAAAGAGCGGCCCCTTTAAAATGAACCACCAACTTGACCCAAATAGTCATATTATCACAAACAAAACTAACTATAATTCAGAGTATGATGCTTTTTGTTTAACTCACATCTATTCAGCAGCTTCAAAATGCAGAGCTGTTGTTTGCATTTTTAACAAACCTGGAACGTAGATTTATTTCCTCTTTGGGGTTCAAAGTCGGCCTTCCCCAGCATGTGATCACTCCTTTCCTTCAAGGGGTGAGACACAAAGCTCATGTGAGGTCACTCTAAAACTGAAGTCAAATCCTAACCTTCCCTTTTTTCACCTTAGTTCTAGTCTCCATACATAGTTCTATGAACAATTCTTTCCTCATTCTAGAACTCTTTTCCCCAGAACACAGGAGGAATTGCTAAATATAAGTTTATATAAATTCTTCTTTTCTTTTTTTTTTTTTTGTGAGGAAGATTGGTCCTGAGCTAGCATCTGTTGCCAATCCTCCTCTTTTTGCTGAGGAAGACTGGCCCTGAGTTAACATCTGTGCCCATCTTCCCCTAATTTGTATGTGGGATGCTGCCACACCGTGGCTTGATGAGCAGTGCCTCAGCCAGTGCTTGGGAATTTGAAACTGCAAACTCCAGGCCACCAAAGTGAAGCACGTGAACTTAACCACTATGCCACCAGGCCGGCCCTTATAAGTTTTAATATAAGTTTCCAAGAGAGTCTCTTATTGTTAGATTCCAAATGTCTTAACACAAACGTTCTTTTCACTTTATACTAAATCTCTCTGAAAAGTCTCCTGAACTCCAAAACTACCTTTATTCAGATGATTCAAAAATCTCTATTTTACAATCCCATATAAAGTAATCAAGTGGTTAGTTTTTATCTAGTAATGACTCTCAAAATATCATCACTGGACTATGAGTAGCCTTTGGAGAATGGGAATCAAGGAAAAAAAAAGAGTCTAAAAAGAATGTAAGTAGGTTCTCTTGTGAGGATCCATGTTGAAAAACTAGTAAGAAGGGAGTATATATATGATATTGTTCTGGGAACACGATTTCTGTGAGAGAGGGAAGTGCCCCTGGAAAGGGTTTAGGCCATATTTGGATGTCTAATGAGACCTAAAATGTGAGATGTAAAAGACTGTCATCATGATGTCTAAGTATTATTTCCTTTCTCCTTTTTTTCTTTCCTGTCAATGAGTCTTATGATTTCCCACAATTAAACTCCTAAAGTTACTCCTGATCATTTTCCATTTTATTTGAAAATTCAATTAATCACAAATTCTTGGTAATTATTCTTGGATTTCTTTTGCCACTCACTATCCTTCCATAGAGAGAACATGCTGATGCTGCTATCTAGTTCTCCTACTAAGACTCAACTCTTCCATACACTTCTGCTAGAAGTCTTTCCCAAATACTGATTTTACTTCTCAAATGTATGTGTATAAAATATAGCCTGCTTAATAAGACAGTCTACTGTCTAGTAAAAATAAAATATTTTATATTAAACAGTTAAAGAATGAGGCAAATGCTTTGGAGTACTAAAAACAAAATCTAAATAATTAATAAACAATCAAAAGATTCTTACAGAGAAATTTAACAGAAATTGAAAACAAACCCAAGAAAGAGGCAAAGCTTAAATTATTCATCAACTAAGGGCAGAGAAGGAAAATCAGAAACTAGAAAGATTATACTTACTGCAGTAACTGATGCAGCTGCTGTTATTACCAAAGCCCAGGATAAAACATAAAAGTAATCAGGAAACTATACACACATAACTTAAAGGAAAAATCAAGACTGGGCCTAAATGCCAGGGCAATATCAGTAGTGATAAGCCAAGTGACTTGAAAGTTGTCTAGATAGGGTTCTATAGAGGGAATTTCTGACTGGCTTACCTAGGCAACAAAGCAAGTTGCCCGTGTTACTACTTATGACACATCAGTCATTCTACCACTGGAGGGAGTCTGGTCACATATCCTTTGATGTGACTTACTCTAATAACTTCCTAGTCTTCTCTGGGAATGAAGTAGACTTCCTACCAAGAATATGAATTGGTTTAACATGATCTGATGGTTTTCAAGATTTTTGTTTGTTTCCTTTGGCTTAATTTTGTCTTTGTTTTGTTTCATACTAATAAAAGTTTACAGCATCTCTATAGTCATATTTGGGTCAAAGAAATTAATTGAGAGGTCACATATGCTAGTATGGATCTATCCTTAGAAAAAAGATCATAAAGAAAAAAATGTTAAATCAAGAAGAGAGAAGGGCTCTGATGTAAATACCTACCCAAAGCAGGTATCAAGGTCATAAGGAACATGAAATGCAGCAAATAGTAGGTTTGAAGCAGAAGCTAAAAAGAGCTTTTAGGATTAAGGCTGACAAGGATACTACTGATTCAGAAAAACACAAGCAATGAATAGAGCACTGTAACTGTGATTTTAAAATTTACTGTTCTTTTAAAATTCAGTTCTTTTAAATTTAGTTTCTACTGACTACTCATGATGCTGAAGTGACAAAAGATGGATTTGCTAAGCAAAAAAACAACTGAAATGAAAAACAGCAAAGATCTAAACATTGGTCAAAAAAAAGTTCAACTCAAGAAGGTATGTGGAGAATAATATTCCATTTACAATAATAATTATTATTCTGTACTTTTTGTCAAGAATTGTGAGAAATGCTATATAAGTAATACTTCATTTAATTATTTTCACAATCCTACAGGATTGATATTATTGTACCCATTTTACATGAGAAAGCTTGATACTAAGAAAAGTTAAGTAATTTGCCTAAGGTAACAACATAATCTATCAAGTCAATATTGTGTCAGAGGTCTGTCTGATTCTAAAATGGTATTACCAATATGCTATATGCATGTCAGTGAGACTGAACAATAACTACCTTACATTATTGTACTATTAAAGGTAATAGTTAGGGGTACTCCTCCTAGATGTCTGTTTCAGAAAATATCTTTAAGGATTATCTAATACAGCACTGTGTTACTAAGCATTTCTGTGTTACTTTATGTTTCCAAAGTTAAAATTTGTTTAATTCATATGTCAATAAGCATAAAGAAGGAAGTCTCAACTTATTTATAATTTAAATAGATATGATAAAGTCTGAATTTGAAGCAATTTATCTTTTTAAATGTGTAAAAAAGAGAAAACCTTTTTTCTTTTCCTCCACAAAACCATTGTTAGAGACAAAAAGAGGGAAATCTGTTAGCTTCTGTCTGTGTAATTTCTTTAAAATGCGTTCCCTTGCTGATTAGCATCATAAACTCCATAAACTGTATCTAGGCAGTCATAAAATGCCCTAATCATGGAAATAATACTTGTCAAAACTTGGAAGCGCTGGAAGTGGATTTAAGTGCTCTACAACAAATTAATATTGTATTTCCTTCCTCACTATTACAACAAGAGGGCAGGGAACTTGGATGCAGGTTAAGCAACACATAGATAAGGCCTTCCTTTTCAGCAAGAAAAGAAACCTTCAATATATTTATATGCAAGATAAAAAAGATGAAAAGAAGTAGAAGTAATATAGAATTCCATGTGTGGGGTTGGGGGTCATTTTGTCTCCTCACAGATCAGTTAGGGTCTGAAGTACATATGTGAAGAAACAAACTGGAAATGGGTTCCCATATTATTAATGATTCCAGAGGAGAAATTTTTATCCTTCAACTTTTTTGAAAAGCTACAATTAAAGTACATCATATATGCAACTTGAGAATACTTCAGCACAGCAGAGATGAAGGAACAGAAACACTCTTCTACTTGCAGTAGAGATTATAGAAACTATTAGATCTACAGCATATCTTCAGAGGCTTCCTAACAGAAGTCTATCCAGAATCCTCATTTTGAACGACAAGTAACATCTAGGCAGGGACCATGTACTAGGAACCAAAGCACACATGCCTAGGATAAAAGCACACATGAGATAATATGTGTGTGTACCTCTTGCTTATTTAAAAGGTCCAATTATATGACCATTGGACTCTGTTCCATATTCGTCAGGGATTATCAAATACTTTGAGAAACTACAAAAAAAAAGAAACACTGTGAATTGTTGCTAATAAAGGAAACAGATTAATTTACAAGAGTATAGGCAAGCAACAGACAGAAAAAAAAACATAAAAGAGGAGAGCCAAGGAAACAAGACATACAGTTACTTGCATCAACAGCTACAGCTTTTAGTTGATGCAATCTGTAAAACACTATAAAACTAAAAACATCTATAAGTGGAGAGAGTAAAAGGAAATGTATATTTAACAATCATATTACAGTTTCTCCTATTATATTTTATTCCACTTCCAAGGAATTAATGTTGGTCTCATTTTTTTCCCAACACCTGATTAATAGTGGAGTAAAATAACGTGAGAAAAGTAACGAGCAAACAAGACAAATGTAGTTCTATGATCATAAAATTATGAAAATATAGCACTTATTATGTACTTAAGCACATAACAGATCTTCTGCCACATCCTAATCTTTCTATGTTATATATTTACAGAAGCAAAGTAATGAGATCCAAGAGGAAGTGAAAGGAAGAAAGCAAAGGGAGCAAATAGCATCTAACTGAAAATTTCTCAGTATAAAATTATGATAAATAAGGTCTAGTTGAGAAACTAAACGTAACATTTTGAAATTGTTCTGTAAAAACAACTATATTACCTCTTCTAAATTATTCCTGTGAAACCAACTTAACATTTTTGGAATTGACACGTAGAGTCACAAAATAAAGAGTTAAGCATTTAACAACTTCTCTACACAAGCTATTTCCAAATTTTTACACATCTTTTAAGAGTTAGCTCTTTGTATTTGTTGGTATAAGCTATTTTATAAACCGAAACCCTATTTAATCAATTTATGTTGAATCAACTAAAAGTCTGCAAGTAAGTAGTAATTTTCATAGATACGGCCAGCACACCCCCTCAAATTAAATGTTACATAATTTGCTCCTTTTGAAGGATTCATAATGTGAACTGAAACCACTAAAAAATATTACCAAAATAAAATAGCATACTCTAGGAGAAGAGAACATAGTAAATGAAGCATTAATTTTTGTGCTCTACATTATTAACTCTGTAAACTTCATAGAAAAGAAAAAGACCCTTCATTTTCCCTAATATTTTTGAAACATGTGGCAAATGAATTTTAAGTATTAAGAATATTGGGTTCTGAGGAGCAACCATGAATTGCCTATTTCCAATAATTACAGTAATGAGCTTTTGATAAAACACTGAAGTAAATAAAAATGAAATCTACTTGTATTAGATTCTGGGTTTTCTGTCAAACCGATCTAGGAAAATCAAAATATTTACAACAGTCACATTACAAAAAGTCATTTCACGAAAGTATAAACTAAAACCCACAAGACTTCCTATGAGGTATATTAAAAATAATCTTTATAGTCTAACAATGAAAGCTTATATACGGAATACCAAAATGATGAATGTTTTTAGATATCATAAATATGTGCGCCTATTACTATGGTGAACACAATTGTCTACGGATAAAGGAAATACAAGCAGAGTTTATTTTATTTTGCACGAGTATTTATTTATCCATACTACACCTGTTTCAGAAATTATTTAAAGTGGCTTTGGCTTCAAAGAGCAATTCTTCTATGTTCTAAATTTATTAATAAATAGAAATTCAGTGTTCGGTTGATCTAAACTGTACTGTACAGCAACGCCTAACCAAGTTATTACCATTTACATGACTTTGGAAACAAGACCTCTGCTCTCTATTTGGATTACATACTGATAAATTTTACGACCTTATTGTGAGTATATTAGTATCTCCACGTAACCTTGGCTAAGAAATGTTTTTAAATCATCGTCTTCATATCCAGTTAAACATTAATTTCATTTATAACCAAAAGTGTTCAGGGTCATCTTGACAACATGTAAATCGTTTTTCCTGTCAGACGTCCAATTTCACAAATATTTGGCCAATCAATTACTGATCAGATGACTGCTTTACAAATGAAGTTTTATCCCACATCACTGAAATGGCACTGACTCTCCAACTACTCCAACTAACACAGAAGCTCTTTAACTACCCATATTGCACACAGTCCTAGCTTCTCTCTTTAACGCTCAGACCTGGGTTCAATCAATCTCCTTCTTTAGGAGACTGCCAACTTTAACAATAGAATAAGCCATATAATATCAAGACACAAGGGTGAGTACTCGCCACATATTCTGAATCACAGCGGATATATTAGACCACTTCCTCTACAGATTTTTGACAGTTTCTGAATCACAGCCCCAAACCACGGAGCGTGCGGCTGTCCTTGGTGCTGAAATGCACTCTTTTTTTTTTTTTTTTTTTTTTTTCTGCCCCTTCACCGAAAAAACTGTCATCCCAATACCATTTTGAGAGGATCAAAAGACTTCCAAATTTGGGCGATCTGAACACGGGAGGTTGAGAAAGGAACTGATAAGTTTCTGGGCAGAGAATGCTAAGTAGTGTGTGTGCGCGCGTGTGTGTCGGGGGCGGGGGTAGAAACATCCAGAGGGCATTTCCCCCTCGGTACCGGGAGACCCAGAAAAATCAGGACTGCGGCAAAGATCGGAAACGCCTGGTCCGGGGCAGGAGCCGCAGGCGGGAACGGCGCCCTCGCCGGGCAGGTCGGGCCCGGGCCAGACGGGCGAGGACTGCGGGGGGCACCGCGGCCGCGGACGACGGCGACTCTCCGCGCCAACGCGAGAGCCCCGGGGTCCTTTTGTTTCTGGGGTCTGGGGGAGGGAAGGTGGGCGGAGGGGAGCCCCCACCTGCATTTATTTGCACAGAGGGGACAACAAAAGACCCGGCCGCCCGGGCGGGCAGGGTCAGCGGAGCCGGAGCGGCCGCGGCGCCTGGGCGCGGGCTCGGCCCCTCTCCTCACGGTCCCGGCCGCTCTTACCGTCCCGGTCGCACAGCTGAATGGCCTCCAGGCTGAGGTTTTTGATCACCTCCTCACAGGGGCTGGTGGGGCTGTTGAGGGCACGATCCAGGCGCGGCACCTCCATTTTTCCAAGCCCCTTCTTAATCCCGCCTGCTTCGTATCCAGACTCTCTCGGAGGACTGGGTTGGGGAGAAGGGCGGGAAAGGGAAGGGGTGTGGCGGAGGTGGGGAGGAAGCCTGGGACGCGGCGCCGAGGCTGAGACTGAGCCGCCGGGCTAGAGAGCCGCGGCCGACGCGACGGCCGTGGCAGGAGCTCCGCGGCGCGTGCGGCTCTGAGATGCTGAGAGGAACCTGGCGCGAGGGCGGGGGGCGCGCGCTCCCGGCGGGGAGGGGACGCGGCGCGCGGGGAACGTGAGGGAGAAGGCGCGGCGCGCGCACGCGCGCGAGAGGACGCGCCCACCTGCCGGCGCGCGGCGCTGCCCATCCCCCGCCGTTCTGCGCGCACGCGCCCCCGGCTGCCCTCGCGCCGCCGTGCCTGCACCCCCCCTGCGTGTGGCGTCGGACGGCAGAACGCGCTGGAAGGGCGGGCGGCTGGGGTGCTGCGCGCTCGCCTTGCCCTCTCTTCTGGTGAGGGCGATTTGGCGCTTTTTCCTTCTCGCAGTGTCAGTCGGGGCCCAGGTTGGCACTGCGGCGTCTGCACCGGGAGGTGAGAGTGAGCAGGTTGGTTGTTTATCAGAGATTGGAAAAATAAGGGTCTAGACCCTTTGTATGGGGTTTTGGAGCCGGCGGGCTCCCTTCGACCCCGCAAGGTCCCGGGCTCCTCGCCGCCCACACCCTGCTTGCTCCGCCCGACGTTCCTCCGCTGTGTGAGAAATAAGCGGATTAACTGGGGAGTGGCGGGGTCTAGTGACAGAATTTAGCCTTCCCGAAGGAGGAGCAAACATGGGAATTCAGAACTGCCAGAAAGGTGAGGGAATGAGACGCCAGCCAGCCTGCTGGAAAGGCAGCAGATGTGCTTCGGGGCGACAGCCACTAATCTCTCCGCCTTCGCAGCCTAGCGTCATTCATTCATTCATTCATTTAACTAAGTATTAAGTGCCTACTCTGTGCCAGGCTTTGTTCTGGGCGCCAGTGAAGGGGAAAAACAGTACGTGCCCTCATGGATGTGGAAGGAACTTTTTCCACAATGGAAAATGTGCTTTCTCAAGTTTCTCCAAACTTGTCTGCCCATTGTTGATAAGATTCTGCAATGCACTTAGTGGAGGTGCAGATGTTTTTAAAATAAAATATGGGTCACAGCCTGTTGACCTCTGATGCCATTTGCTTCTTTGGAATAGTTTTTAGTTTTGTTGCTGTCTCAGGATCAAAAATAGTGTCCCTCTCCCCTTTTCAATGTATATGCTTGTTCAAAATTAAAATTTCTTTTTATTGATTTTCCAATTTCAAATATAAGTGTTAACCAATAAAGTAACGATTTTCGTATAGGTTGCTATATGCTACCCTTTCTAATGGCATCCATTTAGCCATAGCATGACTAAATCTGGTTAATCGAAGCCTCATAAAACAGAAGGACCAGCTTAAGGTAAACTAAGCCCATGAGAAAACTTGGCACAACTGCAAATTGATAAAAATCTGTAGAAGATAATTGGGTATCTTAAAGTGAAACGTCCTTATTAAGAACTTTGGTATTAATGAAGATGGATCTACTTCTTGTAGTTTGAGAGAATTCTTGTTCCAAGGTAGACGTGTCCCTAAGGAGAGGATAAATTATTACTTGTCAAGAAATGTTACAAGATGGCACTTATTGGTGAATTTCCTGTGTTCTAAAGCCTGGCTCTGGAGGACTAGAAATTAATATTGTCAGCCCAACCACAGTGGGTTCATCTTTCAGAGTAGTACCAAATTTACAAATCTCAAAAGGAACTGTGTAAACTAGATTACCAATTTGTTAATTTACACGTGAGAAATATAACGCATGCATATAATTAAAACTATAGGTCAAACAAATATTTATTAAGCACCTGCTATGTGCAAGGACAATATGCTAGATGTTGGAAATTTTGACTTTAAATCTATCAGGAAAAACAGATATTGAGAAAGTAAAATTATGGTGAGTCTTATGAAAGAGGAAGTATGGGAGCTTGTGGAAGTGCATGCAGGGGTCTTAACCTAGTCAAGTTAGTTAGGAAAGCCTCTAAAAGGATTTTATTTAAAAGGAATGGGAAATTATTGAAAGGCTTTAAATGGGAAATTAGCATGATCAGCTTTGTGGCCCAGAATATTTATGTAATGGAAAAGGGGTTAACGTTTTGAGAAATATTAATGTGACTTTCTAGATATATATTCAATCCAAGGCATCTTTCTGCTGAGGATTTAATTATTACATAAAAAATACAAAAGAAAGTGTTAATATTTGACTTTTGACGTTCAATATAGGATTTTTTTTAGCAAGTTATTAGGCTTCAAATCAAGGCATTGTTAAGAGATAAAATATAAATTTGTTTATGGTTTAACATATCAAGGCTAGGCCTAGTGGTCCAAATGATAGAGTTTCTCCCATTTTGAAGACAAGATATCCCAGTCCACCATAAAGGCTTAGGCCGGAGATTGCTATAAAAATGATGGTTCTGAAGTAGGTAAAGTGGAAGAAAATCCTATTTTCTTTGGCTCAGAGAATTCTGGAAAAGAGGTAGAAGTTCTAGAGGAAGGCAACCAGCAACATTTTTACTCCCTCTCACCTTGAGGATGCAGGGTGAGGGGCTGTGGCTAGAAATATCCAGATAGGTATGTGAAAACTCCAGGACAGATAAATTTCTGCCCCAATCTAAGATCTTTGGGAGAATATCATCACCTGGCCAGGCTGAGGGGGTGCCACACTCAGGTAACTTTGAACAGGGCATCATAGTTAGGCAGAGGGAGGGCAGGAGTTTACTTTTCAACTGCTGGAAGTTCCTCTGTACTCAGAAGGTAGCTGAACTGAGAGCTAGCAGACCTGCCGTGAAGCCTGATGTTAAAAGAGCAAAAGCTGCAGGGTGGACTTTCTAGACTAGGGATGTCAGAAGTACCAAAAAGATGAAACCTGTCAGTTAGAGACAGCTACCAGGCCCCAAACACACAGAGAATGCACACACCATGAGTTTCTCTAGCCACAAACTTCAGGTGAAAGATCAGAAACAACTAGGCATACAAGGGATGTCACTGCAGAGAGCGGAGGAGGCAAAAAACATTATTCAAATCCAGTGACCCTTTGTCTCAGTGCCTCAAGGTAAAGGAAGCTCCTCTCTCCTAATATTCCCAAATACCATCTAAAATAGGTTGTAGGGGAAAAGGTAGAAGTCTGAAAGACTGAGGATCTTACCTTAAAAAGTTGAACTTTACCTAACAGAACTGATTAAAATACTGATTGGACCCAGGTTCCTGAATTATACTAAAGACATATTATTCCTCTTCCCCTGTTTATCATTGAATGAGGTCTGGTGAAGATGACCAAATCAGTTTTAGATAAAAACAAAATTCTGCCTTTTCTTTTCATACCTAAGTCGCAGTGTGAATAATTGCAATCCCCATACACTTACATCATTTAATTGTTAGCTGTTCCAGTCCAAATCCTACCAATCATTCAAGCTCCAACTCAAATGGTACATTCTTTATAAAGATTATTCCCTCTGCCAAAAATCTTTTTGTTTCATTTCCATGGGGCTGTTATAGACATAATCACACTATGATTTATAAGTTATTAGTATACATGAAGAATCAGACTCAAATTTGGAAAGGACCTTAAATATATCCTAATTCAATCCCTTATCCAATATTGAAGCCCTTGACAAAAAGTTATTTATCTTTTAATAAATAGTAAGTTAAAATCCTCGTGAAGCAATCCAAAGTCTTACTCATTCTGAGTCTAAACATGACAACTATAAGGTCAATACAAAGACCTTAATTTTCCCCTCTGTTGGTCATACACAATAACGATAATCCTTCTTCCCTTTGCTGCCCACATATATTCTGTTCTCTGGCTAAAGCTTCCTAGTTCTTTCAAACATTTCTGATATCATCTTGCTTTGAGTCCCTCTATCACTTGACCCTCTCCTCTGGATATTTCTTAATTTTTCTGAGTCCTTAGGTAAGTACACCAAGTGTGGAAATATAATAAGAATATGAAGGAAAACACAGTAGTCTATCACCATCTTTGCTGTATATGCCAGACACGTTGTAACACAGCCCGGGAGCACGTTAGCTTTTCTGACAGTGATATCACTCTGTTCACACATCCTGAGCTTGCAATCACATAAAACCTATATGTCTTCCCTGAACATTTCTTATTTCACCTGTGATGTTGTAAATTTTAAGCACACATTATAGTATTTGCACAGAGAAAATACTCAGTACAATTTGCTGAATTATTTGATTGAACTTCAGTGCTTTGAATGTGTTTAATTATATTGCTGCAACTAGCCTAGAATTTTATCAAACCCGAAGAAAAAGTAGGTTACAAAGTCCTTTAGGTAAGCTTGTAAGTACAGAGGTCATTCTTATCTGACCCACAGCCCTAGGCACAACCCAGTTTTTTGTGGCTAGGCAGAAGGCAAAGAGTAAGAACCAAAACCATAGACAGAAGCAAACTCCAAAAAATACATAGCAAGTGAAGAAATATGTGGTTTTTTCCCTCTCATAACATGACCATAACTTTTCCTAAGCCCTTATTATAAATGGTAGAGCAAAAGAAAACTCATGATTGACAAAGTCGAAAGCTACTCAAGTATTCTAAATTCTTTATCCCAACTCAAGTTGAGTAGTGTCTGGACTTGTGAAGATCAAATGAGATAATACATATGAAAGTGTTGTGTGAACTGTAAGGCACCTCCCAAAATTAGGATATTGTTATTATGGGAACTAAGAATGCATTTAAGAAAAGATACCTGGTTAATTTTACAGTACAAATTTATGGAAATATTTTAATAGCTATTTTAACACATTAAAAACTTCCATATTTAGAATATCTTTATGGTTTAGTATGTTGGGGCCCTTAAACATTATGTCAGAATATGTTTGCTTTTGGTTTTATTTCAATGGTAGATTTTTGCCGAGCCGATAAGCAAATACTCAATACTGAATCTCTCCCCAATATTTGGTTTCTACACTCTTTTTTTTTTTTTTGGAGGAAGATTAGCCCTGAGCTAACTACTGCCAGTCCTCCTCTTTTTTGCTGAGGGAGCCTGGCCCTGAGCTCCCATCCATGCCCATCTTCCTCTACTTTATATGTGGGTTGCCTACCACAGCACGGCGTGCCAAGCAGTGCCATGTCTGCACCCGAGATTCGAACCGGTGAACCCCGGGCCACCGAGAAGCGGAACGTGCGAACTTAACCACTGCACCACCGGGCTGGCCCCTGGTTTCTACACTCTTAATTCAGTGTCACCAAACACTGATGGGAGAAGGTGGGGAGAACTATGATGACTTGGTCCATTACAAATTGATGCTGTCAAAATTCAGCTTTCTTAACAATTCAATGGCTATTGCTGACCTTTTCTCTTTGAAACCCCCAGTTCCACTCTCACTTTCAAAAGATGATCTCTCCTTTTCTTTCCAGGAAAAAAAATGAAGCTAGAGTGAAGTTTCTCATTTATTTTTATATTTAGCTCAGTAGGTCCTGATAAAACTTGCTGCTTTTCCTTCTTTCATTCGTGCTCCCCATTCAGTGCCTGTGTACTGCAGAGTGGAGTTAGCTTCCTATTTTTACCTCTCCAGCTGCTTTGGTCTTTTTCTTTCCTCTGACTCTCTTTTCTGTCTTTAAACATTGCCGAATCTCCTTGATTTTAAACATTATCTTACTTGAATCAAACAGTTACTATCCAATTTCTTAGTATCCTAAGGTATGTAAGGAGCCCATTATAAATTGTGAAGTGCTGTAAAAGTGTTATTCATTACCTCCATTTCCTTTTAATCCTCATACAACTTATCACCCGTCTCCACCACTCTGATTCTTACCCTTCAAATGTCATCTTTGGATTTGGTGTGATTTTTCACATCACCAAATATAAAGCCCTTTTTATCATCTGCATCTTCTTTGATATTTTGGCAGCTTATTTCTGCTCAACTTCTGTAGCATTGAACTCTACTGGATCTCTTCCTACATGTGTGCTTAATGTTTATCAACTCTAGCTTCTAGGCTCCCCTCTTGAGTGTAGGTGGTCTTTAAAGTTCAGTCTCTGACATTATGTTCTTCCCTGTTTAAAACCATTTCCTCTGAGAATGCATGCATTCCTTTGAATTTTAATGTCTTCTTAATGTTTAAATTCTCACCTTTATTGTCAGATCCCTATCTCAAGTCCCCAACCATAAATGAAAGCCATTGTCCTATTTCTAACTAATGAACATTTTTATTTACAGTCACATAACTGTTTCTAATTAATCGATTTATCCCCCAAACTGATTCTCTTTTCTGATTTCCCCCAATATAGTCACTGGTAGCAGTATCCTTTTAGATACACCCAGTATCACGCAACTTTCTGATTTTCTCTTTTCATCTTTAAATCCAGCTATTCTCAAAATAATTAAAATTTTGCAATATTTCTTGGATTTGTGATTTTCTCCTGAATTATAAATACTACTACCATATTTAGGTTCTTATTTTGACCAGATTATTGAAATTATCATGTGCATAGTCTTCCTACCTCCCTTCTTTAAAGTATGTTGCTTCTAAAATCAACCCGCTAAAACACTTTGTTAATTAGAATTTGCTCGATAAATTATGATGGCTGCCTATTTTTGTTCTGTAGTTAATGGTGAGCTGCTAAAGTTTTTAGGCAGGTATATGACAATTGCAGACCGATGTTGTCAGATTAATCTGCCCATCTTTCATAGGATGAACGGAATGGAGAAAGACAGGAGTTTAGGGGATTATTATAGTCCAGGCAAGAAATTATAAGGTATGAGTGACGAAGACAATAGAATTGGGAATGGAAACGAATTAATGGATTTTAGAGAGTGATATTATACTATTGTGTTTCTGAGATTATGAAAAAATCACAAAAATGGGAGGTCCTTCAATATTTTGATATTTTAAAAGATTAAATTATTCACTCATAATACTGATGTTATATACTATAAATATCAATACTGTAGTATAGCATTATATGGAGCAAGAAAAACGTATTGGACACACTTTTTCCATGTTTAAAGCCCAATAGTTATTTTCCAGTGATATACAAGTAGATTAACCTTAAGAACTAAAGCAACATCTAGTCTTTATTCTATACTTGTGAATAAACAAAGCTCAACTAAAAATGCCTCTCAGAGTGCGTGTCTTGGAATACCCCCCTCTGCTGTCACTCGTCAAAATTTAAAAGCAGTTGGTGTTACAGGCAGGGAAGAAATTTTGGGAGGGATGGAGAAGAAAGAACTTCTGTATAGACTGAACCACTTTGATTGAGAGACTTTCTCTTCTCCTCTGGTTCTTCCCCGTCTATTCCGTGTGTATGACAGTAGAGTATTTTCAGAATATTTTCAAGTGCACAGCCCTCCCTAAGTGTCACATCAGGGAATCTTGAAAATAAATTATATATGATAAGCAGAGTTATATAAGTGTGTAGCCATAATCAGTTTGCCACAAATTCCAGGTTGCTCTTGACTTCACAGACGTATCTTTCTAGTTTCGAGTTTTTCACCAGGCTTATAATGAATTCACTTACATCTTTATATTATTGACAAACAGGATCTCTGGTATTTTCCTCTCAAACACAGCTCAAAACTGCTCTCCTGAAACCCTGACTTAACTAGTGTCACCTTAACTCTAACCACGGAAATTTACTGGTAAGTCTTTTTCTAGAATTTTTATTTCAGCAGAATTAGAGCTGTGACTTTTATGATGATTAACACATTTTGGTTTCCCAAAGTTCTTTCTAAGCTAAAAGAAATGCCTATAGGATCTCTGAACACCCTCTCATTTTTCTGAATACCCAACCCTCTCTCAAATTGTGCTATAGCATTGGTGATGTTATATAGCTCACATTTGTCACACACTCATTGACATGATAAGAAGCCCTAATTCAACAACCACATACATTCTTGTCTTGAGACTTTCTGTCATATTTGTGTAAACAAACCTACTACACTGCATTCAATTAGAGTTTAACTTTCCTGACTCTATCCAAACTAGGCCCGCTCCAAGATCCATAATGAGAAAAACTTCAGGGTGGGTAGAGGCTTATTAAGGAGATTATTCAGTCAGTAACATCTATTGAATGATGATTCAATATTATGTATGTGTGTATGTCCAAAGTCAATGCACGTTATTGAGTGGCATTAGGTTTTCTGTGATGATACAAAGAGACACTGTCCATTCCAACATCTCCTCCTACTCCAAGTTATTGCTGTTATCCTAGAATCAGATAAATGGAGTTGCCTCTGGTTAACTGATTTTAGGAAGAGGAGAGGGCATCATAACAATTAGCACAGTAGGGGCCAGCCCGGTGGCGTGGTGGTGAAGTTTGCACACTCCGCTTCAGTGGCCCCGGGTTTACAGGTTCAGATCCCAGGCGCCGACCTAGCACCGCTTGTTAGGCCATGCTGTGGTGGCATCAGTGACAGTCTTCTTCAAGCAAAAAGAGGAAGATTGGCAACAGATGTTAGCTCAGGGCCGGTCTTCCTCACACACACACACACACACACAAATTAACACAGTAGCTATTCACAGGAGGAGCTTCAGCTAGAAAGTAGCAATAGTGAGGGCCGTCAAGACAGATATCTATCACCTTCTGCTCTTCCTAACAATGTCCCCATCATTAGGACTCATAAGTGAGACTACTTATTCTTCCAATTTGTGTTCATATTCATTGTATAATATTCATTAAGGTGTCAAATGCTTTAAATGCTTTTAATGTCTCTCTCTTTTTGAGGTATCCTGTTCTAGCTACAGAGAGCTCCACAGTCAACATTATATGGAATCAAAAACTTCCTCCTCCTGTCAGTGTTTCCCCACTTATCTTGAAGACTGAAGAACAGTTAATTCTTCTTCACATGACAGCCATATATATATGATTCAAAACATCATATCTCTTCTGATTCATCTTTTCTCCAGTCTGAATCTTCCCAAATACTGTACCTTGCCTCAAAGGATACTGAGTCCTTGTTTTAGAGTATACATAATATGCTCTAAAATTATTTATTTTCCTCTTAAAATATAATGCCCAGAATTAAATGCAATATAATGGAGGTAGTCTGATTACAATAGAGCAACTCATCTGAACTTTTTGATTACAAAAGAGTACTTTTACATAAATTGTCAGTTCATTCACGTTAAAAATGTTCTTTGATTATTATTTGACAGTGTATGGCTATTCATATTTGTAAAGTTCTTCAGAGTAACTTTCATTTATTATTCTTCGCAGCAACCTGCTTGAAGTTCTGTATTTCTAAGCTGAAGGAAATGACTAAAGGTCTCATTTTTACAAATCACAGATGATATTAAAGCTAATTATGCATAACATATCAAAAAAGAAATAACTACTGCAGTGTAGTTACATTTTGTGTAGTCCCTTGATTACTCTATGGTCCTTAAGACCTTTAAATCAGGATATGTCATGAAGCTTGATAATAAGATTTTCTATTTATGATGTGTCGTATAACCACAAAGTATCTGTGGATTCACACATTTTGTGGGACAGATCATAGGCTAATCTTCCATTGTGTGGAAGGTATTGACAGTCCATGAAATACAATATTTCAGATTCACAGAGCAAACCTGACAGCCTTATAAGGATTTAGTTGATGTTGCTATAATGATAAAGGAGATTATTTCTTTGGTTTCTCATGTGATGCTTCTTTTATTACAGCACAGTCCTACATTGCATTTACTTTTTCTTCCACAAAATGTTGCTCAGCTAAAAGAGTGGTTGACTGTTTAAGATATCACAAAACTAAGGAATAAAAGGTCTTTAATCAAATATAGCCAAAGAGAGACTAAGTCGACTAAGTCTATAGTGACACTCAATACATAGAGAATAAACCTACAGAAAATGTCCTAATACTCCAAGGAACCAGGCTGATACAAATACAAAGTTAAATTCTAAGCCATCTCCTGGCAAAATTAAGCTTTTAAGATAGACTAGGCTTGTTTATTTTCATTCTTGCCACACACTGCATTCTGTTGCCGTGGTTTCTGTTCCATATTGTTTCACTGTCTTACATCTATGGATCAATCATTCTTTCTAGATATTTTTGGTTTTTTTTAATATTATAATAGCCAAATGCCCTTGTGGGATGGGGGAAAAGGAAAAGAGGAGGAAAAAACCAGATATGATACTCAGTGGGACTATTATAAGACCTCATTAGTCAGCTCCTCTATTTCTCTCTCTTAAGGATGTCTTTATATTGACCCCAAATAACTGTTTACTTCAGAAAATATATCAGTTTTTATTCAGTCAAACTAATTCGTCCTGTGTCACATGAACAAATCAAGCATCTAATTTGTTTTATAAATTTAAAATACTTTTGTAAGTGTCTTACTGGAACCATGCTAGAGTTTTTTAAAACTCAGTTCATAATGACTTTGTCCTATGTCATAAGAGGCTTTCATAAGAGGCTGCAAATCTATAGCAGTAGATGGTACAAATGATACTGATCTCACCTTCTTATGGATGGACAGCAAAATCCTTATGGATCAAAACCTGTGATTGATTTTTTCCTTCTGCCACCTCATGTGCAGACTTAATTTGGATATATTAAATTTCTATTTCAAGACTCTTGTCTTTATTTCTCACTTCTAAGGCTTCAGTGCCTTTATCAAGATAATGGCCCCTAAATGATATGAAATTGTTAACTTGTGGCATTGTTTATACAGCTGAGTTATAAGATATTTGAAAGCTTTCAAGTTTCATCCTTGACCCTGTGACTAGATCCATCTGCTCTCTGTCTCTCAGCTCCCCAGACAACAAAGAAGATAGCTAAAGCTGTCAGTTAAAAACTTTTCTTTTTCTTTTTTTTTGGATGTTAGTGGCCTGTGGATACTGGGTAGAAGGGGGAGGTTTGCCACATCATTGGCTTGAAGACTAGAATGAACAAATGTAAACTCCATTGGTTTGATTAATGCAATTTTTATACTTTAGTAAAGATTTTTAGTACTTCCTGTGAGTAGGGTGCTGAGTACTAGGACACAGAGAAGTATAAGATTTTATTCTGAGATTGAATTTACCCATGAGAAGGTAACAGTCTATTGCCGTTGAGGAGACCTCAAGTTCACACAGATAATCTGCTTTTCTTGATCTGGTATATGCTACAAATATTTTTTGGTCAGAAAGAAAGACATTGATATTTCTCTAGCATGCCAGTGTATAGACTAAAAATGTATAAAATATGATATTATTCTTCATCCTACTTTACTCTTCTTTCATCTTCCATGTTGTAGGTTTGTTTTATGGTGGTACCAATTGACCTGTAGTTGGCATTCTGTGTAGCTAGCACATGCTTTAGAGTATTGATTTAGCGGAGAAGGCTATTTGGAGAAAGAGGAGAGAAATAGAAAAACCTTAAAATTTTTATCAAGATATTTGTAAGTATTGATGTTTCACCTTTTTACACAAAAAAGTAGAGCTTAAGTATAAGGCAAAATGTGGCAAATGTTGTAGGAGTGGAAGAAATCAGGTGCTGTGCAAGCACAAAGAAGGGAGAAATTAATTTCAGCTAGGGGAAATCTATGTGAGTAAAACACTCGTCCTGAGTGCTATTAGTACAATAAACTAAAGTGCCATCAGGTTGCTTCTCTAGGCTCCACATTGTATGCAAAGTGCTGCTGAGTCAACCGTTTTAACCTGTAGAGGGATCCATAAAAGCATTCATCCTGCCCCTAAAAACTTTTTTTCTCTTTTTCTGTAGATGTATCAGGAAAAAAAAGTATTTGATTAAATGGGCCAGTGTCAACATGCCTGATATGTTCTTTTATATTTAGTCCTTTTAATGAGCAGGGAGGATGAGTGCAAAGGACATTTAACAATAATGAATAATGAGATCAGCTGTATAGACAACTTTAATTTCATTTGATGTAATGAAAGTATTTGTGTATACTAGAGTATACCTCCATGTTATTATAAAGGCTAATATCTAAAGTCTTTGTTTTCTTGTTTTATCTATAAGGATCACTCAGGTTAGTCTGGCATTGCTATTCTTTGAAAATCTGGGCTTCTGAATATTGACTTAACTCTGGTTGATTTTGATTTATCATACCATAAGTTTTAATTTTTAAATTAAAATTAAATTATGCAATATTGTTTCCTTATAATATATTCCATGACTATTATACTGAAGGTGTCTTAGGCTATTTAATCTCCTATAAATATAAATGAGTTATATTTCTCTTAATTAAAATAAAAATCTAAGAATAAATTTATATTCTATATGATATAAATATATGTTATATAATACTATATATTTATATTAATTAAAACGATAGCAATTTCCATGTTTATAACTTCAATAATTCTCTTCTCTGCCTATGTTTCAAATAAAGCCTAGAGAAGCAAACTAGACCATTTTATTGATGCTGCCTGTTATTGCCACAGCATATGATTTCCCAAACAGATTAATTAATAGCATCACTAGTCTATACCGATTTTGCTCTACCTACAAGCACTGTATAATAAAATAATTTTATAGAATATAACTTTTCAATTGCCAATTTTTACCTCCATGGGTTTTTCATTGACATATGCATGTCTTTGTACATGTCATATCTCCAGTTATCTATTCTGTATAATTAAGCTCCATGCTTATAAAATATAAAACAGTCTTTGTACCTCAGCTTAGCACATTATAAAATTGTAAAGTCATCTTTTATAGTAATTCATATTCTATTACCAGGACCATTCACTCTTCTCTTTTCCCATTATGTCTTCTGGGCTTTTGTCAAGCATATGCCATCAAGAGCTAACAATTCACACTTTCTCTTCGACCCCAGTGTGAAGTTACAGTTATTAAAAGGTAAAATACAACTAAATGTTTCTGACACATCTAAGACTTTTTTTCTAGTTAAAAGATACTAAAACAAGGATAATTATTACACACACTTAGATCTATTCTGTGTTCTACAACTTCAGTGATATATGATTATAAGTGACACAGATATCGCATGTTTTCATAAAGTCTTTTGAAATACACTTCTGTATAGATTAATATACATGGCCTTCAAAGCTGAAGTGGGAGGTCCTTTTTTTTATCTTGAGCCTGAACTGCTGATGCCTGCCTCAGACTGTGTCTATACACTCCTGAACTGTACCAATGTAACACAGAAATCCTTGAGAAATAAAGCAATGTCTTAAATAATGACGACTAATATGATTAAACTCTCGGAGTTAACTGACTAGTTTTTAAAAACTGACGAATGAAAATAGTTTGGATATCACATAATAATGGCAGGCAACACTTTTTGAGAATTTATAGGCACTGTTCTAAGTACTTTACATGTATTAATTCTTTTAATCCTCAGAACAACCCTATGAGGTGGAGGCTATTTTTGTACACATTCTATAGATAAGCAAAATGAACACAGGTTAAATACTTGCTGAAAGTCACAAAGCTTGAGTTTGAACTGAGACAGTTTGGTTTCAGGTATAGTCTTTACATTCTACAAAAAACGAGAAGAAATATATGTAGAGAGAAAGAGAAAGAGAGAATATATATGTATGCACTCAAATTAAGAAATTTTCATTTCTTAATAAGAAAGAAATACTGGCCACAATTTCACAACTTTCACTATAGTTAAAATTTTGCAGAGAAAGAAAAATCACTTTGCAGTTTCCTTACCGCCTGAGGAAAGAAAAACATCAATACATAGTCATTTTCAACTCTTTCCAGTATTATATAATTCCTTGAATCATGACCTGTTGGCAACTTTTTCTTTCTTTCTTTCTTTCTTTTTGATGGTGACAGTGATGGAATACTAGAGACTTGGGGAATGGCTAAAGGTTAGAAAGATGTGCATTTCCTGCATCTCCAGTTTCATCAATTGCAGTTTGCGAAACGCTTTTACTTATATTTGAAATAGAATGAATTTTTATTTTATTTTTTATGAAAGAAGACATACCTATGCTCAAATCCTTTTAGTGATAGAAGGAACTCGACATATGATCTATGATTCTAGGTCAGCCTAAATTACAGCTTCAGCAGTCTATAGACAAAAATTCATAGATTCTGTAACCTGATGCTGCCCCTGGGATTATCTACAGCAGATTTGCTAAAAACACAGAATGAATGAGAATTAAAATACCCTTAAAAATAGCAAAGTGGAATCTTTAGATTCATAAGTAATTCCTTTGATGATGTTTACTTAATTACTATTTTTACTGTACCTGTTCAAGAAGTGATGAGCCGTCTATCTTTAGAACTATTAATTTTAGGCTATTTGCATATATAGAAAGTAACTAAGGAAAAGAAAACAAAACTGCGACCTGATCATAATGCCCATATTATTTCTTTGATGGAAAATAGAAATGTAACTTGATCACATAATCACTTGAAATTTTCTATACATAAGAGAAGCATTAGACTGAAAGTTTTGAGATACATACAGCAGTGTCCTGGTGAACTGACTATATAAAACCCTAATTTGTAGTGTTTGACTAGTTTTTGTGGTATAAATGTTCTTACTATGGGCTGATTTCAAGCTACCAATTGTTTAAAAACTGGCTCGTAAAATTCTGAAAATTTAGTAATCAGTTTTCATACACAATTAAATGCATATTCTATGACTTAGTTACTTAGTCCCAATACAATGACTGCAGTAGATTGATTGTATTATGGCCCCAATGCTTCACCCATCCTGTATCCACACCCTTGGCCATGTAACATTGTAGTGTCCTCTCACTGATATTCTGGACCCAGCCAAGTGACTTGCTTTCACCAATGGGATGTTAGCACACATGGAAGCTTGAAAAAGACTCTCACATTTCCACTCTTTCTGTTGAACTTCTCCCATTTCCATTGGAACATATTTGGGCTAGTGGAGCCAAATTGTTCTTGTCATTGCAACTAATACCATCCTAAATCATTTAACAGCCAACCAATCCTAAGACATCTGAGTGAGCCCAACCAGGATTAGAAATCTATTTCCTGGACCTACTGCTGAGTATAGATTCATAAGCAAGCCCAGCCCAAGTAGGTGGAGCCATATAGACATGTGAGATAAAATTTTTTAAATGTATGCATTGAAGTTTTTGGTTGTTGTGCAGGCTATTGTGTCAATAGATAACTGATAAAATGATACTGTTATTTAGCAAGCTTTAACTAGGATGAAGACAATTTATACAAGAGGCAATATGCTGTGTAAAAAGAGATCAGTGAGGCCTAGGTTTGAATTTGAGATCTACCTCTTATAGGTGGATGTCTGCAAAATTTATTTAACATCTCTATGCCTAAGTTTTCTCATTTTTAAATTGTGGATAACTAGCCTCGCAGAGTTATTTTGAAAGTTAAATAGGTAAATGTTTATCTATTTCTCTATCTATATTTTGTTGTTAGTGCTGTCAAGTTGGTTTCAACTCCTGTCAAGCCTGTATGCAGCAGAGTGGAATCCTGCCTGGTCTTTTTGCTCCATCCTCTCATTTTCTGGTACTGTATTGACCAGTGCTTGCTGCTGTTCATAGGGTTTTCGTGGCCAAATTTTTCAGAAGTGTGTGGTCAGGTCCTTCTTCCTAGTCTGTCTAGTCTGGAGGTTCCACTGAAACCTGTCCACCATGGGTGACCCTGTTGGTATTTTAAATACCAGTGGTGTAACTTTCAGCATCACAGCAACACACAGCCATCACAGTATGACAACCAACACACAGGTAGTGTAGTTCCCTGACCTGGAAACGAACCTTGGCTGTGGCTGTGAGAGCACCGAATCTTAACCACTAGACTTTATGTATATAGGCTGTGATTAAGTCAGTCAGTCAGTCAGTCAGTCTGTGATTAAGATTAATATATATAGTCTGTGAGAGATATATATATATCAGTGATTAAGAGCAGAGCACAGATCTGGAATCTGACTGCCTGAAGTTGATTCCCAGTTCCACCATTTTAATATTTGAAAGGACTTAGAATTATATATTATAACACACATTGTAAGAGCTATCTATACTAGAATTTGATAAATAAAATAAAGCACCTGGCATACAGTAGGTATTCATTAAGTGGTAAGTAACATAGCTATTTGTTTACTAAGGAAAAATGAGGTTGGTGTTCTGGTCAAATTAGTTTTAATAATTATTTTTAATGTTATCAGGGATTATCTGGGATGGGAGAGGAGTGGCCAAGCAAGGTTAAGGCAATGTTTGTAGAAGTCCTTTTAATTTCCAAAAAACAGGCCCATCAAATCTAACAGCTTCCAAGGAGAAAATTTCAACTTGGGACCCATAGGTATAAATTTAGGGGATCTGTTTAAATTGGTAGCAGAGATATGATGTTTTTGCCTTTCTATCTAGGATATTCATGCAAGCTAGCTTTCCTGCTAAGGGAGAAACTGAGGGAATTGAGGAATGTCTGTCAAAACTCTGGCTTATGTGTCAGGATAAAGACTTTTTAGATAAGATGCAAAACAAATAATCAGAAAGCAACTCAGAAAGGAAAAAAGATTCAAGGAGATAACAGGCAATCAAAACCAGTGCCAAGAGGTTAACATGTAGTAGAACCTACCACAGAATGGAGAATGAAGAGTAGCAATTCAGTACAGTTAACTTTGCATTTGTCCATTCTGAAGAGTATTCCATATTCCTTGCTTCACAGACCAAGAAGGGGAGGGGGGCATGAGCAATAAGGGGTGTTTGTAATCAGGTTACCACTTCTTGGAGGAAGAGAAAAATAAGGTAGTATGTACTCCTTAGTGAGAAATGGAGTGTGGTAGGCATATACAGGCCTGAAATTGAATTGTCATTTGGACTCTGTCCTCCTTTCCTAGAGTAAGCACCTAAGATACATCAGCAAGCTTGCCAAGAGGCATGAAACCTACCAACTGCTCTCCGTGGAGACAGATTTACATAGGAGGATTGAGGGAGCCAGAAGAAACCTGGAACATAGTTTTAGTGATTTGGAGGTTTGGGGAGGGAAACTGGAAGACTAAGGGGAACACAGATGGATCTAGATCTCAAGTTAAAGGTTGTGACTTTGGCACGGAAAGCAGAATGCAAAGTTAAAACTGCTTATGCAGATGCTATTGGAAAATAGGATTTTATTTTCTTTGTTTTATTCTACAATGATGGATTCCTGATAAGGTGTGGAATAGTAGGCAATGAAAGATCAGGAAGAATATGAATGAAAAAAGATTTAATCTGATTTAAAAGGATCAAATTTGAGGAAGAAAATATATGAAGAAAAAACCTACAAAATCAGATACTTTGGAAAATATCAAAGAAAAACAATCATATTGCATGTCTAGTAATTCTTGAGAGAAAATAGCAGAGGTGAGACTCAGGAACAAGGCCATTTGGGCCTGTAGCCCATTTCCTGACATAATAGGTGCTCAATAGCTATTTATAGATTGGGTAAATATATATATAGGGCTACAGAAAACTTTTAATATAATGTAAAAAAAGGAAACCTAAATACTTAAACTAAGGATGGAAAAACAGTCTCATAAATACCAGGATTTCGTGAGACTGAGTTTATGACTGGAAAATGGAAATTGCTGGGAGAGCAATCTGTCATGGGCCGTGAAGGTTCCTGCACTTTCTGGTTTGGTATACCAAGGATGCAAGACTCTGACTGCATTATGCCCAGGCCATTCCTCAGTTTTGTGTTTGCAGTGAGCAGCCTGGAAGGATGAGGTGATGTCTTTCCTCAGACAAAGAACAGGTTTACTTTTGCCTACTATGAAAGTAGTAAATTCCTCAAGCTCAGTGTTCCTCTCCTCACATGCAGCCCACTGCTTATGAAGACATCCATTTAGGGCCACTTGCATCATCCCTGTGGGGCTTGGAAGGGCATGAGGAGCCAAAGCAAACCAACAGGAAACTCTGGTTATTGCTTTGTCATGAGTAATAAAATCCTTTGTCTCTGATCCAGGAATCTCATCTTGCGTCTTCTACCAGCAGCCATGAAACAGTAACATTATTTTATTAGCTTGTAAACTGGGTAAAATCTCAGATCTTTTACACTTTTTGACAGTAGAAAGATATATCTTGTTCATAAGAAATAGTTCTAATGGTAGAAAGCAACAGTGCGTGTCAAAAAGAAGTTACTGAACATATATGCCTGGGTAATTTTGCTCAATCTGTGTGCTGAAAGCTACCAGTGAATTCCATGGAGTGAGGGTCTTTCAGATATTATTGGTGCCCTTTTGCTGTATAAGATTCTCCTGAAACTGCGTCTTTGGTGATTTATGTTTTTCAGTGGAGTCTTGTTAAATTATATCCAGCTTTGCATATTCTGTTTGGATAAAAGTGAATTTAACAGCTAGTTCTTGATTTTATAGTCTTTAGTCAAACTCTTAAAAAAAATTGCAGTGCCCCTAGCCACTCATTTATAATAAAATTTAAATCATGTGAGTTAAATAAATTATGGTTTTAATAAACTATAGAATGATGTTCACAATATAATAAATGGAAAAGACTGCCGACAAAATTGTTTTTACCATTAACTTTCAAATTACAAATGTCTATTTATTGATATGGTTATAGCTTGGGAAGATGCATACCAAATATTCATCATGGTGGGATGAAGCATGGTTTAATGCCTTCTTTGTATTTTTTAAATTTCTATAATAAACGTGTTACTTTTATAATCATGAAAGTTCTTTAAAATATTAAATCCTTATAATCCATATTGCAATTCACCTCTAGTTACTATGCAGGACATATGGCATGTAAAATAAAAAAATCTAGATTTGTACGTCTATACTTATTTTATCTTCACATTTATTATTTTATATATCTAGTTTATCCTTTTTGCTGTATATATTTTGTAAATAACTGTAAATTCCCTTTGGAGGAAGTGTGATATAAATAAATAGTTGAAAATTTCACTTTTTTGAAAATCTGTTAATTTTAAAATGAAAGCCCAGAAAAAAAGCATGGCTAGACAATAAAAGACCAAACAGAAATTTCTCATTGTGAGAAAATAAGTGTAGGGGTAAGTACTGTTATGGGTTGAATTGTAACTCCTCCGCCCCAAAATTCATATGTTGAAGTCCTAACCCCAGTACCTCAGAATTTGACCTTATTTGAAAATAGAGTCTTTTCAGATGTAGTCAAGTTAAGATAAGGTCATTGTAATGAGCCCTAATCCAATATGACTGGTGTCTATATAAAAAGGCACAAATTGAGACACAGAGATAGACATTCACACAGAGTGAACACGGTTTATAATGTGTGGCTAGGACTCACTGAAAAACGGATGATTAGGTAGAAATAGAATCAGGAGAAATTAAGTGTCACAGCAATCATGGAAAGAGTATTTCAAGAAATAGGTTGTGATCCAGAGCATCAAATTATAGGAGATAATCAAGAGGCAGTATTAAATAGGGAAAAGTTACATTCAGTCTTTGGAGGCAGAGAGAGTTGAGTTTAAATGTTATCTCCACCACTTGCTAGCTGTGTCAGCTGTGAAAGTCATTTTACCTCACTAAACCTCATTTTTCCTCACCTATAAAGAAGGAGTAATATGTGTCTTTCTTAGGTTTGATTGTAAATTATGAGCAACCACATGTAAATACACGTGTGCACACACACATATACATAAAAGGCTTAGCAAATATAGGTGCTCAATAAATGGCAGCTGTTATTGCTACTGTAAAATAATAAATGAAGATAAAGAATTAAACTATTAGAATAAAAAGAAATAGAAAAAATAGTAAAAGTATATATTTTCTATTCTTAACAATAGGCAATCACTAAATGAGCACTAACTATGTGCCAGGTACTATTCTCAGAACTTACACATATTAACTTATTTAATCCTGCCAACAATCCTTTGAAGTAGATATTATTTTGGTTTTATTTTTACAAATGAGAAAACAGGCACATAGCAGTTATTTTCTCAAGTCTGCACAGATGATGAGTGCAAGAGCCGGGATTCAAAGCCAGGTTGTCTAACTCTAGTGTTCATGATTTTCAATACTGTTACACTCCATCTTTTTTAGAATCAACGATGTGTTATCAGCCGGTTATTTAGTCTGTGACAGTGCATCTATATTTCTTTGTTTAGCAAAGAAATTTCTGAACACTGAGTTGTTTCAGTTAAGGCAATTCTGGAATGTAGTCGTCTACCAAGCAGCATCTTCTACACTGAATATTCTTGGCCAGGAGAACATTCTTAATAACATTTTTGCCTTCTCAGGTTAAAATGTAGAATTTGCTTTTGGACTCCAGAGTAAGACAACTGGGAGATGTACCCTACCTATAGTTAGTACTTGATATCAGGCCTGAGAAATTTAGTGGACTTTTATTTTTTGACATTATGGCTTGCAAAGTCATCTAAACTTTTGGGGGGCAGTAGAGTGTTATGGTCAGTTCATATCAGCTTGCAAGAGGTGATTATTAAGTTTTTAGGAATTTTGCAAGCTGGTTGCTAAACACAGCCATTATTAAAAGTTATATAAACATACAAATAAATTGTATATAAGCAAAAGTTATAAATGCTCAAAACATTATTTTACTACATTTTACTATTATCTATTTTCTTGAGGTTATTGACATCTATTTTGTCTGTATGGAGGAAACACCATAAAGCAGTGTGTTGTTGCACATCTCTTCTAAACTCCTTATTCAGTGACGTCAAGTTGGTAGCTTGAAATTGGCCTTGGTGGGAGCATTTGCTCCACAGAAATCAATTAACTAATGCTACAAATCAGGGATCCCCCTGCTTCCTCCTAGCTGGTGGTTACACCTTCATCAGCACACCCCTGCAAAGCTAACTGTAGGTCTACCCCACTGCTAATCTTGTACCCTTGTATGCTACTATTCTTGAACTGCCATATGTAGGATTTCAGAAATATATTTAAAACATGATTTACCAGGAGTTAGTGTTATTAGAGATTCACATTGCTTAATGAGGATTTCTGTGCCATGTCAGGGATCTCAGATCATTAAATTGCCCATTTTATTTCCTTTCAAATTCAGAGAGATAATTTTCTTCTTCTTTGGAGAAACTAATCATCAACTTCCATTTTTGACTTCTCAAAACTTATACCATTCCTACTCTTTAAAATTTCACTTTGTGTTAGCTCTTTATATTAATTCATAAAATTGTTTTTGATCACTGAGCTCATTTCTGCTCAACACAACTATTCTGGCTCATACCCAAGTCAACCTCTGTGCAAGAAGGCACTGATAAAGGGGTAGCAATGGTGAAAAGTCTCTGAAAACAAGAGTGAAGCTTAAATTTAGCAAGAGGGAAAGTATAAAAAGGAGGCAAAAGGAAGGAGAGGCAGTGTCACCTAATGATTGAGGGCACAGGCTCTGAAGTCATACTGTTAGGATCCAAATTCCAGCTCTGTGCCTTAGTTTTCACCTCTATAAAATGGGAATAATAATTGGATCCATTTCATATAGTTGCTGTGCAATAATGATTGTAAACACGCAGAAAATTACCAGGTACATGATAGGTATTATGTAAGTATCTGTAACTATTGCCTTTTTATATCAATAGATAGAGATTTTCTTCCCCAAAACAACAGAGAGGTGGGTCTGTCATTTCTTACACACTTTTAGCCAAGACTTTGTTTAGTTAATATCTAAGGTATCTCATATATTCATTCTATAGAAAAATTTAAACTTTGGGGCAAGTGTGTTCCAAACTACTGTTCTTCAATTTTCAATTATACAGACATTGCATGAGCTGTTGCAGTTAGAAAATGGACAAACATAATGGAAGTGGCAAATTTATTCAGTCTATCTGAATGTGCTGCATACAAATCAATTGTGCAGTGACCTACTTGGATCATTAAGAGAGCCAACTAAATGACGTCCTGTGCAAGCAGGTGGCTGTTTGGCCATATGTACACAAAGCCCTTGGGATGACCTGCTTGGGACCAAAACCCAAAAGGGCACAATTGACTGCTCCTAAAGTGTTTAGTGCTAATATTTAAAATATTATTAAAGAACTGTGAATCTTTATTTAATGGTTATTGTATAATTAAATATGCAGGATCCCAATGGGGTTGTCCCTATTTTTAAAAATATTTTTCTATTATCTAGTGACTCCAAAGTAATTATGGGTGAAAATAATTTGATTTGAGGTTTTAGATGTAATCAAAGTTTAAAAACATGAAAAACTGTATAAAGCAAAAGACAGTTTAGTGGTGTTTTATGAAATGCTAATGACAATGGCAATGACTGTTTACTTTTGTTCTAGGCTATTAAGAAACTCATTGGCTGCCAACTATAATCTATTTTATTCTCTTCTTATTTAGAGATTATAATTATTAGTATGTCTAGAGTATATATAGCTTACTAGGCCGTGCGTTTCCATAGGAGGAAAATTATGGACATTTTCTCACTAGTTGTACTAAACATGAATCTCATACATTGTTATTCAAATCACATGACTATCACCTGACCAAGTTGAGATATAAAAATAGAGGGCCAACTCATTATCGTTATTGGTTTATAATGATAATCCAAGATTTTTTATTCTAACACTAACTCAACTTTTTGTGCTAAGGAGCAAAAATACTTTGGATAATGAAAAACATACATAAGAAAAATAACACTTAATCAATTAGTTTGGGGCTGACTTTATTAGCACAGCCAGTATGACACATGTGGTTGACTTAGGGAAGGGTTAGTTATATTATTTATATGGAGTCTCTTCTCTTCCACCAGGCGTTTAGTAGACATAATCAGAATTAAAGATATTATCTAATTTGTTTTACTGTTGGGTTCTCTATTTACTTCTTAATCCCTCATCAAGTAGGCATTTGAATATAGGGAAAAAATGTTTTTAAATATGAAAAGGTATAGGAGTATGGCAAAGGCTCTGAAAAACCAGAGTTGGCTGTCAATTCAATGTCATTATTAGACTTTTATCTTAGGTGGCTCAACAGCTTTCTTGTGAATGAAAGCTAAATGTTTGTTTCAGAAACTCAATGTGGGGAGGGGTGCACACATGCGTATTCAGAGTGATGTCTTACACTAGCCCCATGATCTTGTCATTGTCCTGTGAAAGGTTAAATATGTACGTATGATATCAGGGATTGCTGATTCTCTAGGAATAGACATTCTATAGGAGCACATACTCTAGGAATAGGCAACATCCTACCCTTGCCCTGCTGTTACTGCCTTTGTCTTGCTTTTTTGCACTTTCCTATTTCTCTGTCTGCACACTTTCAATTCTGTGCATATTTTTGTCCTGTCCTGATAAGAGAGTCCTCATTTGCATGGCTGGTTTAGGCACAGCAGACATGTCAAGAGGTTTGTGAAATGTGTGCCTTCCCACCATATCAGCCTGATTTTTCTGAAGGGATGTCACCTGTGCACCAGAGGGTTTTTGATGCTTCAGTTTGTATCTGACACTGAATGATGGTCCCAGTGCCTTAGTTATAATCATATACACAGGAACAACAATCACTAAATTGTTACATTTATAAAGACAAAGAATAAAATAAAACATCAATACCAAAAGGAAACAGAATTAAAGTCCATAATAAATAGATTGCTGCTTCTCATTCTTCTCTGTCCCAACTAGGAAAAATATACATCGTTGTTATCATGACTTGGGATAGCAATTGAAATAACTGGTATGTTTACCTAGGGAAAAGAGGATGAAGTGGGAATTCAGAAAATTTATGAGCTAAAAGATTGACAACTGAGAAGTAACTGTCTCATTTTTCTCACAGAAATTGACCTATATATTGGGGAACTGATTTTAGACAATGATGCAAAGGTAACTCAGTGGAGAAAGGATAGTCTTTTTAACAAATGGTGCTGGAAGAATTAGAAGTTTATATCTCCCACCCCCGAAAAGGAACTTCATTCCATACCTTGAACTATATACAAAAATTAAGTCAAAATGGACCATAAATTTAAATGTAAACCTAAAACTATAAAACTTCTAGAAGAAAACATCAGAGAAAACCTTGTGATATCATCTTAGGCAAACATTTCTTCAACATGACACTAAAAGCACAATTCATGATATTGAGCCTCCTCAAAATGAAAAACAAGTCTTCAGAAAACACTTTTAAGGCAAATGAAAAGAAAAACCACAGACTGGGGCAAAATTTGAAACATATATGCCTGATCAAGGACTTGTATCCACAGTGTATAAATAGCTCTCAAAACTCAATAGTGAGGGAACCAACAACTCAATAAAGAGCTAAGTAAGCATTTAAAAAGATGCTCAACATCATGAATTGTTAGGGAAATGCAAATTCAAACTACAATGAGTTACCACTACACACCTGTGAGAATGGCTAAAATTAAAAAGACTGTTTGTATTAAGTGTTGACAAGTGTGTGGACGTTCTAGAACTCTGATACACTGCTGATGGCAATGTAAAATGCAATAACCACTTTGAAAAGCAGGCAGTTTCTTAAAACGATAACCATCAGATAACCATTCATGTACCATATGAGTTAGCCACTCTACTCCTCCTATTTACATAAGAGGAACAAAAGGATTTGACCATATAAAGACTTGTGGCAACTGTTCACAGCAACATTATTTGTAATAGCCCAAATTGAAAATAACCCAAATATTCATGAACAGGTGAATGGATAAAGAAACTGTGGTAAATGGCAACACAGGTGAGTCTCAATTATTCTGAGTGAAAGAAAACAGACAAAAAAGAGTACCTACCTATTTATATAATACATTTATATTACAAACAAATTTATAGGGACAGAAAGCAAATCTGTGACGGCCAAAGTATAAGGCAGCAGTGGGAGAGTAAGGAGAGGAGTGGAAAGGAGGGATTACAAAAGAGCATGAGAAAAGTGTTAGGAATGATTGTTATTTTGATTGTGTTGATGGTTTATGGGGTACATATACATATGTCAAAATGTGTGAAATTGTATTCTTCATGTTACCTCAAAAAAGTTGCTAAAAATTATGCATTTTGATCTTTCCAAAAGTTATTTTTTACATCAGAAATTTCATTTGTAGGAGGTAATGATTCTTTCAATGGACTCCAGTTACAGGGCATTACAGATTTGTTTACATTTATAATTATGAAAATAATGGTGATGATAAAGTCTCTGGAAAGTTTATTACTATAGAATAATTTTATTTCAGAAAATTTTATGTAATTTTCCATTAGCAAACAAGGAAGTGTCACCTAGAGAGCAATTTGGTAAAACACGATGATCTTTTTAGGATTAGGAAAGATGTTTTGGCTTATTGCCAGCTTTGCAGTGCACAGTGTTAAATGGAATAAATGAAAATATAATCTAAAATGATGCTAAGCTTGAATTTGCATTCCAATTCTTAACAAATTCATGAGCATAATGCAGACCTTTGGATACCTGGGAAGATTTATGAATAAACTTAACTTGGCAAACATAATTATAATTTGAAACAAATGGGGCTGGGTCGTGACCAGCTGACTTAGATTCAATGATTGAACATAGCGACCTATTATGATGATATAGGAACTCGACCTAGAGAAATTAATTTTATTTCTCCTAGGGATAAGAGGCATAGAAGATGCTATTTCTAGAGGAGATTTAAGTCTCAATGGAGACAGCTGCATGGGGGTATTTACATTTAACTAATGAGGAAACTCTGGGCAGGGGCCAAGCTGTTCGAGTCTTATCTGTAGTCACTTTTAAGGACAGCTTCTTCTCATCTGTCCCCTGGAGTGTTCCAAGTTTTTTTTATTATGGTATGTGAAAGAAAAGAAGGAAAGCAAATTGCTGGAAGCAGAACATTTACAACTTTCCCACAATAATTTGTCAAGGCAACTCTGTGTACAACCGACTACCATGCCAGTTCTAAACCTTTGTTGAGTTGGTTATAATAAATTATATAGCCTGGAGAAAAGAACTCAATGCATTTACTGAACTCTTTTCACTAAATCTTACTGTCATTGACTCTTAAACTGAAATTATGCAATAAAAAAATAATTATGACCAGAACTTGTCAGGTACATGGAACATGCAAGGCATCCTGCTATGTACTTTATGACATTTAAATTTAATCTTCACAAGGTCAGTGAGGTCTGTGTGGTTTGTCTTCTTTTTACAGAGGAGGAACCTGGGCACAGAGAAACTAAGTAATTTCTCTGGGTCACACTACTACTGAGTTGCAAAGTCATGATTTTAACCTAGATCTCTGACTTTGACCCACATGCCTTTTCCACTATATGATTCTCCATTTCCTCTACCTATTTCAGTAAGCGCCGTTTGATAGTTTGGGTCAATCAGGAAGAGATATACAAATGAATACTATGAAAGATATTCTGAGCTGTGGGTAGAAAGCTCAAATCATGTCAAAAACCTTGAGTTGAGGTAGGAGTGAAGTGCTGGCAGAAGACCAAAGGAGGCATGGATGAAATAACTGGGACCTGAATTTTCTTATCTGTTTTATTTTCTTGTTTGGTTTGGTTTGGGTTTTTTTTTTTTTTTTGGTGAGGAAGATTCACCTTGAGGTAACATCTGTGCCATCCTCCTCTATTTTTAGTATGTGGGCTGCTAGCACGGCATGGCCGCTAACAGAGCAGTGTAGGTCTGTGCCCAGGAACCAAACCCGGGCTGCCGAAGCAGAGCATGCCAAACTTAACCACTAGGGCACTGGGGCTGGCCCTTTCCCTTGTTTTTTTGTGAGGCAACTCCTTTCCTTTGGACATCGACTAAATAAGAGAAAGAGGGGACAACTTCCCTAAGATATTTTTTCCTCATGAGTATATAAGGTGGTACATAAGTCCTTAGTAATAGGGCTGGTATAAATTGGCAAATGATAGTATGACTACTATTTTCTTTAATAAGAAAGAAATGTATCTAAAAGACACATATATTCTACTCCTAGATGAGAAATGAAAACATATGTCCATGTAAAAATTTGTTCACAAATGTTCATGGTGGTATTATTTATATTAGCTAAAAAGTGGAAATAACAAAAATGTCTGTCAACTGATGAATGGGTAAATCAGATCCATAAAAAAGAATATCTGTATAATAGCTTATTATTCATCAATACAAAGGAAGGGAGTACTGATAGACACTACAACATGGATCAACCTTGAAAACATTATGCTAAGTGAAAGAAGCCAGTCACAAAAGACCACATTGTATGATTCTATTTATATGAAATGTTGAGAATAGGCAAATCTGTAGAGATGGAAAGTAGATTAGTGATTGCCCAGGGCTTGGAGGCCTGGAGGTAGAGGGGATAAGAGGTGACTGCTAATGAATATGGGCTTTCTTTTTGGACAAACAAGAAAGATCTAAACCTAGATTGTGGTGATGGTTGGACACTGAATACACTAAGAAGCATTTTATTGTACACTTTAAATGGGTGAATTGTAGGTTATGTGAATAGGTCTCAAAGTTGTTTAAAAAATAATCATATAAACAAGGTATATATTACCAACCTAGGTCAAAGTAATCTGCAAAACAAAGAAATTCCTTTAAAATATCAAAATCAGGGGCTGGCCCCGTGGCCGAGTGGTTAAGTCTGTGCACTCCGCTGCAGGCGGCCCAGTGTTTCGTTGGTTCGAATCCTGGGCACGGACATGGCACTGCTCATCAAACCACGCTGAGGCAGCGTCCCACATGCTACAACTAGAAGGATCCACAACGAAGAATATACAACTATGTATTGAGGGGCTTTGGGGAGAAAAAGGAAAAAATAAAATCTTTAAAAAAAATATATATCAAAATCAAAGTGAAACAAATAAGACTAGGTATATGGGAAATTAGTAGCTTACTCTCACAGAGAATAAATTTTTCAAGAATCTATGAAACTCAGTAATTTGAATGTACATTTCTAAAAGATATATCCTTAAGACAAAAAGACAAAAAAGAAAATGTGAAAGATACTTAGTAATCATATTGGTATTGCTATTTTATAATTAATATGTATATGTATTAGGTTCTCATGTAATTCATTAACTTAATTACTTATTTACTTTACCCATAAATAGTTATGGCAATGTCTCTATGAATTATTTCAGAGTAAGTGAAAAGAGATACAAACACTGATATCAAATGAGTTAAGGAAAAATCCTTAATCTTAAATTTGAATTGTTAATACCAGTATAAATTCATGATGCATTTGTCCTTTTAAAAAATATTTAATTCCTAGCTCTATCCATGGAAAAATTCCTGGAAGTAATAACACAGTAGCAAGAATCACTGAGCCCAGATTGAAATCTCTAAAGATCCATTCTTACTAAAAGGAACCAAGCCTTCTTGGAGAAATGGCTGATGCCAAATCATAACAAGAAATATACAAGATTAGCCTGGAACATTTTATCATGCTGGAGAATGTGGAAGTGATCAAAGACCACTGTGTTGTGTCAGGAGGACTCAGGAGACAACTTTGAAAGGGCGGCTACAGGCCAAAGATGGGCATTTGTGCATCAAAAGAATATTGACTCCAATGGATTGAAGCAAGTACATTAAAATGCAGGAGTTCAAAACAAAACAAAATTCATCGGTCACCTTTAAAGGTTGCTAGGGCACCAAATTATTATTCTAAAAACTGGAAAATAAAAGGGAAAAAAATCAAGCATTTATTTTTCTCTTGCTATACAAACTGGGTAACCAAATAGTTGATAAGCGAAGGTGCCTCCTGACGTGATTTGATCAAAAGTGTAGGCCCCACCTATGATGTATTCATGCCAAGAAAATTGAATTCAATTAGGCATCAATTACCATTTTACAGGAAATACAGAAGTTAGAGGAACATGCTAAACAGCAGCCCAAGGAAGCAATAAGCCAAGTCCAGAATGGGGGGAATTCTATAAGAATAATAAGCCAGTGTCTTTAATAAATAAATTACAGGTAATAAAAAGGGTAGAAAAGATTTCTGTTATTGATTAAAAGGTATCTGAGAGACTTATCAACCAAATGCAATTTTTAAATCTTTAAATCCTGATTAAGAAAACTGCAAGAAATTAGAGTAGTCCAAATATGAGCTGCTCCTTGAAATGCTGCGTTCCCTGTCACAGTAAGTGTTTGGGCACAGAAAAGTTAACAATCTGCCAAGGATGTTATACATAGGATTATTGATTGGATAACATGTTAGGTAGGCAACTTCTAATATTCCTTTCTTCTTGAAGATGCTGATCCCAAAGTTATTCAAAGAAAACTACCCAAAAGGAAATGTACCCAAGTATGGTAGATTTTTTTTCCAAAAATGATCACAACTATATCTTCCATGCCACATGTTCTTTTGCAAGGAGGCCTTACCGCTTCCCCGTCAAGAAGTAAAGTCTCTTTGCTGCTTGACTCTACTGGTGAAAACGAGGCTGTGTAACTTCTGAGGCTGGACCTTAACAGAATATCTGCTTCCTCCTTCTTAGAGCCCTGAACTACCATGTAAAGATCCAGCCACACTATTGGAAAAATCACAGAAAGAGAGAGACATGCCCATCCATCGCCTAACTGTTCCAGTCATCTCAATTGAGCAACCAGATATGTCAGTGAAACCATTTTGGACATTCAAGCCTCAGCTGTTTCAGCACTACAATTGAGTGCAGCTTCCAACTGATCCATCAGCTGAATACAGCCAAGGGAATGACCCCAGCTAATGCCACATGGTGAAGAAGAGCTACTCAACTGAACTTTATCTGAATTCTTGGGTGAAAACGATGGCTGGGGCTTTAAGTCACTAATTTGGAAGCAGTTTGTTATGCAGCAATAGGTAACTTAGTGTACACAGGATAAAACAACTCGACATAGTCTTCGCCTTTATAAATCTTTTAACCTGTGCTTAAGCCTGATTTAAACCCCAGAAAAATGGCAATAAACCAATGGACAGAACTTATGTATTGGATCAATGAGGATTTGCTTCACCATCCAACTATCTACAGTTATGGGAAGATTGAGGAGACATCCATAACACTGAACCCAAAGACAGTCTGCAAGGACTTACTGTTTGGATTTGAGTGAGTGAGTTGATCCCTAACTCGGTTAAACTTAAGTCTTGCAAAATAGCACGTAGTTGAGAGGAAGAAAGACATGGCTATAAAAGAGCCTTCTGTTTCTGATGTACTGAAATGGTGGGACAAGAACATTATTACACTTTTCTTTCTTTATTTTTTCTCTTAAAGAGAAAGCCGTAGGTATTAAATAAAATCATAGGATGTAGAGAAACTTCCGAGGACAAAAAAAAAAGATACAGTCCTACAGATTTGGGCACCATGACCTTGTGTACTTTCATTTCTAGTACTTCCACCATTTTTATGCTGATGAAATACCACACAATCCCCTGTTCTTTGCCATGGTGCTGGTGGTTGTCATCATCATCATCACCATTGCCATAATCATCATCTGTTTCAGGGAAGGAGGACCTAAGTGGGAGGTAATGAACCCAAAGGGAGAAGATAAGGATACAGATAGGGGGATATAGCAAGGAAGAAGAGAGCAGGTAGAAAAAGGAATGGAACGATAACTCTTGGTAAAGACTGGGAGAGGTAAGGGGGCTAAGGATATAAAATTAATAAAATGACATAAGATTTGCAGAGCAAGTTGCTGTTTATAAAGAATGTTAATGTAAGTTACATAATTTAATCTTTTTAGCATTTGCTAATGGTGTTTTTTTTTTTTTTTAAGATTTTATTTTTTTCCTTTTTCTCCCCAAAGCCCCCCGGTACATAGTTGTGTATTCTTCGCTGTGGGTTCCTCTAGTTGTGGCATGTGGGACACTGCCTCAGCGTGGTCTGATGAGCAGTGCCATGTCCGCGCCCAGGATTCGAACTAACGAAACACTGGGTCGCCTGCAGCGGAGCGCGCGAACTTAACCACTCGGCCACGGGGCCAGCCCCTTGCTAATGGTGTTTTATTATCCACATCGTATAGATGAGGAAATATGGATGGGGCAAAAGAATATAACTTGATCATTTATTTTTTCTATTAAAAATATTTACTCAATTCACACTTTGTGCCAGTCACTATGCTAAATGCTGGAAATATAATTGTTACGAAAACAAACGTGGTCTCTACCCTTGTAACTTAAAGTCTAGTAGAGGAGAAGTGCATTATTCAAATCACAAAAACAACTGTAAAATGGCAACAAATTCAAGGAACATGGTACTATGAAAACAGAATAAAAAGATTTGATCTAGTCAGATAATTCTGATTACAGGTTTTTAGACAAAAAAAAATATTACACAGTTACCTTGCTTGAATCTGTCATGAATATATTTCACCCAAATATGGTTGTAAATTAAGGAATGTATATTTTACGTTTTTTAACATTAAATGTTTTCTAAAGAAGAAATGAAAGCTTTGCTTTATTTCTGTGCACAGCACTGTGTGTCTCTAACAATGCCATCATTTATTGGATCAGAATTCTATAATCTATAGCCTTTAGTCAAAAACTGGCTAACAAGGTTGCTTGGGGAAGTTAATGGGGGAGCTCATTCAAGACATGAAAATTTAACTACCACTTACTTACCCAGCTCTGAAAGTATCACTCACAGCCTGTCCGCCAGGAGATGATTAAAGTTGGTGCCTCTAATCTCTAGAATTTCCCTTTCTTAGACTTCTCTCTGTAAATTTTAGTTTTATGCACCACCAGAAAGAAGAGACTGTGGTCAGATAAGAATTGTATTAACAAACTTCTGCTCTAAAAGAAAAACATGCAATATAACTACTGGCCATCCGGTAGTACTTATACTCTAAGGACATAAAACTTCAATGAACACCATCTTCTCAAATATCTCCAAATGGTTTCAGACTGTCAATTCATTAATCCTTCTAAGAACCCATGGCCAAGGTTGATAAGAATAAACAGGAAACTAAAATACAAAGAGTTGAATTGATGCACTGTGAGTTCCTCAAATTGAATAGGAACCAGAGTTGTGAAGCTCCTTTTTCTCAATATAGACACTCCACAAGGGTTTCTGAATGAAATGCCCACTGTCAACCTTTCCTAGAAATGTGCACTTTTACCCTAAGTGATAATTAATCTATTTGATAGTTTATTCTTCTTCTTTCCACATTTAACTTGGGAATTTTCACACTTAGATATCCTTTGCAGGCTTTGATTATTACCCCAAACTTGGAGTTTGGGCATTTTATAATAATTATTTTGTCATATTATTTTGATAAATAATAATTCCATGTGACTGTATTTGGACATAAGTTTCAACACTGCTATCTTTTCAGTCCATCCTGCAGCAGCTTGTCTTCAAATATCCTCTGGTCTCCCTCCAGTAAATTCTTAGATATGTTACAGTTATTGATTTCTTCTTTAATTCTATTGTCATCACAAAACATAGTGTATAAGATTTGTTTCCTTTAGTGGTAAACATACCATGTACACTTGAAAATAATATGTATTCCGTAGTATTATTTAAGTCCAGGAGGTTAATAGTGCCGTTCATATCATTTATGTCTTTACCGAATTTTGCCCACACTTCTATCAAATGCTGAGAAAAGAGTGTTGATATCTCTAACTATGATAATGAAATTGTCTATTTCTCCCTTTAATTCTGTCAATTTTTGCTTCATATATTTTGAAACTCTATTATTAGATATATACATTTGTGGTTGTTTTTCTTTCTTATGAGTTGAACTTTTATCATGAAATGTTCCTTTTTTTATCTCTGGTTGTATTCTGTCTTGAAGTCTTTTTTTATCTGATATTAAGAGGTCCCCCAGCTTTCTTATACTTACACTTTGTATAGTATATCTTTCCAATTCATTTACTTTCAACCTATTTGTCTTTGTATTTTAAAGTTCATTCTTGTAGAGATCATATATTTAGGCCTTTTTTGTTAATCCTTTATGATTATCTCTAATTTTTAATTGGAGCATTAGTTCATTAACATTTATTGTAATTGTTGATATGGTGGATTTAAATCTCATTTTTTGATTTTTGCTTTTCCCCTCTGTTTTGTTTACCTTTGTTCCTCCTTTATCACCTTCTTTTGGATTACTTGAATTTTTTTTGAATTCCATTTTAATATATCTATTGACCTTTTAGCTATACCTCTAAATATACACAGTGAATATTTTACAGTGTGCTTAGAGTTAACATTTAATATAAAATGTAGAAAGCTTGTACCTGCATAGGCCTATTTATTGCAACTCTCCATCCTTTATACTGGATATACATCATTATTACACCTACAAAATTAAACCCTATAACACAATGGTATAATTTTTAAAAACAGTAATTTATTTTAATAAATAAGAATAGATATAATCTTTTATATTTATGATTTCAGATTCTCTTCATTTTTTCCCTCAATTTCTGAGCTTCCATATGATACCATTTCCCATCCCCCTGAGAACTTCCTTGAGCATTTCTTGCAATGTAGGTCATTTGACAATGAATTATCTTCTCTTATCTGAATATGTTCACAATTTTAGATTATTATTAGACATGGCTACATTCCCTGGGTCATAGCATTAACAATCTAGTTGATTATATTCAGGGAACACTATTTCAGGATTTACTGAAGTAACTTATTCACAGGATCTTTCCCTAAGAATTGCTTAGTTAAATATTGATATCACTCTTGGTTATTTTACCAAGCTTTTAAAGTAATAAGTCAATGTTATGTTACACAATAAAGTACATATAGTAGAAAGCAAAATCAAAATACATATTGATTTAGTGTTTTCAAATGTAAGTCCAAACAGTAAAATAAAACCAAACTCAAAGAAATCTTAAAGTTCTGATAGATGCAGTTAATAAAGCAAAAGCTTGAAATGCAGATATACTGAAATTAAGACACAGGATCGTTTATATCTGTGTTAAAGATACTAGAACAAAATTTAAGTGTTGTTTTAGAGAAGAAACATATGTCTTTTATGTGGGTGGAGTTGCCTTAATCTGATTGTTTTTGTCATCAAAGGGATTTGAGGACATCCAACAAATTGTCAAATTGGTTATGAATTCTAAAGAAATTAAAATTTATTTATAGCCTGTTCATTACTTGCTTCCTTCCAGGCATAAAATAGCATTTCATAGCTTTAGGGGTAGAATATAGATCTTTCCATGGTAAACATAAGACGGTATGATCTGGCTAATAATTATGTAAGATCTTTCTTTTATAACCTAATATTATGTAAGCATAGTTAGGGATGGGTAGCATGTGTACAGCATTGTAAAAACACAAAACATAATATAAAACCTAAACATAACAGCCACTAACATATTATTTTTTCTTGCATCATTTTTTTTCTTCCCAGTTTTGCCATGAACCGATGATTACCAAGAGTGAACACTAATAAAGTAACCCTTACCTTTTAATGAAGGTACTTTTCATACATTTTCTCTCATGCCTAGGAATTATTTGATACAAATGCATTGCAGCTGTGTTTCTGCAATGTAAAATGTATTTTTTCCTACAAATGAAACACTAAGTAATTCATGTTAATGCTAAGGGTCCCTCAGGCTAGAAATGAAATATATTTTTAGTAATATTCCCTGACCCCGAGACTCCCAAGGAGTCACTCCTCTGATTTGAGTTGCTGAATTAACAGAAGAAGAATATAATTTTCATGCCTGAAGGGCTTGGAAATAAAACCTGCTAGAAAGCTTGTTTTAGATTTGTGGAGATTCTTGAACAGAGTGTGGCCCTCCTCAATAAATTTTAACAAGTGATTAATTGAGGAGATATGAGAGTTCCCAATTATATAGCCTCATTGGTGACCCCTATGTCAAGTCCAGGCCATCCCTTAATGTCAGCCCTATAGCCACAGCCTAGTTCAGGCCCTAGGGAACTTACGCTCTCCTAAGCTTGTTCATTTTAAGTCTAGAATTCAGTCCTGCACTTCCAAATCCAACTACATTCTGAGCCCTTCATTTCCAATATTCTCGTGTCTCCCCAGTCAGTGCTCTTAACAACCAAGCTATTCTCAAAGTTCTGATATTTTCATTTCTCTATTAATAATAAAGAGAAATGTCATTTAGGATCTATCTTTCTCAGTCTTTCTCAGCTACTGGTAGCTCAAACAGCAGAATAACAGTACATATATATATATATATAACAGTAAGTGTACTGGTAGACTGCATGTTCAACTCTGAGTGGTCCAACATGCAAAGATTGGGTGATCTTTCTATCACGTCAAGACAGTACAATGTTATAGAATCTCCTTTAGTGAATTATTCTTTTTTGTGAAATTGCTCTGTTTCAACTTCTATCGTGTCTACCATCATTAGAACTCTTATTTGGACATCTACCAACACAACCAAGACTTTATTTTTACCCTCCATCATTTTATGTTAGCCTAAAAGGTTAGCGCAAAGCATCTAGTTCCCATGTATAAGAGCCAAGAAGCCAAAATAAATGTATAACACTACTTCTTCCCTTTTTTATATTTACCTCTTGCCACATCTTTAAGTCAATGTACACTTGTGTGTAAACTCTAAGTCAAAGAAGGCATCTTTCATCTAATGGCATATGGAAGGGATGGGAATTAGGAAGACTAAAAATTAGTAAGGTGGATAAGAGAATGGAAAACAGAATAAACTGGTAGAAACTTCAGTTTTTAAAAACATGTCTATTTATATTTGCTTTGTAGAGAGGGATCATACAGGGACTCTGTTTTAATTAATATAACCTCAAAGCCCAGCACAGTTGTATAAGTATTCAATAAATGCTTATGGAATAATGTGGTTGACTGAAGAATAATTTTTCATTTTCCATTCAAAAATGGTATTTATTTGGACTGAAGAGTAGAATTTACTATTAGGCAGGTAGAATAGAAAGGATCCTGGGGGCCAGCCCATTGGCTCAGCTCTTAAGTGCGCATGTTCCACTTCTGTGGCCTGGGGTTCGCCAGTTTGGATCCTGGGTGCGGACATGGCACCGGTTGGCAATCCATGCTGTGGTAGGCATCCCACATATAAAGTAGAGAAAGATGGGCACAGATGTTAGCTCAGGGCCAGTCTTCCTCAGCAAAAAGAGGAGGATTGGCGGCAGGTGTTAGCTCAGGGCTAATTGTCCACAACAAAAAAGAAAGGATATTGGTTTTAGAGTCAAAAGGATGAATTGAATTGAGTCTCTGCCATTTGCTGGTGATATAACTTTGCAGAAGTCATTTCAGCTTTCTGGACTCAGTTACCTTGTTTGAAAAATGGAGGCTGAAATCCTTCTCAAATGGTATAGTGAGAAAAAAATATAAAATGAGAAATTGCTTAGAAAGCCTAAAATGTATGCAAAAGTAAAATGGTATTTTTTAAGTTAGAATCATAGGAAAATAAGTTTAAAGTTTTATCTAAGAATAAAGACTCCTTGAAGTCTTTTTACACCTGTAAGTTTGATCACATAAAAAACAGAGTTTTAAAGTTCAAAGGAACCTCAGAGATCAGATTTTAGTTTAACATCCTTGTTTTGCAATTGAGGAATCTGGTGATTAGTGATGCTAAGTGCATTGTTTAAATGTATAAGCTGTATTTGTGTTTGTGTTAGAGTCTCTTTTTCCCAAATTAAAAAAAAAAAATCATTCTTTCTTTCTTTATTTTTTTAATTAATTCATTTTTTGAGGAAGATTAGCCCTGAGCTAACATCCACTGCCGATCCTCCTCTTTTTGCTGAGGAAGACTGGCCCTGAACTAACATCTGTACCCATCTTCCTCTACTTTATATGTGGGATGCCTGTCACAGCATGGTTGGACAAGCCATGAGTAGGTTCACATCCGGCATCCAAACCTGCAAACCGTGGGCCATTGAAGCAGAATGTGCGAACTTAACTGCTCTGCCACCGGGCCAGCCCCAAAAATCATTCTTTATTAATGTATTATACATTACTCTGTCTCAGTGTGATAAGTTATAGAAAAATATTTGTCAGTGCCATTCTGAATAATGGATATGGAGGCCTAGACACAAAGAAGTTAAAATGTTCAGGATGTGACTGGGGAAATACACACACACACCCCCCACAGCCCCATAGCTCATCTTAGAATACATTTAAATGTGCTTCCAAAGCTACTTTCAGCAAGTCAGCAACATATTATTGTAATTCAAATATAACTTTAGAAAGTTACTATTGCTCAGAGTTTTAAATACTTTCTCTTGGAGAATAGTATTCATCTCCTAGCACCTTCTTTGCATCCACTGCCTTTTTTCGAGCCCTAATCCGACCACTACATTACTTCCTATCATGTGTGATATGCTGGTTTCCCAGGACACTCTATTTGTTCTGACAATCAGGACGGTATGCCTAAGGCAGTGCCATCTCTAGAAATGCTACAGTAGTTGACACTGCTTTTAGAAGCTGTATATCCAGGAACTAACTTTTTAACCTGTAGTTTTATATTGTTTTCAAATGATGGTTTGCATTCGTCACTTCCCATCACCTCTCTCTTCTTTTCCCGTCCCCCCTCCCCCCGCCCCCCGCCCAAATTCATATGTTGAAGCCCTAACCTCCAACATGGCTATATTTGGAGATGGGCCTCTGAGGAAATAAGTAAGGTTAAATGAGGTTATAAGGGTAGGGCCCTGATCTGTTAGGATTAGTGTCCTTATAAGAAGAGATACCAGACAGCTTGCCCCCCATCCTAATTCACAAAGAAGAGGCCATGTGAGCACACAGTAAGATGATGACTGTTTACAAGACAAGAGAAAAGCCCTCGGAATGGAATTTTCCTTGCTGGCACCTTGATCTTGGACTCCCTAGCCTCCAGAAATGTGACAGATAAATTTATGTTTAAGCCACCTAGTCTGTGGTATTTTGTTATGGCAGCCTAAGAGGCCATGCAAAATACCATAGATATATGAGTAGTTTTAGATATTAATATATTTCCCTTGGTTGAATTAGTGGTAGTGGTAGGAGAAATTAGTGCATGTGGACATGTGAAATCTTATTACGCCTGCTTTGTTTGCTTTTTGATTGACTAAATACTGTTGGAGCACCTGAATACGGCTGTGGGGTTTTTTTGTATTAAAATCTGGCTGGCTTGATAAAATGTTTTCTCACTGGTTCCAACTAGTTGGCACAGTTGGTGCTATTAACTTGTTGAGAAACACAGTTGCCTTTTCCTGGTATTCAGAAGCAACTGAGCCTCTATGCTCTTTTTATTTGTTCCTTTTTTACCTCTGCTAAATTGATGATGCATGGTTGCCTTTTCATTGTTTTGCAAGGTTTATTTTGTCGCCTCACACTTTTTGTTCATTAGACAAACATAGAACAGATGATAAATAGTCATTTGGAAAATAATGTGTTAGACAAAAATGCAACAATGTGCTTCACAGAAAATGGCGTGTCGTAGATGCCTAATGTCCAGAGTAGAACAATTTAAAGATCCTTTTTGTGTAGGGAAAAAGCATCTGTTTTTTTAAAAAAGCCATGGGAAAGACACCATTTTAGTCTGTTTTATAGATGTTTAACACTGGGCAAAAGAATGATTAAACATGTATTTGACCATAGTCCCAATGTCTGTCTTGTATAATCTCGTAAGACCCTATATATGCTTCTCTGATAGCACTTATTACACTGAAATTACCTCTTTCCCTATCTCTGTCCTCTGTAAAATGGAATCTCCTTGAAGTCAGGGATTTCATCTTAGCCTTGTTTTCCCATCATTTAGCATAGCACATGCCTCATAAAATGTTCTCAATAAACATTTGTTGTATTGGGTCACATAAAAATGTTCAGTGGATCTGTTTTTAGTAAGCCAGCCAATATAATTGCTTAAAGATTGGAAAAGCAGTATTTTCTCCCCCTACTGCTCATGTAGCAAGGCACCCATTCAATAGTACACTTTAGATATTTTTTCACCTAATTAAACTGAGTGTGCATAGATAGGATCTTAGGAGGAACTGAAAATTTGAAGCAAGTTTGAACATAATAGAAATGATTAATTGCTGGATTACTTTCGTCTCTGAGAAAAGTTAAAGAGGGATTTTTTTTTCTTTGGTGAGGAAGATTTGCCCTGAGCTAACAGCTGTGCCAATCCACCTCCATTTTTTGTACATGGGATGCCTCCACAGCATGGCCAGTGAGTGGTGTAGGTCCATGCCGGGGATCCGATCCAGCGAACCTGGGCTGCTGAAGCAGAGCATGTGGAACTTTAACCACTGGGCAACAGGGTCGGCCCCAAAACAGGATCTTTTTGCTCCAGAAAATAGAAGAGCTAATTCAAGAATATTAAAGGCTAAAGCATAGTCAACCAGGGATTCTCATGAATGAAAAAAAGTCTGTTCAGAGGGACCAAGTTTGATGTAAAGTAGGAGTATGGTAGGAAGGAAGATGAAATGAGAGAATAAATTTACTGAGGAACCAGGTGGAATCTTTCAAAGTGAGATGGATTGGCACTTAGTTTTCTGAAATCACATTTGATAATTTGATGATCTTTTCAAGATCTCTTTTAGGTTTTCTATTCATGGTTCTTTAAAAAAATTGTTTTTAATCTTTTATTTTGAAGTAATTTTAGATTTACAGAAGTGTTGTTAAGATAGTACTCAACTTCCCCCAATCTCAATATCTTTCCTAACCATGGTATTTGTGAAAATTAAGAAATTAACATTGGTACGATACTATTTACTAAACCATAGACTTTATTCAGATTTCCCCGGCTTTTCCACTGATGATCTATTTCTGTTCCAGGATCCAACTTAGGATCCTATTTTGTATTTAACAATTCATGTTTCTTTAAATTTCACTTGTAAGTCTTAAGATTTGTGCTCTGCAGAGCCCGTATATCAATTGTGTGTTTCAAACATTTCCTGATTTTAATTTTCTGAACTTCTTGTGTTCATTATTTCTTTACCATACACAATAGATTTGTAAATCTCTCTCCAATTCATAGTCCCTCTCTGGTCCGCTTCTTCTCTGCCCTGCCTCTTCTCTCTGAGGACCCTTTGCCTCTAACCAGACAAGAAAGCTACATAATCAGCTGAAATGTACAGTTTTCACTTTCCTTTATGTAATTTGTGCCCTTAGAGAAAACACATAAGCAGAGGTTGTCAAGTTAACCTGACAGCCTTGTTAATGTTATATTTAATTTGTATTATAACATAAACAGTGTGAAGGTTTTAACATTTTAGAGTTTGGGACTAAGTAGTAACTTTCTGTCCTTTCCAATATTTACCATTTGAGAATATCGTGATTCTTTTCTGAAAATAATGATTCCTTTTAACTAAGCCATCAGTCAAATGAGGGTGAAAGATTTTATTCTAGTTTCTCTCTCAGAGAATCATGGCTAGGCTTATCACGTCCATAAATGAATAAAATTATGAATGTAATATTTTATTTATAAGTGTATTTTTTTCTAGGAGGAGGGTCCACAATTCTCATCAAGTTCATAAAAGTATCTCATGGCTCCAAAAAGCTGAAGAACCATTTCTTTGGAGCTGGGGGTGTGGGACAATCTATATCATCAGATGGATTTGACTTCTAAATTTTAATGCAAAAAATATTTGGAGCTATAAAAATAACTCCAAATGCCTTAAATTCACAAAATAAATATCCTTTCTTATCCACATAATAATTTAGGAACTTAAAGTTTATTGTGATCTATCTTTGTATTAATAATTATTATATTTTTATCCCTATGTTCTTTTGTGGTAAATTCTTTCTTTTTTCCCTTGATTCCAGAGTCTTTTTCAGCCTTGTTATTGTTCTTCCTGCCTTTGCTTGTCTCCATTTCACAAGCCATTCTTTCATCTATCATTCCTACTGCATTACTTTCCACTGACAAGACTGCTTGCTGGGCATTTGCCCACCGCCTCCTCCATTCTGGTCCCTACTCCTCTGCTTGCTTGCGGGAAGTGCTCTGGCTAACAGAGTGTGTAACCATAGGGACTGTCAGTGCCAACGGCATACCAAAAACACAATTCTGGGAAAAACATTAGCTTGACCCTTTTGTGAGACCCTCTTAGCAGAAATTAGCCCATGTCCCTGGATAGAGGTAGAAATTTATAGCATGGAACTAAATTTAAACATAAAGAAAACAGACTCTTGCTTGTTGTTTGAGAAGCATACTTTACCTAGTCGTTGGAAGAGGAAGGGCGGGAGGTTAGGGGAATAAAGGATGAGATACTGCCTCTCACCCATCCACATTCCGGCAAAGTGCTCCTATGCTGGTTCCCATAGAGTGAGATTACTCTCCTACTCACCCCTACCTCTATCAAAAGCCATGTGATATATAAGCAACTTCATTTAGTTGTGTATTATTTTTAACAGCTATAAAGGATAATCTTAACTCTGGTTTTTAAACATAAAATGTAGAATATGATTCAATAATAGTCAATATATTATGATGATTACATTACCATAGTTCTAGTTATTGAGCATTAACTCTGTGCAAGATACTCTGTGATATGCTTCACATAATCTCTAAATCTAACAATAATCCTAAGAAAGAAGCACTGTTATTCTTACTTTTCCAATGAGGAAACTGAGGCCTAATTGGCCCACGGTTACTCTGCTGGCAACTGGTAGAGCTTGTACTAAGGCCTGCAAGTGGTCGAAGCCCAAGGTTGCAAACCCAAAGCTATAGTACTCTTGGATGATCAGTTGAAAATGAGCTGCTGTTGTTATGAATTGGAGGCAAGAATAAGGGTGTCAAGGGAAAGGAGAAGAGAAAGGAGAAAGTGTAGGAATAGAGAGGTACATTCCAGACACTTACTGAAGGTAAATAAGTTAGTAAGATGTATGTATTCCATTTATCTAATTAGATTTTCTTTTCCTTGTGGTCAGCAATTTGATTTCCTTTAAGCGCCTTCTACATAATAGATGCTTAATAAACACTTAAAAATGGTGGGGAAAGGGGAAAGGAGAAAGGACAGATAGGCTTCAAACAAAGTGAGGAGAATGAGAGAGAGCCAAGAAGAATGAAGAAGGAAAATGATGGGGAATGAGTATATATGTGAGAAAATAGTAGAGAAGAGAAGGTAGCAAAAGGAGACAGATGAAAAGTGAGGCAGAGGAAGATGAAGGGAGAAAAGCCCAGTGCGTTCTTATTTCCTGGCCTGGACAACTTACTGCTTACTTAGAGTCTGGGCTTCAGGGAATTGTCATGATGAAATTCAGTCCTTTGAAATATTAGCTAATTAACCTCTGAGCACAACTTTTCAATGATGATTCATCCTTCAAATAATTTGCAATCAACAAGTATCCCTGGGGCCTCTGTGACTGGCAAAGCATTGGAGGAAATAACAAGAATACCAGGGGTTTACAACATATACGTAGGTAACAATAGCCCAAAGAGAAAGATGTTGTAAGTGCCATTAGTGGGCTGAGGAGGGGAAATGACCTTTGGTTTGGATGGAGAAGGATAATGAAAGACTTTTGGAGTGCAGGAGTAATTCATTGCCAAATGGGTAAAATTACAAGGTTAGATTTGCCAGCAGTAGGATTGAGGGGGAAGAGACTTTAAGAAGAAATCATTAACAACACTACAGAGATGGGAAAACTTGCAGAATCATTCTTTTTGCTGGAATATAGCACACCTGTCTATTCTCTTGCCACTCCCCACTTTCAACCCCTCCCTCACCCCATCTTTGTAGCAGTTTGTCTTAGCTTTTTTAGTCTCCTTTACAACTTCTTTTCTTCTGCCCATCCCCTAAGTATTAATGTTTGTTACATTCTGTCCTAGAATGTAGACACTTTTTATGAACCAGCTTAAGCCTTCTTAGCTTCACCTATCTTTGAAGTCCTTGCCCACTTTTTTTAGCCCTGCTGCTGCTATAGTGACCAACTCTGGGTGGGCTTTGTCAGCTGCTGCCCTACTGACTTCACATGGGTCTGACTTGCGGTACCTTGCCTCATACCCAGTGTGTGCTTCTTGCCTCTCAGTCTAGGGTTTCCCTATGACAAGTGACTCATAAGATGCCACAAAGATCCTACAAAGATTACCTATGCAAGGAGCAGCCCAGAAGTGGAGGAGAGGTATGTCCTGGAGGATAGGCAAGTGGAAGTTAACATCACTGGGGCAAACCTTTGACCATTGGGAGATAGGAGCCATGATTTGGGGTTGATATATTCTTCTTCCCTTCTGAACCCTCCCTACACAGTGCTGAGCTCACATCTCTTGAAAAATATCCCATTTGATATTAAGCAGCAGCCAGCTGGGTAAAGCAAACTCCTATTAGTCCTTCTTTCCTCCTTGACTAATTTTCCTTTTTCAACTCCTGCCTCCATTGGATTGTACTCCCTAACAAAGTAGTACAGAAGCTGCCCAAGGCTCTACTTTCTGGAGAACTAAGGCTAAGACATAAACTTTCTTCTCTTCTCTTTTGTTTTCTTGTATTAGCAATCTTGTCCACTGCCCTGGTTTCAGTTACCATTTAAGTACAGAAAAATTCCCAATCTACATCTCTAACCCAAACCTTTCTTCTATAATACCCAGATACAGCTATTTAATTGTCTTATGAGTATCTGTAGTTCGATTTCTGACAAATGCCTCAAACTTCTCTAAAATAAAATTGACTACCTTACTTTACCATCCAGTTGCTTAAACTTGGCAATTAATTGGCAATTAAGATTGACTCGGGGAGTCAATCTTAGGAAGTCCCTCTTTCTCACTCTTTGATTCTATTTATCACCAAAGCTTGCTGATCCTACCTCCTAAAATGCTCCCCAATTCATCCATTTCTCTCCATTCCTACTGCCATACTCAAGTTCAGGCCCACCATGTCTTTCCCAGATTTCTACAACATCCTCCTACAGGTCTCATGGCCACATGTCTTATCTTCCTCAAATCCCTACTCTATACTCAAGCCAGATTGATCTTTCCAAAATCACAAATATTATCTTGTTAGAACCATGCTGAAAATCCTTCCATAGCTTTGAGGTAAAGTCTAGACTCCTTAGTGTGACTTCCAAAGCTCCAAATGCCCTGCGCTGCCTACCTCTTTTAACTCATTATTCTACTCCCTCATCTTTACCCTGTCATGTCAAATGTCTTCCAGCTTCTTAAAAGAGCTGGGCTCTCTTTCACTCATTGTTGGTCCTCTAGACATGCTGATTCCTCTCCCTCGATCATTCTTCCTTTTGCCTCTCTGATTTTACTCATTCTTTCCATCTCAACATGACATTTCCTCATGTACTAGAGTTTGAGGTTCAGGATCTAAAGCAGTTTTGAGTAGTTTTGATCTCTAAATTGGGGATTACAGTTCAGCTGATTCAGACCAGAGAGTTGGAAGAGTTATCAAAACTTACTATAAAGATGAAAGGAATGATGGCTGGCAGATGGAAAAACTGGGCTACCTGCTGAAGGCATTTGAGGAAAGTGAGAAAGTGTCCTGGAGATCAGTATACAACAAAGTGAGGATTCTGCTTTGATATAAGATTGCCATTGCAGATTATGGCAGAAGAGGTCATTCCCTGAGCTACCCAATCAGTGACTACTATAGCAATGAGGTTGAAACAAGTCTAGCTCTGATCCTCAGGCTTAATGATCCACCTGCAACAGATCCTTAGCTATGTCCAGAGGGAGATCAACAGCTACAGTTGGAATCCTACGTAGTTCCAGTGGCACAAAACAACAAAAGTCTGAAGATAGGCAGAGACTATTGCTATTGTATACGCTCAAGTACACACTGGAAAAAGTTAGGTGTTTCCACATCCAGGACTGGTTAGAGGCCAAGTCGATGAGAATAGGTATATTTCATTGATTAAATTCTGTGATCCGAACCCATTTCAGACGTCCAATCTAATTAACCTATGTAAATAGCATCTTTTATGTTTTTATACCTCAGCTCCAACATTATAGGTCAGTAAATAAATTCCTCTTAGAAGACTTAAACACACACACCAAAAAAGGAACCTTCCATCTCACTAAAAATTATACCAACCTCCTCTGAAAATCTGTGCCTGCCTACACACACCAAAAGGTAGTTGTCAGCAGTGCCAACAATACATGACAACTGGAGTTGAATGTTCAGCTCCTGAGTATCTCAGAATCCCTGACACAATAAAATCCTGACATCAGTTTCACTTTTAATCCGTATTTTGGCTGCTTAATTAAAAAGTCACTTATTTGCTTATTTATTCATTTAACAAATATATATTGAACACAGCAGGACACCAACTCTGCTCTGAGGGCTTACAGTCTATTAGCAAGATAGGTATTAAATCATTGGTTCGTTAATTACAGTGTTACTCAGCGGTACAAGGAGAAATATCCTTGAGTTCTTTTGGCCTTGTGGGCTCCAGGATAGATTAACGCAACTTTGCAACATCATAAATTATGCTAAACTGAAGTTAAACTAACACATTTTAGATAAAACTTTTGTTTTTTTTTTAAGTTTCTATGCGTAAGTTCCATTGCTTGAAAGAATTGACTTGTCTTTGATTTAGTTAAAAAAATTTTTTTCTAGGTACCATGCGTGAGTTCTATTGCCTAGAAGAACTGATTCACCTATGAGGGATATGTGATAATATCCAGAGGGCCATTTCCCCACTTCTTGGCTCAGGTCCCTGACAATGGATGAGCTAGGGAACACATGTGTTAGGAGAGTGATTTAGCAATTTGTTCCTCATTTGAAACCTGAGAGGCAGTTCATCCTCACTTAACAGACAAGAATACTTCTAAGTGACTTTTTTGAGGTCCTATCATGAATGAACAACAGAATAAGGACTGGAATCTCTCTGTGCCTGGAGTGCCAAGCTTTTGTCATAAATTCTCTCAGGCCATCCTTCCTCTCAAAGAATTTTATCTCTTATTTCCAGAATGAATAGATCAAAATAATTGACTCCAAAGTACCTTCCTGATGCAATGTACCATGGAAACGGCCCTATAATGAAGCAAATGGAAAACATAAGCATTCTTATTTCCCTAATCATTCACTGAACAATGGAGTCCTCAAGTTAGCATTGAACTTAAATGGCTTTAAATAAATAATCTACAGTGTGTATTGGCACAGAGATGGTCGAAGAAAGCAGAGAAGGTATAAAATAAGCTAGGAAGAAACTAACTGAAAACTTACTGTAGTCTGGAGGAAAAGAAAAGTAACTCAAGTGAGTCTTGAATGTGACTTGTGGAGTTTAGCTAACAGTGCTACCAAAGCTCAAAGTAGAGAGATGTGTCCTTAGGGCTGACAAAACATGAAGAATCATTGGAGTAGGAAGGCAAAATTGGAGGAGATCTGTGGGAGCCTTCGGAGGCCTCACAGAGAAAAATAGCCCCTTCAACCCTGGGAAGCCTGCCTGGCTGAAAGAGTGGGAAGTGTCCTTGGCTAGAAGCCTGGGGCTGAGATTTGGGGAGAGTTGGAAGCAGAATGAGATACAAAAGAAGACCAGACATCGGGAGCCCCGGACTTGGGAGTCCTTCAAGTCTCAGGAAGAAGTATGTAGGAGGGAAAGGTTCATAGTTCCAAAGTGCTGAGGGGAAACTAAAGAAGGCCAAGAGTACAGTCTCTTGGAACTGACTGGGGAGGATAACTTGCAGGGGGCAAGGTATTCTGGCAGGATTTTAAGATATGGCTATAATTTCACCTCAAGTTTCTGGCACTTATACAAGCTACTAAAGAGTCTCTCAATTTTATGGAACCCCTTGGCGGGACTGATGCCCAATAATTCAGTTTGCCTATATTTATCTGTATATCACACACTGTTTCCTGTAGTGAAGGGACCATTGAATTTTCAGATAGCACAGAAAAATTACACTTTTCAGCTGCAAATGTCATACTTTTTTTTTTTTTTAACAGCTGTCAAAAATCTATTATTGGAAAATCAATTCTACACCTGATTTCCAACAACACATTAGAGATACCCAGCAAGTGACTTTCAGGACACTGTGTAGTATGTTTTTTTATTTTTGGACCAGGCATTCTTCCAGAATCTTTATCGAATCTCGTTTTTTTCTCCCCCCCTCCATAGGCCATATCTAATTGAGTCACACTTCCAACATTGCTGCACTACTTACCTCCCAGAAAGATATATTTCTTGTCTCTTTAGTATGAAACCTAATACCCTTTTCATGGGTTTTAAAAGAGCTCAATTTGCATTTTCCTAATGATTAATGATGTTGAGCATCTTTTGGTGTGCTTATTTGCTATCCATCGTACTACACACTTATTATAGAATGTCTAAGTTAAAAAAAATAGTAACAGAAAAAACAAAATTTGCCACTATCAAGTTCTGGCAAGGATGTGGAGCCACAGGGACTCTCATACATTGCTTTGTGGCATAACCACTCTAGAAAATGGTTTTGGCAGTTGCTTATGAAGTTCAACATGCACTTACCATATGACCCAGCAATCCCACTCTTAGGTATTTACTCTAGAGAAGTGAATGCTTAAATTCACACAAACACCTGTACAAAAATATTTAAGGAGCATTCACCCAAAACTGAAAACAACCCAGACTTTAATATGTGAATGAACTAAACAAGCTATAATAAATTTATACAATGGAATATTACTCAGCATTCCACAGGAACAAACCATTGATGCATGTAACAACATGAATGAACTTCAGATGCATTCTGCTAAGTGAAACAAGCTAGTCTCAAAAAATTACATACTGTATGATTACTTTAATATGACATTCTTGGAAAGGCAAGACTATAGTGACAGAAAACAGATCAGTGGCTACTGGGGGTTACAGGTTGGGGAAGGGTATGACTGTAAGAGGCAGCACAAGGAAGTTCTGGGAGTGATGGAACTGTCTGTTCTGATTATGATCACAGTTACGTGAATCTCGGCATGTGTTAAAACTCATGGAACTGTATACTCCTCAAAAATAGGTGAATTTTAATGTATGCAAATTAGAAATAAATAAATATTGAAGAGGATTGTCTTCACCAAGAAAGCAGAAGAGGTCCTCACTCAGTTAAGCTCCTTAATTGTGGAAATTCACACCTTATCTGGACTTAACATTCTGTCTTGAAATGCTGATTTAATGCCTTAGAAAGGTGAGACCCAGATTCAGAACTTCTGTAGTCATCCTACTTCTCTTTTATGAATAGATGGGAAAGCTCACCTCCATTTGAAACAAAAGTTTTAATCTATTCTTTTAAAATAAAATTCACATCACATGTGTGATTAGTTTTGTTTTTAGTACATAGCAGTGGGTCTTGGTGAGCCAGAGCTGAGATTAGGTAAGTCCACAATGCAAAGTGAGGTGATACTCTTTGTCCCTGCTCAAGTATCTGTTTGCATTTACGGAGTCTTGTGGAGGTGAGAGGGGGTGCTGACTGGAGGGAAGGATGGGTGCCAGCAGAAGTATGACTGGAAAGGATGATGGGGCCACTGACATCCAATTCATCATTTGATAAGAAAAATCTGGTTCAATGAGATTCAGCAACAGGGCCTGAGGGTAGGAGAGGAGCAGTGTGTCAGCGTACAGAATAGTAGCTGAAACCTACTCCAGTGGAGAGTAAACTGAGTCATCTTTAGGCCCAGGAACCTGTTTTGTTCCTCTACCAGCACCTAAGTGTCACACAGAAGAGAGAACCTTCTCCCTCTGGCTTCATAAGCAACTGCAAAGCTGTGCATCTTTAAGTAAATTTGGAGTGACTGAGCCAGGTTAGCAAAGTGACTGGAGGCAGAGGCCAGGGAAGTGCTAAGAAGAGCTTAGAAGTGACAAAACAAGAGGTGGAAATTCCAGCAGCATTGGGACTGAGACGATACTGAGGGGCCCTCTCTTCCCTCCCACCTCCATGACTCCAAACACATAGAAATGGTGGGTAAAAATATAACAAAAAATTATTATGAAGTGTAATCAAAAATAAAACTATTAGATGTTAAAAAGAAACATGAAAACAGGATAGTAAGCACGTGAGCAAATGCTATGACAACTGACCAATGGGATTTTGTTCCCAAAATATAATCCTAATGGCCAGAAAATTGGGTTTTAGTGCCCAAGCAAGGGTGTCAGAAATGTAGCCTTGCCCCTGTCAAAGGCTGAGAGCTGGAACTGAGATTCTTGCACAAATCTCAAAAGATAGGATGCCAAAAGGGTTGCCCCCTCTGTAAAATTTGAGTCTAGAAGTGGCAAGGAATCTTGTCATTAGTTTGGGACTCTGGGTAAAAAAGAAAATTGGGGGACAAAATTAAAATAAGGTAGAAATAAAATACTAGGAAATAGTATTGAAAGTTGAGGAAGTAGGGTGAGCTTGCTAGAGAGCTTGAGAGAGAGGCCTTAAGTGTTGCAGTTAAGAACATGTACTCTGAAGACAGACTTCCATGTTCAAATCCCAGTTCTAACATTTACTAACAGTGCGGTCTCGGACAAGTTACTTCCCTCAGTTTTCTCATTGGTAAAATTAGATGATAATCGTGCCTACTTCATCAATATTAACTTATTAATATCGTATCTCTAAAATGTTTAGTGCATTGATTTAAAAAGTCCTTTTAGGAAGGGAACTTTCTTAACTTTATTAAGATTATTTAGTATTTTCTTTAAAGAACAGAATAAGAATGCCACTATTACTGCATCTATTCAGGGTTGCATTTTACTGTCATAGCTAGCTAAGAAAAAAGAAATACCCCTGATGATATTTTTCTCTACATGAAAATTCCAAGTGAATTTACAGACAAACAGAAATCATAAGAGTTCATCACGGTTGCCATGTATAAGATCAAGATAGAAGAATCAGTTGAATTTCTATATACCACTTCAAACAATTTAAAAAATGTAATAATAATAACAATTACAATTGAAACAGCAACAAAAACTCTGATATACCTAGGAATAACTCTAACAAATGATGTGCAAGACCATTATGGAAAATATGATAAAATATTATTGCAGGACATAAAAGACTGAAATAAGTATAAAGACCATAGTCAATGAATGGGGAAGCTCAATATCATAAATGTCATCTCCTCACAAATAATTTATGCATTCTCAATTCCAATTATACCCAAATAAGTGGTGTTTTGTTTTTGTGGAATTTTATAAGATGATTTTAAAATTCACATTGACAGTAAAGAGCCAAAAATAGTCGAAGTAATTTTGAATAAGAAAAAAAGGGAGGATGTGATGTGCCACACAGATCCCTCCTTGGCAATGAAGGAATTCATGCCTCTGATGCTGAGAGTGCTGCTGACAGACACTCCGTGATTGCCAGCTACCTTCAGATAATTGCCTCAGTTGAAAAGATCCATGCAGCCCAAGGCCATGCCCCTTTTCCAGGGAGGTTTACTAAACAATACGGGTGTAAAGGCATAGCCCTTTGTCCCGCCTTGGAACAACTCTGAAAGGCTGTCCCAGCCCTGGAGCTCCCTGCGAGGTTGGCTGTGACCTTCATTGGGAGTGCATTACAGCTTAACTTCTCCTTCTGCCCATTCAGCTTCCTTCCTTTCCTTTCCACATGTTTTAATCCCCAGAAAAGTCCCTCATAAACATCCTGCATGTAGTATCTATCTCAGGATTTTCCTTCCCCAGGAATCCAACTGTAACTGAGGACTTTTTCTTTCAGATATCAAAACCTGTTTATTATAAAGCTATAGTACTTAAGATAGCATGGTGGTGACTTCAGGATAAATGAATAGATACATGAAACAGAAAGAGTGAAGAAAAAGAACTTGTTGTATATGAGAGATTACATTATACTAAATTGGAAAAAAATGCACTGTTTAGTAACACTTGCCCTGACAGTTGTCTGTTTAGATGAGAAAAAAAATTAGGTCTCTTGCCAAAAACTATCCATGAGGAATAAATACCCAAATGTAAAAAGCAAAAAAGTAAAATTATTAATAAAATATAGAAGAATGTCTTTGTGACAAGGCAGGACAGAATTTCTTAAGCAAGATGTAAAGATTGAAACCATAAAGAAGAGATTGACAAACTAGATTTTATATAAATTAAAATTTTTTGATTATATGCCTCAAGCTTGGAGATGTAAAGTCAGCAGAGGAGTGGAACTCAGACTATAAAGAACTTACACGAATTAGTGAGAGAAAGACAAACGACAGATAAAAAACTGGCCAAAGAACACTGATGAAATTAAAGGCAAAGTAAACATGGAAAAAATCAAAGCCAACCCCTACCTTTTGCTAGAATAAAAACCAGGGGAAAATGCATCTTCGACACCTAAAACTTTTCCTAATAAATTACACATAAAGGCATAAGATAAAGAAAAAGTAAGGACAACTGATCTCCTTGATGAAGGATTATTTCCGGTTAGAGAACACAGAAGCCTTTAGAAGAACTTCTAGCCAGGATTGGAGGAACTTGCTGCATGTAGCTCCCTGTTGTAAAAAGTGGCGTGTCTCTTGGTTTTGCAAGAAAGCTACCACAACTTTGAAAGCTTTTCCTGTTGTGACCATTTAGCAATCCCAGTGCAGCAGAAGGAAAGTGGATATTGAAAATGTCCTGAAATACCGTCTTCATACAACCACTTTAACATTAAATTGTACTTCAATAATAGTGTTTCGATCAATTAAAATACAATGTTTTATTTTGGGCAGGGGAGAGAGGAGAGAGTAGTTGATCATAGTTTCATATATTTTGCATTCAATATTTAGTCTGGCTTTTTAAAAACATATAGTTCTCCCACATAAATATGACTTTTCCCAAGCTAGTGCCGTCAAGAAAAAAGAAAACTAGCAAAAGGTATGAACTGCAAATTTGCAGAGAAAGAAACACGAATGGTTAAAAACCTTAAGAAGAGATGGTCAAATTCACTAATAATTAATGACGTGCAAACGAGAAGATGCTATTTCTCATCCATGAGGGAAACAAAAATAAGGAGAGCAAACATGACAAAGGTGGGGAAGATATGAGGAAATAACAATCTCTTTGAAGAGGAATTTGGTAATATCTTATAAATTTTATTTCTTATATATATCTTTGAGAAATTCATAGAAATGTGCACATGGTGATATGAACAACAATGATCAGTGCTATCCTTTTTGTAATAGTAAATATTTGGAAGCAACCTACATGACTGTCAATAGGGGATGGATAAATAATTGTAGTATATACATATGATGGAATAGTATACAGCAGTTAAAGTGAATTAAACACATTTACATGTTTGAACAAAAATCCTGAAAACATAATGTGGGATAAAAATTTGTATGCAGTAATACCATTTATTTATCAAATTTAAGCTCATGAGATAATATTGTGTACAATTTATGGAAAAATATATAAGTGGTAAATATTTTTAAATGTGTTACAGAAAGGAATCATAATGGCTTCAGAAGAAAAGCTGTCTTTGGAGAGAGAGGAGAATGAGATGGGAAAAGTCCTCAACTGTATGTTACTTCTCAGTTTTATGAAAATAATCTGAAGTAAAAATCTGAATATGGCAAAATGTTAGTATTTCTTGATTCTGGATGGTGATATGATTTTGGATGGTGAATATCCTGTGCATTTTTCTGCATGTTTGAAATATTTCATTATATAGATCTTTTAAAATTTAAAAAGAAGTGGTATGTAGTAAAAGCCAGAAGTATGAGCCTTGTACTGGTTTTGTAAGCATTTGTAAGACTCCTTTGAGGAATTTTGGGGATATTTTGGGGTAATCTTTTTTTTTGAGATAAAATTCATCATTTTAATCATTTTGAAGGATACACTTGTGGCTTTCAGTATATTCATAATGTTGTGCAACCATCACCAGTATCTAATTCCACACATTTCTCTCACCTTTTTGAGGAATCTTGCAAGGAACCAGAAGTCCTGCATTAGCAGTATCAGCTTGGAATAAATGATAAGAGATATTAATATTAAGTGATTTTATATGAATTCACAGAGAGAGGCCTGGGATCATTCAATTTACATATTTAAATTTCTGTGTAATTAGAGATTTAGGGCTTAATATTTCCCCCATAGACAAGAATATCCTACCAACTTCCAGAGTTACTCAGTAATGCCTTTTCGTGGGTGGTAACTTCACTCTCTACCCCATGTGATTTCATCCTCCTTGGAGTGCAGCCCAGAACAGAGAAACAGAGACATGCTCTTCCTAAACCTCCCATGGACATTCTTGCTTTCCCAGACTGTGCTGGAAGACTTAGAAACTGCTACAGAATGAATGTTGTACCCCCCCAAGATTCATATTTTGAAATCCTGATCCCTAATGTTTTGGTATTTGAAGCTGGAGCCTTTGGGAGGTCATTAGGTCAGGAGGGCAGAGCGCTCATGAATGAGGTTAGTGCCCTTATAAAAGAGACTCCAAGACCTCCCTTGTCCCTTCTGCCATGTCAGGACACAGCAAGAAGACGGCTTCTATAAAGCAGGGAGTGGGCACTCACCAGACACCAAATCTGCTGGCACCTTGATCTTGTAGTTCCCAGCCTCCAGAACTGTGAGAAATAAATTTCCGTTGTTCATAAACCACCCAGTCTCCTGTATTCTGTTATAGCAGCCCCAGCAGACTAAGACAGGAAACCCTCTTCTGACGCTTGCACTGCATTGTGTATTTATGTCCATGATAACAATTACCCTTAGTATTATAATTACTTATGGCACAATCATTCCATGATTTCAGAAAGCTCTGAACTCCTTGAATTCAGTGATCATATCTTTCTACATTTGCATCTTCAAAACTTAGCAAATTCCCAGACTCAGTAGATGTTCAAATAAATGTTTTTTGAAAGAATGACATTTTGATGAACGAAGTATCTGTGACTCATTTCAGGTCCATACAAGTCCAACAATAGACATTAGTCAAACTTCTCATTTTCAATCAACTGTTGAAGGTGGCGTGGTTGACTTAGATTTAGCATACTTCAGTAAGCAAAGCCCAAGAGAACGACAAAATGTCACAATCCCTATCCTCCCTACAAAGGTGAGCTTAATTCTTACTGCTTCACGAGTCTTTCCCTGACAGCCTAATGTGCTGGCAGATGCCTTGGACCAGGGATTCAGGAGATTTCAGCTCAGTGAGGAACTGCTATAGCTGTTTAAGCTTTAGGCAGATAAGTTCTTTTCGATTCTTATTTCCTCTCAGGCAAAATAAAATGATGGGTTAGGTTCCTTGGCGCATTCCCCTCTCATCAGTCTCTGATTCTTCCTCAGAACTCAAGTGACCATTATTAGTTGGCTTAGACATTTGGCACTTAGCATACAGCACCTTTTATTATTTTACCCTTTCGTATTAGTTATAGGTACATATATATTTTACACCTTTTCAAGGCAAGCATCTTATATTATACTGATTTGTATTATATGGGTACCTAGCACAAAGTTCATTTTTTGGCTTTGGTTTTGGTTTGCTTTCATGGCACTTAATAGAGACAATTTTAATACTTATTAGCAAGTTTCTGATTCTTCTACCAAAGAGGATTTTCTGGGTAAAGGCTTGGGCACATTTCTCAAAATCTTTCCTATATTGATACTTACTCAATTTTCAAAGTTGCTGACCTTTCCTTCAGACAAGTGAAAATAACACTAATTCTTCCAACAGTAGGTCCCCAGGTTCCAAGTCTTTATTTCCAAACTCTGCTCTTCATTGCATCTAGATTTCTCTGACTTCCTCTGTTTTCTAACAACTGACCTGTTAAAGTTCCATTTAAAGAAAATCACAACCGGTCTCCCAAAGACTTTAGCCTCAGTGAAACAAACATTTAGCTGCATGTAGTCCTCAGCCTTTAAAAAGCTCCTGGGCTGAATTTGGCCCATTCAACTAGCCAGGAAGAGGCTCACATGCCATCCTGGGAGGAGGCTTTGGGCTGTGAAGCTTTGTTGTATATTTTTTGCTTCATACTTGTGTGTGGAAATAGATGTGTGTGTAAAAACAGATATAATATTCAACATTCAACTGTATCATTGAGCAGAGATTTTTTAAAGTATAAAAAGTTCAGTTTTAATCAAGGGCCTTGGTTTGGTGATTGATTTCTGCAGTTAGTTGTCTCACAATCTTACATCAGATATCCTTTTACATTTTTTGTTGATTTTTAGCAAAAGTGGAGAAAGAATATGAATTCTTTAGAATTCTTATATAGTGTCCCAAAATTGCATTCTTAATTCTGAAGAACATATAAAACAAGGCTAAGATTCCTCTATTTGGTTCTGGTAAAACTGGAAGCAGATTTGTGTAGTGATTAGAAGTTTGGCTTGTAATCAGACAGATTGTGCTTCAAATCGCTGCTCTGTCACTTTCTAGCCAGAAGTCCCTAGACAAATTACTTAACTTTTCTAAGACTCAGTTTTCTTTTCTTTTCTTTTTTTCTTTTTGGTCAGGAAGACTGTCCCTGAGGCAACATCTGTGCCAATATTCCTCTATTTTGTATGTGGCATGCCGCCACAGCATGGCTTGATGAGCAATTGTGTAGGTCTGCACCCGGGATCTGAACCTGCAACCTTGGGCTGCCAAAGCGGAGCATGTGAACTTAACCACTATGCCGCTGGGCCGGCCTCTAAGACTCAGTTTTCTTATCTGTAAAGTGGAGGTAATAAAAGAATGTACTTTATAAGTTACCTGTGAGTACTAAGTGAGGTAATACATATGAGAAGCAGTAACCATATAGCCTAGCAGATAGTAACTGTTCACTTAATATTAGTGATAATCTGGAGCTTTGGGTGATAGATAATTTTTAGTCATGAAGAGGATCTCTGAGGAATGGTCAGGGTTAAGTGCAATGCAATAAAGTGTAATGTGAATCATGTCAAGGAATGCAGGATTCAAAATTCAATTTCACCTGAAAGACCTTGGGCAACTCACCAAATCCTCACTTGTCCTCAATATTATGAAAAAACTACCTTGTGGTGGCCCAGCCTCCTTTTTCCACATCTTCTCTCTTGCTATGGACTTTTTCTTTTCTTTTTTTCATCTTTCCCTCTTTATCACAAACTGTTCTTAGAAGATAATCTGTTGTACTTTTTTTTTCAGTGAGGAAGATTCACTCTGAACTAACATCTGTTGCCAATCTTCCTCTTTTTTTGCTTGAGGAAGATTAGCCCTGAGCTAACATCTGTGCCAATCTTCCTCTAGTTTGTATGTGAGTCACTGCCACAGCATGGCTTGACAGTGGTGTAGATCTATGCCAGGGATCTGAACCCGGAAACCCAGGCTGCCAAAGTGGAGCGCACAGGACTTAACCATTATGCCACAGGGCTAGCCCTGTTGCTATTTATTGACTCCCTAATCAATGAATTCCTTCTCTCTACAAGAATTTGTTTTTCAGTGTAATCACTCAGTGGTTACCGACAGGCTATATATCTACTAAAGGAACTTCATGTATTAGGAACTAACAATAGGAGAAGAATTTTGAAGTGAGTGGAGACTTTCAATGACCCTGAAATAGTTTTATGTGGATATTCTTCTTCCCTGGCTCTCTATAAAGCGGGATAGGCAAAACCAAAATAAACAAACAAAAATCTCATGCTACCCTTTTCTTCCGGGTTGCTTGACAAACATGATTAGTTTCTAAATCAGTTGAAAATCTTTTTGTTCTTTTGGTAAAGTTTTCCATTTCATACCTGGGCTCAGATTGGCAATAAACAGAACAGGATGAAGGTCTCTTAATCTTTCTTTCCAGGACACCTCTGTCATTCTGTGTCTACACATCTGCTTTGTCATCATGTATTCACACAAAAATAGTTAGCCTTCTAGGAGTATGGAGACATTCTGGAATGACTGTGCTCAGAATTAGGGACTTGGCTCCAATCTGAGCCTTGCAGCTGATTAGAAGCCTCAGTCCCATATCTATAAAATTAAGAGAATGGACTAGATCCTGAGTTGCAAATAGGATTTATTTGATAGTCCTACTTTTAGTGATTGGTAGTGACTGCCTAGGGTACTTAGTTGAGACAGCTGAGATGAATCTTGATGCAATGAGAGAACGTTTTGTGATAAATTAGCCATAAGTACAGGATAAAGGAATGATAGCCTTCATGCCAAAGTCTTGCCAATCCCTGGACCATGTAATCACTAAGGTCTTTCCAATTGTAGCATCATATCAGGCTATAACTGATTCTCTACTTGCTGAATATGTGAAGTGTCTGCCCTCCAAGCAGGTCAGCCACCCGCTGTAATTGACTAGAACGCTGTTTACATGTACTGAATGTATTATTGCCCATTCCTTTCCTAAAGAATTTGAGGTACCATGAATAATTTTTAAAAGCTGAAAAAAAGAATTCACAAAAGGGAAAGGATAATGAGAGTAAAATATAAAAGAAAGAGAGGAAGTATAAGAGCCAATTACCAAGTTTGAGGTTTGATTTTAATCTCTCTAACTTTATTCTCTAGTACTCTATTCTCCCTTTCCATTTAATGCCCACAGACCATGACAAAAGAAAAAGGAGTCACACTGGCCTGGTAGTAACGTGTGAAAGCCTGGACATTTTTCACATTTTCCCTTGGAAATGTCTGGTAGAATTCTGAGATTTGTTGTGTATGATGGGGGAAATGCTTTTGCTGCCTTACTGAGTCAGACTTAAGCAGAGCAATCAAAATGATTGTTCTATTTAAAATTCATCAACAGTAATGATCACTTGCGTCATCCTGCAAAGATGAGTCCTGAGGCTCATGTGAAGGCATTCAAAACCTCAATGCCATCTATAGCGCCCTTAGATGCAAGTTACCCAATGCATAGTAAATGAATCAGCACAGCCAAGTTGGGGCAGAGAAAATAGTCATGTGTTCTAAAACTACGTAGAGTTTTATGACTGGGATGATATTTTCACTGTTATATTTTGCATTGAGAATATATAAAAATAATGATATTGGCATGCTTGTAAATGATATATTTCTTGATACTCTTAAGCCTTTCTGCAAGATGGATTTTAAAAGCCTTTTATAGCTTATTTAATTTATACATTTAAATAAACATTTGCTTAAACAGATTCATTAGGGTTATTCCTTTCCCCAAAATGCTGTAGAAGTTTTTTTTCTTAGTGATTTCTGTGCTCTCACCTTCTCCTCTATTTAGTGTTGCTAAGTTACTCTTTAAACAAAAGTGGAGAAGACTTCTGGTCCTGGCTAAGAAGAAGTTACGGGAATTGAGTTTATCCTCTTGCCTGAAACAACTAAAAAATCAAAGTAAATGAGGAAATAATTTTCACGATATTGGATATCAGGCAATGAAGGACAGTGATCCTTAAGAGTTGGCAAACAAATGAAGAAACCCTATGATTGCCAAAACTTGTTGCTTCGAGAGAGTTTCCAGGCATTGCACACTGAAGAGGAACACAGGCAGAGCTTGGAAAAATCCTTGAGTTGAGAAGATGGAACTGAGAATCTGGAGAGACCAAGGCACTTAGAGTTTGCAGACAGAGTACTGGAGAAGCGAGGTCTGCAAAGAGAGAGTACTCTGGAGATTGGCAGAGGGTCCTCCTCAAGTATTCCGCCAAATAATGATCGGGGAAAACATGTGCAGAAACTGTCTAAGGCTGGGGAAAGAAATACTCAAAAAGATGAAAGACAGCAGTGTTTGGCTCCCACATAGAGCCAGGACTACGGGGGTCAACTAGAGGATAGGACTAGAGCAATACCCTGATAGGGAGGAAAACCTCGTAATTCATAAACCACTCGATAGAGTGTTCAGAGGAGTCTTGCCTCAGTAGTGGAGAATAATTAGACATAGACAAAACACTGCTCAAGTCTTGCCTAATAAATCTTAAAAACAGTAGCAGAAAGATCAAACTATTTCCAAATTACTTAACTGTGTCCCAGAACAAAACCCAGGAATAGTTATAGAAATACAAAAATATCCAGAACCCAACAAAGTAAAATGCACAATATCTTGCATCCAATCAAAAATCTCCAGGCATGCAAAGGAGCAGGAAAATACCACATATAATGAGGAGAAAAATCAATCAGACAAAACTGACCCAGAACTGACAGATACTGGAATTAGCTGACAAGGACATTGGAAAATTATTATACTGTATTTCATATGTTCAAAAAGCTAAAGGAAAAATTAAACATGCTCAATAAAGAGAGAAAGATATTTTTAAAAGACCCATATCAAACTTCTAGAGACAAAAACCCAAAAATAAATCCTAGAAATAAAATCTAGTTGAAAAGATATGAACCTGAAGACATAGCAATGGATGCTATTCAAAATGAAACACAGACAGAAAAAAAGACTAAAAAATTAAAAAGAACATAAAAATCAGTGAACTGTGGTACAACTTCAAGTGACTTAATATATGTGTAATTGGAGTTCCCAAAGGAAAGTGGGAACCAGAAAAAGATGAAGAAATGGTGGCCAAAAACTTTTCAAATTTATGCAAACTATAAACCTGCATGAAGCTCAAAAGCCTCAAGAACAAGAAATGTAAAGAATATTACACTGAGCCAATGCTGATGGCCTAGTGGTTAAAGTGTGGTGCTCACTGCTTCAGTGGCCCAGGTTCACTTCCCAGTCGTGGAACTACACCACCTGTCTGTCAGGTGCCATGCTTTGGTGGCAGCTCAAGTAGAAGAACTAGAATGACTTACAACTAGGAGATACAACCATGCACTGGCGCTTTGGGGATGAAAAACAAAAAGAATGCTACACTAAGGTACATCATAAATTGCCCAAAACCAGTGATAATGAAAAATTTTATAAGCAGCCATAGAAAAATGTTATATTATATACAGAGGAACAAAGATAAGGATGACAACAGATTTCTTGTCAAAAACAATGCAAGTGGAAACACAATGAAGCAACATTTTTAAAGTTCTGAAAGAGCAAAAAACTCTATCTATCTGGAATTCTATACTCAGTGAAAATATCTTTCCAAAAAAATATGACAAAAGGCTTTTTTCACCATCCAAAGGCTGAAAGAATTTATCAGCAGTCTTGTACTACAAGAAGTGTTTTAAGAAGTCCTTCAGGCAAAAGGAAAATAATATCAGCGGAAATTTGGATCTACACAAAGGCAGTAAAGATTTGTTTTTTATTATTTAAGTAATAGATAATGGACTGCATAATAAAATTAATAACAATGGGATGTAGGGTTTATAAGATATGTGGAAGTAAGATGTATGACAGTAATAGCCCAAAGACCAAGAGGGGAAAAAATGGAAATAAACCATTGTAAGGTCTTTATAATATCACTTAAAATGATATATTATCACTTGAAGGGAGACTGTGATAAGTTAAAAGTGTACAGGCATACCTCGGAGATATTGCGGGTTTGGTTCTAGACCCCTGCAATAAAGCAAATATCACAATAAAGAAAGTCACATGAATGTTTTGGTTTCTTGGTGGGTAGAAAAGTTGTGTTTTAACTATACTGTAGTCTATAAAGTGTGCAATAGCATCATGTCTAAGAAATCAATGTATACCTGAATTAAAAAATAGTTTATTACTAAAAAATGCTAACCATCACCTGAGCCTTCAGTGAGTCTTAACCTTTTTGCTAGTCGAGGGTGTTGCCTCGATGTTGACGGCTGCTGACTGATCAGGGTAGTGGTTGCTGAAGGTTCAGGTGGCTGTGGCAATTTCTTAAAATAAGACAATAAAGAAGTTTGCCGCATTGATTGGCTCTTCCTTTCATGAATGATTTCACTGTAGCATGTGATGCTGTTTGATAACATTTTACCCCCACTAGAACTTCTTTCAAAATTGGAGTCAATCCTCTCAAACTCTGCTGCTGCTTTATCAACTAAGTTTATGTGATAGTCTAAATCCTTTGTTGTCACTTCAACAGTCTTCACAGCATCTTCACCAGGAGTAGATTCCATCTCAAGAAACCACCTTCTTTGCACATCCATAAGAAGCAACTCCTCGTCCATTATAGTTTTATCATGAGATTGCAGCAATTCAGTTACATCTTCAGGCTCCACTTCTAATTCCAGTTATCTTGCTATTTCTACCACATAATCAATTACTTTCTCCACTAAAGTCTTGAACTCCTCAAAGTTATCCATGAGGGTTGGAATCAACTTTTTCTAAACTCCAGTAATGTTGATATTTGACCTCTTCCCATGAATCACAAATGTTCTTAATGGCCTCTAGAATGGTGAATCCTTTTCAGAAGGTTCTCAATTTACTTTGCCCAGATCTTTCAGAAGAATCACTATCTGCGGCAGCTATAGCCTTACGTTATGTATTTCTTAAGTAATACGACTTAAAAGTCGAAATTATTTCTTGATTCATTGCCTGCGGAATGGATGTTGTGTTAGCAGGCATGAAAACAACATTAATCTTGTTGTACATTTCTATCAGAACTCTTGGGTGACCAGGTGCATTGTCAATGAGCAGTAATATTTTGAAAGGAATATTTTTTTCTGAGTGGTAGGTCTCAACAGTGGGCTTAAAATATTCAGTAAACCATGTTGTAAACAGATATGCTGCCATCCAGGCTCTGTTTGTCCATTTATAGAGCACAGACAGAGTAGATTTAGCATAATTCTCAAGGAACTCAGGATTTTCAGAGTGATAAATGAGCATTGACTTCAGCTTAAAGTCAGTAACTACATTAGACCCTAACAAGAGTCAGCCTGTCCTTTGAAGCTTTGATGCCAGGCATTGACTTCTCCTCTCTAGCTATGAAAGTCCTAGACGGCATCTTCTTTCAATAGAAGGCTGTTTCATCTACATTGAAAATCTGTTGTTTAGTGTAGCCACCTTCATTAATTATGTTAGCTAGATCTTCTGGATAACTTGCTGCAGCTTCCACGTCAGCACTTGCTGCTTCACCTTGCATTTTGATGTTATGGAGGCAGCTTCTTTCGTTAAACCTCATGAACCAATCTCTGCTAGCTTCAAAATTTTCTTCTGCAGCTTCCTCACCTCTCTCAGCCTTCACAGAATTGAAGAGAGTTAGGGCCTTGCTCTGGATTAGGCTTTGGCTTAAGGGAATGTTGTGGCTGATTTGATGTTCTATCCAGACCACTAACACTCTCTCCATAACAGCAATAAGTCTCTTTTGCTTTCTTATCATTTGTGTGTTCACTGGAGTAGCACTTTTCATTTCCTTCAAGAACTTTTCCATTACATTCACAACTTGGCTAACTGGCACAAGATGCCTACCTTTCAGCCTGTCTCAACTCTCGACATACCTTCCTCACTAAGCTTAATCATTTCTAGCTTTTGACTTAAAGTGAAAGACATGTGACTCTTCCTTTCACTTGAACACTTAGAGACCATTCACTGAATGATTATCAATTGGCCTAATTTCAATATTGTGGTGTCTCAGGGAATAGGGAGGCCTGAGGAGAGGGAGAAAGATGGGGGAACAGCTGGTCGGTGAAGCAGTCAGAACACACACAACATTTATCAATTAAGTTTGCTGGCTTACCTAGGCATGGTTCGTGTCACCCCAAAACAATTACAATAGTAACATCAAAGATCACTGATCACAGATCACCACAACAAATACACTAAGAATGAAAAAGTTTGAAATGTTGTGAAAATTACCAAAATGTGACAGAGACACGAGTTGAGCAAATGCTGTTGGAAAATGGCGCCAAAAGACTTGCTTGACTCAGGGTTGCCACAAACCTTTGATTTGTAAAAACACAGTATCTGTGAAGTCAATATAAGGAGATATGCCTGTGTACTATAAATCCTAAAGCATCTCCTAAAATGACAGAACAGTTATTAGCTAATAAGCTAACAAAAGAGAAAAAGTGAAATAAAAAATACTCAGTTTATCCACAAAAAGGCAGGAAAAAAAGAGAAAAAAAAAGAGAAAGGGGAACAAAGAGCATATAGGGCAAAGAGAAATCATATAGGAAGTTGTATCTTGTCATACTAATAGTCAGTGATATGTAAATAGCCTAAATACCCCAATTAAAAGGCAGAGATTATCATATTGAATAAGAAATTAAGACCCAAGTATATAAAAGCCTTTAGAAAACCCATTTCAAATATAAAGACATAAATAAGTTGAAAGTAAAAGTATGGAAAAAGATATGCCATGCTAACACTATCATTTCATAATGATAAAGGGACCACACATTGCTGGTGACAATGTTAAATGGAACAACCCCTTTGGAAAAAGTTTGGAAGTTCTTTATAAAGTTAAACATATGCCTGCCGTATGACCCAGCCGTTCCACACCTTGGTATTTATTTACCCAAGAGAAATGAAAGCATTTGTCCATATAAAGACACATATACAGATGACCATAACAGCTGTATTTATAACAGTCATGAACTGAAATCAACTCAAATGTTCATCAATAGGTGAATGGATAAACAAAATATTTTAGATCCATACAGTGGAACACTATTTAACGATAAAATGAATGAACTTTTGATACAGGTATAAACATGAATGAATTTCAACATAATTCCTTGGCTTGAAAGACACTATACAAAAAAGAATGCATACTATATAATTCTATTTATATAAAATCCTAGGAAATGCAAACTAATGTATAGTAACAGAAAGCAGATCTTTGGTTGCCAGGCAGGTGAGCAGGAGGGGGTGTTGTGGGCAGAGGTGGAAGGGAGGGATGACAAGGAGTCTTTTGAGAGTGCACTACACACTCAGGGTCTTTATTGTGGTGATGGATTCATAGGTCATATTGAACATGTGGACATATTTCATATGTCAAAACTTATAATATTATACACTTTAAGTATGTGCAGTTTATTGTACATTAATTATACCTCAATAAAGCTGTTCAAAAATAACTTGAATACTATAGAATGCACAGAAGATATCACCTCAGGGTGATCAGGATGTAAATGTTTTACCACTTTCTCCTCTCCACTTTACTCTTTAAACAATAGCATTTTATTTTATCAGCAGAACAACTAACTTAACAACTGTCTCAGAAACAAACAGATGCTGACTAGGGACCTTTACCAGATTCATATTAACTGAAAATATCCAAAAATAATGACTACCATGTTGGCTTTAAGTATCTTTAGGTAAATTGTAACTTTTCATCAATTTAAACAAACTTATAATAACCTTGCCCCAAATCTCCTAATCCACCAAAGAAAAACTTCAGACTCTCTTTGTGGCACAATTGTTAATGCAGACACAGACTCACAGAGCTTGAAGGGACCTCAGAAATATCTGTCTTGCTTTTACGGAGAAAGAGATTGACGGTGAGAGGAAATGAGTGACCAGTTAGGAGTCAAACAACTAACTGAGACTAGAATTCGTGTCTCCTGACTCCTGGAGTAGGAATTCAATATTTCAGAACTCAGAGGACTTTAATATAGAGGACAATCAATAAATATTTGTTAAACCCAAAATGAATATCCCAGATTGAACTGGTGACTTTATACTCTTCTATTTTAAAATACACTGAATTATTATAAAAGAAAAAACACACGCTGGTGTCCAAATCCATACTTCCCACCTTTCTACATTAATAAGTTTCTATTTTTGGGAAGAGACACAGTAGGAAAAGCATAAACTGCCCTCATCTCTTTTTGTCCTGTCATTTCTGCTCTGTTATATATAGGGCATGGACCATTTATTTGGGTTTATGGAAAAAATGGGCCAAGACAAACTCTCCCATTCGTTTCTCCTCCTTTCCTCTGTTTCCTTAATTTTGTATAGCTCTTGATTTTTGTTGATATTTATCTTTTATTAAATTTCTGTTAATAACCTTTCTAGGGATTCTGGGAACATTCATTCAGTCTTCTCAAATTCTGAGCTATTCAAGGCATAAACGATGCATAAGGACTACCAAAAGAAAGAAAGAGAAAAAGAAAAAAAGACTAGCACACCACCATCAATCCATCAGAATGGGTAGAGGAAAAATCTATGCACGTATAGTTAAAACTTGTATCAATCGTTAAGAAATCACAGTAAGCAGATGCAGCACGGTCATGGTTCTTGCCTTGAAGGCATACACAGAAAATTTCTCAGCTCTTGTTCTTCCTACTCCACCACGGTTTTGTATGACTACTCCAGAAACTTAGTCTAAGAAGAAAATGCTAATTCTTTGTGGTACAATTTGAGTCTAAAATATAATCTTCTGACATTTTCTGTATACAGTTTTCAGAAATTCTGACTGCACCCATAGGGGTTGAGAAATAGTGGGTAATAAAACAGAGCTAATCTTCAAGGGAGTTTAATCTCAGGATAACACCATGTATTCTGCAAAATAATTACAGCATAATTTACAATTATAATATAGCAGTGGTTCTTAAACTTTGGGGTACATAAAAGTCACAGGGTATTGGCTTTTCTCCTAAAAATTCTGATTTAGTACATCAAAGGTGGAGCCCCACAATTTCTACATTTTAGCAAGTTTTACAAGTGGTTTTGTAAGTGGGTTTCTGTTGATAGAAATTGCTCAACCTCTCTCCTTTTTCATTGCTAGCAAAACTTGGTAAAATCCCAGTTCCACGACTTACCCTAGCTAAAAGACATTAGAAAGGTCGCTTGACTTCTCTGTATCTCAACCTTCAAATAAGAATAATGCAGGCTTTTGTGAGGATTAATGAAATAATGTATGTAAAGTGCCTGGTACATAGTAGATGCTTAAATAATGTTAGTTTTCTCTCCCCAAACACATACCATGTTCCTTCTTAACCTAAGCCTAAACTATAATGGGTTTCTCCCTTAAATCTTGACCTGAGTATGAAAAAATCCATATATTTAAGACCATAAAAAAATCACATACTTCAACTCAGATGACCAGTTGCCAGTCTTAGAAACATTTTTGCTATGTTTGAATGACTAGGGCATGACAGAACATAGATGCATTCATATAATTAGCCATGTTACAAAAACCAGCTGTTACAAGATTTTGAAACTTAAGTAAACAAATGTAATTACTAGCCCAAACTTACCATCCGGCCTTGGATCAATCCTATTTTTCAAACTGAGAAAAATTGCTTTAAGGATAAATAAGAAGGTACAGAGCATTTCTGCTCATATACAAGAGTTCAGGGTAAATTCTTGTCCATTTTTTTGACATGTATTCTGGTTCCTCAGCCTCTCATATTCATATTCATCTGAAGGCCTTAGATCCAGCAAGATGGCTCTGACATATCCAGGATTTAAACACAAGCCCTACACACACCCAGGCCCCAGAGGAATGTTTTTCAAAGTGAGAATTATGTTTGGGCTAATTGCCAGTAATGGTAAGGAGAAGCTCAGCATCCCAAATGAACACAAGGAACTCAACCCTGTGAGGTTTATCAAAGTTTTTCTCCTTATTTATCAGAATGGGATCAATGCCAACAGAGGTTATTAATAACACTTGAGTGGAACCCTTCGAGACAGAAGCCCAGTCCTAATGCTTTTCCTCCATCCTACCAAACCTACTACAGTCTTCTAATCCATGTGCTTAAAAAGCCAACCCCCTTTAGCACTGCTCCACAAAACACTGGGAAAGCATGCCAAGCCTGTATTTGTGCTAATAAGGGCTAGGAATACAAATGATATTTTTAAATGTTTAACTTTTTATCAAAACCATATAGATACAAAGTTCTAAAAGTAAAATAGTGCTAAGTAGCTTATATAAAAAAGACAGCTGTTCCCTACCCCAAGCAACATTAACCCCACTCTCCAAAGGCAACACTTTCAAACATCTTTTCTATTTATTTTGATATTTATCTGCATATTTTTAAGGATCAACTTTAGGTTTAACTTTATTTAACTATGTAAATATAATTCACTACTCGGCAAAGTCATGCACATAATTTTATTTCCTTCCCTGACCATAAATTTTGTCTTTCCTAGAGTTATTCATGCATCTTTTAAAAGTATTCACTTGGTTTTCTCCATAATTATACTTGTCTTTCTATATCCCCTGGTAGCCAGCATTTCAAGAGAGATCACAAGTACAACCAATCAGATAATTTCTCATTTCCATTTTTTCTAGAGACTTTCCTCCTAGAGTCAATTTGGGCCTCCTATTTCCATTTGAACTGGTTTCCTAGAAGGGATACTGTGCAGCTCTTATCTTTTGCCATTCTCCTGTGTTGGATGGATCCTGTAACCAGAGCCCATGCTGCTTCTTTGTTTTACTTTTTTCTTTTCCTGGAGGCTAACTCATTTTTAATGTCCTGATTTTAAGATCAACTCCAGAGGACCCCTGAGAAAAACATTATGCCATTTAAATTTTAGAGATATCTCAAAATAGAAAATTAAACCAACTTACACATTACTCTTAGTGGCAATTGATATGTTCTCACAAGAGGCAAAATCAAAACTACCTGATAGAGCAACCTAAAAACCATGACAAGCTCTCCAGATGAGAAAGCCACAGTCTGGGATCTCATCAATGGATAAGGCTTAAAAATTTGTATTTTCCCCTCCAGTTCTGTAGTTTCTGTGATAGCTGATCGTCATCTGATTCTGCAGTTCACTATAATTGAACGCTATGTACAAGCAAGAAAGAAAAATCAATTCAGTGACCATGAAAAAAAGAGAAATGAGCTATAGACTCACTGGGGAAGTTTATAAAGCTTCTCTGTAGGGTTGAGTTATTGGTTTTTATTCTGAAACAGTAGCACTGAAGCACAAAATAAATGCCTGTAATTGGGGTCAATGTTCAGTCAGATCCCCCAAAAAGGATCTCAAGCCAACCAGCGTATGATATGCAGTGTCCTCTGTTAGAATAAAAGTCCAGCTTCAAATAAGCATGTGATGCCTCTAACTTTTCCGTTAGGGAAAGTTAATGAGTTTCTTTTGAGTAGAGTGTTACAAAGGTATGATTCTCAGAAATGAAACTCTAGATACCTCAAACTCTATGTGTAAAAACAGATACTCTTGACAGGAAATAAAATGTACATTGATTTCAATGCTTTTGTTTTTCTGTATAAGACTCTTAGGTCCGATAGCATAGAAACTGTGTTGGAGTGAGTAGAAATGAAATTGCTGCTTCTAACAGATGTAGTCAAGGACTTATTTGAATACTATGTGCAAAGGAGGCTGTGGGCAGCTAGACGGAGGATTAGGCCACTAGAGTTTTCCCTAACTACTTATGAGGAAATCTATCTTTCCTGTGTGACCCAGGAAGAGACCAAAAAGGCAAAAGGAGCACTGACTTGTTGAGAAAAATTGACAACTGGCTTGAATATGAGTTCCTCAGAGGTTACCTGCTTGTTTCCTCAAGTCTAATGTGTACCTGCAGATGTACTACACTTTCTTAAAGCTGTCACTTATCTCTTCTAAGTGTCAGTTTCTTAAACTGAAAATAACAATAGCATTACTTTCAAGAGCTGTTTTGAGAATTGAAATTTTACAGAAATAACAAATTGTATTTACAAAGGTTTTGTGGTGTCTTGTAAATTTAGGCCACAAACATATGAGTGTTTCAAGCAGCCCCTACATTTCTGAAAACATGTCCAAAGTTGGTATGAAAAAGTCAAGGACAGCCTTTCTTGACTTTGTATCCCTCTAAATCTTCAGTTACCTCTCTCTTCTGCCATGAAACCTTTGGTCATTACAACTTTCATGGGCTTCTCACCTCTCAATTTCTGCAGCATTTAGTTTCGGACCCACTCGTACACCCACCACTTGTGGCCTTTGGCTATTTATCTTTTTCTGGATGGAAGTTTTCTTCTACAATTAGCTGGAAACACCTTGAGGACAGAGGGAAGTTTTGGTTGTTTTTGTAACCTCTACGGTATCTAGCACATTGGTGTGCTCTGAAGGTTTGTCACTGCTTGTTGATTCCTATTCAGAGGAGCATCTCATTCTGGCTAGTGATTGCCAATACCACCTGCACATTACAGTCACCTGAGGACATTTTGTGACATACTACTATCCAACCCCATCTCTAGAGATTCTAATTTAATTGGTCTTGGATAAAATCTGGGCATTTGTATTTGCTAAATATTCCTCAGGTGATTCTGGTCTGCCACTGCTGCATGCCCTCTTGTAAGAGAAGTTCTTCTGTAAAATTGGGTGGAGAAAGAAACATGGTGAATAGTGAGAGGAAAGCATCCTGGGGGTTTTCATATGGACCTGAAAGATACAAAAGTTAAATAGGCCCCTCTCAGGTGCTAATTATCTGACAATCTTAAAAGTTCTCTGACATCTCATTGACCTCTCATGACACTGAGGTATCTTAGTCTGTCTGTCTCAGATGTCTCAGGTAATGCAGACCTTAGGATAGATACCTCTCTTGTATGCTTAAACCCCAAGTCTTGATTAGATGTATTCTTTGATGGGCACATTCCTCTTGGGATAGGACTTTAGAGGTAAGCAGAGAGTCTCTGCCTTGAGTCCAGGCCAGTTGTAAAGATCGAGGTAGCTCTTCTCATATGCTAAAAGTTTCATTCATCTAGGGATGTGAGAGCTAGAGGGAAGAGAATTCTAAACCAAATATGTTCCCCACCTAGGAGCCATCTATAATAACCAAGTTATGTTTTGAAAACAAACTGTGTACAACATACAATATCAAAGCACTGCTTTCAATGAGTTTATAATCCAAGAAGTTTCATTAAGATATAAACCTATGAAACCTAGCAAACAAGATAAAAAAAATCATAACTATCAAAAGAGAGACATAATAATGGCTTCTAATAATTGAATGCTTAGCATGTGCCAAACATGGTGCCAAATATTTTACGTTTGTGATCTCATTTAATCCTCACAACTCTATGAAACAGGAGCATTTTATATTATCCTCCTTTTATAGATGAAGAAACTGAGATGTAAAAAGGTTGAATAACTTGCACAGGGTTAGACAGCTAGAACATGGTAAAGGAAGGATTTGGAAACCAGACTATCTGACTCCAAAGTCTAAACCACTGGCCCTCAGAGCTATGTCTTTGTAATGATGGACAAATAAGGGCAATGGTTGTTCAGAGGAACTACAGAATAGTGTGAGATGTAATGAGCAAAGAAAGCATTCACATTGGTGGTGTGATTTCAACTGGCCCTGGAAAGAATTTTGAATGTGACTATGGTGTCTGGGTATGGAGGGTTCATCATATGAATATCTGTGGCTCAGAAGCCCCTAAAGAAATGAGATCAATGGTGGCTGCAGAAAACACCCAAGGTCCCCTTTGCCGGCAACCCTCAGCCCCGGAGTATGACCAGGATCATGCTTTGCCCTGGACTTTGAGCTGAAATCTAAGTAGTTTAATCTAGAACCACTCGGGAGGAAGAAATCCAAAAGGATTGAGCTCTTCATGAAATGCCAAAATAGAACCACCTCTCCACACCTACAAACAAATATGTATCAAGCAATATAGTTGCTCAGTGAGTTTCCATAAGGCAGTGTTTCCCAAGGAGCATTGCTTGCTCCTCTCTTTCATCCATCCCTTTATTTGGCAAATTCATTCATTCCTTCATCCTCTACTTGACAATTTTTTTATTACTTACTATGTGAATGATAATGGTGAAGAAGATCAGCTGCAAGCCGTGCCTTCTTGAAGCTTACAGCCCAAGACAGTGGTTCTCAATGCTGGCTGAACATGAATTGCCTGGGATACTTTAACAAAATACTGATAGTTGATACACTTTGAACTGGGTTTGGGATTCTAATGTGAGCCAGAGTTAAGATCCAGTGGGGGTGTACTGGGAAACAGCATTTATATAGGCTCTATGATAGCACATACATGGAATGAAAAAAGGCAAATGTGGCTGGAAGAAGATGGCAAAGAGGAGCTTCCTGTGAGGTAATGTATGAGATTTGGGAAACACTGGACTTAACAACATTAAACAGGTTTCCTTGCTATAGGCCTTCTTAGAATCTTCGGTAATCTGATGTTTTGTGAATCTCCAAGAGGGATATCATACACAGTATTCCAAAGCTGCTTTTACACAGAGCTTGTTGAGACTCTCGTGTTTCTCATTTAGGAAGCACTGCTTATATATATCTAAATATAGAATGAACTAGATGGGTGGCAAATGTTGAAATGGGGGAGGGGTGGAATAATTTTGCTCCAGAAGTTAAGAAGATTGGTAATAAATCTTCTAAAATCCAGAGATCTTCTTAATTTCTGAAGGAGTTTGAATGGGACCTCAGATTGGAATTAATGGCTGTTTATATAAGTGGCATGTAAACCACACAGTAATGTGTTCAGTTTTGTCAACTGGCTCTTTACTACTTAAAAAGTATTTAATGATTTATTCCAGTTTCCAAAAAAAGAGGACTTGTTGCAATATTTCTAAATGTAAAAGGCAAAGTATAATTGTAGGAGGATTTAATTATATTCATGATTTGAGCTAGAATTAAGGCTAAGGATTACTAATCTTTTGAGGACAGCCTATGTTCTTAATCTGCTGAAAAAGAACTCATAGTTAATGTGCACTAGATGAGAATTGCATTTTAGAGAAAGAACTTTAGGAAAACTTATTTAGAGAGGAAATGCATGAAATTGACTATTATGGGTGCCTTCCTGAACAAACATGATTGCAAAGATTACTCGCTGATTAACCTTTGCATATTAAATAGACCTAGCTGGAATTTGAAAGTCATAAGCCTGTTTCATTTATATTGCTTTGGAAAACATTTTGACCTAATTAGGTAGTTGAATCATAAGCCTTAAGGCAGGAACTTTAGAGGTGCAAAAAAAGAGAAGTCCCGTTCATTGTGCTTCCTGGGTATGTTGATTGAATGGGTCTGCTTTATTGCTGTTACACAGTAGCCATTCGATACACTGGCTCTGTTAATTCATAAAACAAACAAAAAAAATGAGTGTCTAAGTTTCAGAATACTTGTCACATAATTCCACAACAATTTAAGGAGGCAGGTATTATTAATAGAGAAGTTACGTTTTACCTAATGTTACAGAACTGGTAAATAGTCAAACTAAGATTGGGATCTATGACTGACTAACTGTAAAGCCTAAGTTCATGTTAAAGGATAATTTTTTAGCAAATATAAAATGAACAAGTCAAAGATTTTACTTAACACATTAGATAAATGAGAGAACTGGTAAGATATTATAACCAGTTCAAAAGAGTATCCAAAGAACAGACATGATTATAGATCAGGAATGTTGAAATGAATTTGCAAATGGACACAAAACTGGCTGCTTCCACAGTGGAGGAGGGAAGTCTTTGAACTTCCGCTGGACAGAATTTATTTGCACATCTATACAGGAGAATTCTTTTGTACTGCTATCGGTTATCTACAATTTACAGTGTTGTAAAATAGTTCAAAGGCAATGAAAGACTCAGAGTCCCCATAGAATGAAATAACCTAGAAGAATGTGCTTTAAACAATGCATATATACTAGCAAGGAGCCCTGTTCATGAAGAGAATAAACTTTACCTTTATTACAGAAAGTTTGTGAGCTTCTTAAAATAGAGACGTTCTAATATATATTTTATAGCTCTCAAAGCAGGGCTTAATAAACACATGTTGATGTTGACGATTAATTGCCAGCCTTTGGAGCTGTGTTTTTGTTTTGTTTTGTTTTCAAGAATAACTGGTATTTAGACTTCAAAATTATGTTACATCATACAATTCTTGACTTCCAAATCAGGATCTCAAATTTAGTAGCATTTTCAGAATGTTACTTAGGGTCAAGGCATAAATCAGTACTTGAGTCTTGAGCTATGACAACAGTACAGCTAGCTATGCTTATCAAAGACAGCATTCAAAATCTGAGAGTTTAGCCCTATCTAAAAGATGCAATGGGTGTAATGAACTCATGTTCTGTTCTTCTTGAGTAATGTAGAACATTTCCTTCTTATAAATCCTTTGAGTGGTAGTTGTCTCAAATCGGCCGTTCATCATCTCTTCTCTTTCTCCTCAAAAAAAAAGGAAAGAATTGGAAGACTATGGATATACCCAGCAATAATCAATAAAGTTATCCCTGAGTTTTAAGACTATGATTAATGTGTTTATGTGTATGTGTGTGTGTGTTTCAATACAAGTTTGTTTACAAAAACAAGTGGCAGGGCCAGATTTGGCTTTCGGGCTGTAATTTCCCGACTCCTGATTTAGGGCATGGGCTCTGGAGTCAGTCTCCTGGGTCGAATTCAGGTTCTGTTCCTTACTGCTTGTATGACCCTGGGTGTATTACAAAACCTAATGGACAGTTGGAGTGTTTTCAGGAACATACTCCAAATGTCCAAATTTCCAAATATTTGGCCATGAAATGAGGAGGATGACCACAAATATCTTTATAAAAGCAAACTCTGTGCAGTCACTACATTTCCAAACTGGTGCCAGATTCAGGGAACTGCACATTGCTATTATTTAATCCAGCTGAAGTTTCCCCTAATAGAAGCGGTTAGCCCTAGCTACAGCTGGCTAATTACAAGCTCTATGTAGATTATTTTTCTCTCATTCGAACTGTTTTGGAATCCTCAGCCCAATATGGAATCAATAATAACTCTGACTTCCTGCAAACATGCCTGAGTATTTCAACTTCTAAAACCTGAGAGAAACAGAAAGAGGAGGGGAAGTTTGCAAATTCTAAAGGCGAACTCTAATTTGCATGATAGAGGACTTATATGGTTGAGGGAGGTGATACAGAGATACTGGACTCCAAAATTAGAGCTTCAGAATGCCATGCTTTCCATCTTTGGTCCAGTCAAGTAGTCACAAATGAGAAAGAATGTTAATTACCGTATAACCATAGGAGTTGGGGGGAAGAACAAAGAATGGTTTAAATTCTACGGTACTATAATAATAGCAACAAAAGAATCTTTTGCATTCTGCAGTGGTTTGTGCTTTTTGAAACAACTCCAAAGGATCTATTATTTGACCTACAAAGTAGAAGTAAAAGTGAGGTAGCAAAGGAGATATTCTTTTATTTTGATAAAAGGAAAACATAGAGTGAGAGGTTAGTAAGTGACAGAGACCAGAGAAAAACCAGAATTCCTGACTCCAAATCTAAGGTTCTCTCCATTAAAGCTAATTCCCCTCAGCAATGCTGCCACCAGCATATCCGCACAGTGCACTGTCTAATTAGAGCCAGGTGGCTCATGAAGCCCCTTCAGTTCCATCTGGGTTAATGTAGGGAATGGAGGAGAAGCAGTTCCTTTCCTTGTTTATTTTAAGGGGGAGTGGTAAGTTTTGATTATCAAAGAAAATCAGAGTCACGTCTTTCTTTACCATAAAAAGTCAATCTCCTAACATAAGTACATTAGTGCTCCTGGGACATTAGTAGCATGCCACAGCTGCTCAAATCAAATCATTAAAAAAGAAAAACTCCAGTGTACAAATAAACCTATAAACCCCATTGAGAAATAAGATCATTTCCTTAGGGATCTTCATGGACCGAAGATGAGGTTTCCTCACTTATGTTTATGTAACAGGCATTCCAAGCAACTTAAGAGGCAAATGTCACTAAGGCTATCCATGAAGTTTCCAGGTTTCACTGAGCACTAGAACATGGGTGTTTAGTGCTCTGTTTCAAAGCCATCTGCCTGAGTTCAAACTCCAGCTCTGCTGCATAGTAGCCAGGTGATGTTAGGCAAATTGTTGACCCTCTCTAAACCTTAGGGCTTTGGTGCTTTCCTAAGTGTCATAAGTGGGAATAACAACATAACCTTCTATATAGGGCTATGATAGGAGCAAATGAGATAAAGCTCATGCTCCCATGCTGTACATAAAAACATTCAATGCTTAGTATCCAGGAGATACTAATTTGAGCTCCTCCTAAATAAAATTTGAAGCTTAGAATTTTATATAGGTCAAAGGCATTCTGTTACTGCAGAGGAGTTTAGGTACAATTTAATCCACAAATATCAGATGAGAACCCACTATGTGTTAGGAAATAAGAAATAAACCCTCACTGAGCCTAGTCTCTGTACCATAAAAGCTTGAAAATTTCCTAGCTCTAATGTATAGGACACAATATGAGAGGTACTACCAGACTTTATAGGGTGTATTGCTAAATGAGTGGTGTTTACCAATGTTTCTCAAAACTGAGTCATTAACCTCTATAGTCCACAGACGTATTATTATAGAAGGTCCCTATGTGATTTTTTTGGTCAATTTTTATGAAAAATCTTCAAAAATTAATTAATATAATCATGGGGACTAGCTCGGTGGCATAGTGGTGAAGTTCACGTGCTCCGTTTGGTGGCTCGGGGTTTGCGGGTTCAGATCCTGGGTGTGGACCTATGCACCACACATCAGGCCATGCTTTGGTGGCATCCTACATACAAAATAAAGGAAGATTGGCACAGATGTTAGCTCAGGGCCAATCCTTCCTCACCAAAAAAAAAAGCAACCCAAACCAAAAATTTAAAAATTAATTAATATAATCATATTTTGGATCATTTTGGAGATAACATATAACTGAGTACTGCCACCACATTTCAGTGCCAAAGTTTACATTTGTAATTGTGATTATGATTGTGTGGAGTCCAAGTTGTATTGCTTTTATTTGTTCTTACTCATCAAGAGTTAACAAATAAATGAAGCATTGAAGCCAATTAAAATGCAGATTGATTTCAGAAGGCTGTATAAATAAATAGAAAAAGTGGAAGAAGAATTTGAGTTATCACATGGAACAAGGTAAAGGTAATAATAGGCATGCTCATCTCAAAACAACATAGGATGTTATAGTGGCTCATGTATTCGTGATAAAACAAAGATAAAAGAACATGTCACATCAAACTGATGCTGCTAATTTGTTAATGTTATTATATTTTGTTTGTATTTAATTTTTAAACGTATTTTGGTCCCCTTGTTCTGTAAGTGCCGTAAACTAAGCATTATATATTCATTCTATGGCCTTTCTAAATTCACTTCTTGGTTCTCAGAGGGTTTTTTGTAGATTCTTTAGGACTTTCTACATAGATAAGCATGTCTTCTGCAAATAGTTTTATTTCTTCCATCCTCATATGAATGCCTTTATTTCTTTTTCTTGCCATATTGTGTTGGCTAGGACTTACCGTACAATGTTGAATAGGAGTGATGAATTTCATTTTGATGGGAGTTGACTTTTATTCTTGGCATGAGTTTGTCTTTCCTTGCCTATCTGTAGGTTCGTAGCCAGCACCACTATTTGCAGGCTTATACACTGTTTGATCCCCTGATCAAATAACGTTGTATAGACTAACAGACTTATTTTAAAACAAAAGAGATGCAGCAATGGGCACATGACAATGGGATAAACTAGTCCTGTCTTATACTGTACCACCCTGGAGCTTCCTGCCTGAGAGTGATACAGCTACCTGTTATGGTGCCAGCTTGGAACTGATACTCAACAAGGATGGGACTCCTCCAAGAATCCGGTGTATGCTCTAAATCAATGACTGTTATATAGTGCTGTGTCTTTAATTGGTAAAATACATGAGTCCAGGAACCAAGAAATAGAAACAGGAAGGGACCTGATTACCTGACTCCCATCACTCCTAGTGACCTATTTGGGAAAGGTTGGCTTACCATTCCCACAACTCTGGGTTCTGCAGGTTTTTAGGGGGAATGACAAGAGTCTAATTAAATCCATCTTCTAAGGCTCTTTCATTCAAGAGACCAGTTGGCAAGAAAAGTAATTACCATCCTGTCAGGGATATTGACACTATTCAGGGCTATGTTACACTTAGAAGAAACACTATAATACAAGAAGACTTTTAGTCTAGAATTCCATATTTATTTGAGTTCAAATATGTTTTGAATCATATTTTTCACCTATTAGGTGCTTTCAATAGGTTCAGAGGGTCTCTCTGCATATATCCAGACCTGTTAAGAACACAGCTACAAGATGTCAAACATTTATCTGCACATCTTGAGGAATTGGGAGGGAGGAAGAGTAGCAGAAAGCTTACCAAACCAGGGGTAGGGATGATTGGAGATGTTCAAGTTTATGTACAAATCTAAATTCTTCAATCGTTTATTAAGCAATATAATGATAAATACATGGAGGGAAACATATCAATAGGACAACAGTTTGTCTTCAGCATTAGCTACTCTTCACTTTTCTATCCTCATCTGTCTTGATCCACCTCCCCTAGCTGCCAAGGCCTGTCTTCCTAGAGAGAAGCCCATTTCCTGTTCTCTCTTACTTCATTTACTTGCTTTGTTTGTCTCTCAAACTTCAGGAGGGCATTTTCTTGTCCATCTATCTTTTTTGCAGTTTTATCCCTAGCATCTAGCACAGTGCCTGATACATAGAGGTTCGCTGTATTTACTAAACGAATGGATGACTCACCAATTGTAAAGCCATACAGTGGAATGCTATTCTATTAAAATTATGCTGTGGGTGGATAGTTATTTGTCGTATATTATTACTTTAAAAATAATCAAGTTACTAAGCAATATATACAGTATATTTTCATTTTGAAGAGTTTGCTCAAGAAGATTAATGAATAATAATGCTAGTTGTCTCTGTAACATGGAAATAAGAGTGATTATTCTTTTCTGATAGTTTTAACTGTATTTTATGCTTTCATCTGCAACAAACATATATTGCTTTTTTTTTAGCAAGGGTAAATTTATTTTTAATAATAATAATGATGACAAATATCTATTGAAGCTTATTCTTACAGATTTTTGTCCATGTGGACAGAACAAACAAAATCATTTTGTCTATGACTGAAAGTGAAGTAACATAATTTTGTCTATTGGGCTGTGGTTCTCAATTAGAGGCAATTTTGCCTCCTCAGGGGTCATTTGGCAATGTCTAGAGACATTTTTTATTATCATAATTAGGAAAAAGGGAGGGCAATGGCCACTGGCATTTAGTAGGAAGAGGCCAGAGATGCTGCTAAACGTCCTAGAATACACAGGAAAGCTCCCCACAACAAAGAATTATCTCATCCAAAATGTCAATTGGAGTGTCAAGTTTGAAAATCCTGAGCTAGAGTAATTAACATTTTCATGCTGGAGGTCTCTCTGAAGGTAAAATATAAGACTTTAGCATCAAGTTAGTGGAGGAAATATTTTTAGTCACCAAATATGTAACTGCTCACTCTGGTTGCAGACAAGTCATGCATTTATTCAAATTGGAGTTCATAAAAATATATTTTGAAGATATTCCTTTATTTTACAGCTGCATGAACATATGGTTTATTATAGAGAAGGGAGAGGCAGTATAAAAGAAACAGCTAAATAAAACATGATTATATTGGTTATTTTCGTTTGGTAGGTTCACAAAAAGGTAAATTATTGACATGATGGTAATCCCTTCAGGGCCATCATAATGCTCCCTAACCAAAAGCTCAGTTTTATCCATCAAATTTCCAAAAGAAGGTCCTGGCAGACAGGATTGCTGAACACTTCACACAGGAGGTTTCTTAATCTCACTGTCTAAAGATCTTTAAAATAAAAACTAGTTGGGGATTTGAACGTTATCTCTGAATTCAAGTGCATTTAATTTACTTATAAATCACATTTTTTTAAAGGGAAAGTACAAGATATGATCCAAAAGAGTCATAAGAACATGTTTGCGGGGCCGGCCCGGTGGCGCAGCGGTTAAGTTCGCGCGTTCCGCTTCTCGGTGGCCCGGGGTTCGCTGGTTCGGATCCCAGGTGCGGACATGGCACTGCTTGGCAGCCATGCTGTGGTAGGCGTCCCACGTGTAAACTAGAGGAAGATGGGCACGGATGTTAGCTCAGAGCCAGGCTTCCTCAGCAAAAAGAGGAGGACTGGCAGTAGTTAGCTGAGGGCTAATCTTCCTCCAAAAAAAAAAAAAAAAAAGGAACATGTTTGCACATTTAGTTGCTGTTTAATTGAATTAATTAATTTCTGTAATATGCCATTTTGGGCAAAAACAATAACATTGTAGAATCTTCCCAAGGGAGTTACTTCTCTCCATTCCCGCAGACTAGTAATTCCTCTGAACTAGATTATTGCAGAAGAGTCCTAACTGGCTTTTTAGTGTAGACATTGCTCCTGAATCTAGGTTAACCTCTCTTAGTTCTCTCAACCGTAACATGAGGATAATACTTTTTCTGTAGGAGAATGGTGAGAATTAAATAAAATGGCATATACAAAGCACCTAAAATGGTGTTGAACACATAGTGGATGCTCAATAATAAGAATTTAAAACAAAGTAAAAATGTCCATGCTCATGAAGCGACACTTTTCACATACACAACCCCCCCAAACACCCATACTGCCATTTTTGTTTGCATAATAATATATTTATATACACCTGTTTCTGAAATCATGAGAATTTGCCAGAGTGCAAGCACAATAAGGTTCTAGCTCATGGGAGCCTGAAAATTACTTGTTCCAACCCCTTTCCGACCTTTTCCCTTTTCTGGGAAGTAAATATATCTTGGACTAGTGCAAACTCCCATCTTGAGAAGAGATAATTTTTTTCTAAGTTGTTTGGTCTCTGGGTAGCAAGAGTAACTAAATGAATAAGAAAATAGCTTCCTTCCAGTCACTTCCAGAGACAATGGAAATGTACTGAAAGTGCTGAGTCTTAGACAACAATCTGTTAGTCAGAAAATAAAAACTGCTATTTATTGCGTTTTATCTTTTTGTATTTACCCCTCACACCAACCCTAAAATAGCCATTATTTACACTATTTAATGGATGGGGAAGTTGAAGTTTAGAGAGATTGTGATTTGTTCAAGGTCACATGGCTGTAAACTACATGGTTTGAATTTAATTCGAGGTTTCTTTGACTTATTTGCAGACTGCTTCTCAGCAGCAGTATATTAAAGGGAACTAGATAAGCTAAAATCTATTTAATCTGTCCAGAAGTAATTGAGAGTTGAGAAGAAGTTAAAGTTTTTCCTTGAACCAAATAGAGTCCTTTGCTTTTTTAAAGAACTCAATATAGTTAACTGACTTAAGAGCTCTCCTTTGTCATGGTAAATTTTCTTTTGCTTCACTTTTAAACACAAAGTATTGTTTTCCCCTAAATTTTCTCTCCTCAATGCTAATGATTCCCTCTTCAATGCTAATGTAGTTTTGTTTTATCCCAAAGGAAGGAAAGCATCACTTAAATGGATATAGACCAATAGCCTAAATCTAGATTTTATGTATGTTTGCTCAAATCCACATTCCCTGGCCTGGCCATAAATCTATTTCTTTCTTTTTCTCACTGGAATACCATATTCCTTGAAGTCAGTTATAAAATTGATGATAAACACAGTTCATTGCTGGGATAAGCTACATGCTACTAAGGTATAATCAATATCTCAGTTGACACCAAACCTTAAAATACCTAACTAAACAGAGTGTGTAAATATTATGAAAAGAAATTGCTTCCTTACTTTCCCCTCCAATCATGAGAGTCATTTCTCCTATTTTGCTTACCTTGGCAGCAAGTCAAGACTGTCTTTCATTGCTATTCATTCTCTGTTGTATCTTCAACGTGTTTGAATAGTCATAGTTCTGTGCTCAGCTTTGTAGCTAGATGAAGTGATGAAAATAACTTTTACTTGAGTCCAATTTTCTCTGCATAAAAATAACTCTTTGAGTCTTCTGATGTAATAAATTATAGAAAACTTCAGGTAGGACTAGATCTAAAATTGGAGTCTGATTAGGGCCAAATGCTTCTAAATGGTATCAGAACCATCTTTTACATTGTATTCTTTCATCATAAACTTAGATGCTGTACAATAATTAATCTAATGGGTTCAGAGATTTGGAGATTTCTAGTTGATGACCAGTAGGATACTTATCATCTTACACAGTTACTCATGTTCAATAATTACTCTAGCTTCCAAATTTGAGAATTGTGGATCAAATTCTAAAGCTCTTTTCAGGCCAGCTGTTTGCAATTCTACTTACCTCAATTTCCATATCCAGATATATAACACAATAGGTCACAATGGAATTTGGAATTTGGAATTTGGGTCCTGGGCTTTTTAAAATCTTGTATCATAAACTTCTGTCATGAGGGAAGACTCTTCACTCAGCTTACTGGAGGCATTACATGGTACTAGAATTAATGTCAAAATCTATACTATGAAGCACTTTAACTTCGTCCAACAAAAACAACAATAGTAAATAACTTACACCTTCCTAGCGCTGTAATTTACAAATTAAATTTGGGATGACCAACTAAAATCTCTGCAAGTCTGGCCAGGTGACCTAAATGAGTGGAGCTAAGTGGGGACTAATATAAATGGGACAAGGCATGTGTGAGAGTTTATACACTGGAATATTTGATGCAATTCAGCAATATACAAGATAGCTCTTTTTTTTCTCTCACCCAGATCCAAAGCTATGAAATCTGAATGAGTAGCAAACTCCTCAATGGCTGGAAGGCCATCCATAAAAGTCCCTGGGAAGAGAGGCATGACCCCAAAGAGTTGAGTTGCCTTTATTCCCTACAACACCCCTCTGTGCACCAGGGACACTGGGCCAGCCTTCATTAGGAAAGTGCAAAAGAACTGGAACATTTCTTTGCTGAAGTACAAAGGCCCTTTGCCTCTTTTGTTGGCTCAGAAGCTTCAATCAGCCTCAGAGTTTCAAAGGTTCAACGAGCAGAGTTCCAACTGGGCTGGGATTGAGTAGTGCCCTGGGTACTGAGTAGGGAAGCAAGTGTCTCTGCCCACTCAGTAACCCCAGGCTGACAAGATCTCCCTACAAAGGTTGAAATACAATGTTTTATGATTTCAGCCATCACAAGAACAGCAGAGAACAGGGTGATGAAATACCACTTTACCCTTCACTTTCAAACAGCTATTTATTACTTGGCAACCTTTGAAAGAAGAACATAAACAACTGTTCTTAAGGGCTTACCAAAACCCGCTCTCTAGTATCATACATTCAGAGCAGGCAGCTTCCTTTGAAAGTTGAAAAAGATCCCAGCCATCCTAACTGGTAGTTAGAGAGTCAGTGTTGGACAGATAGATAAAGGCTGAGTTAAGTGAAATGGAAAGAGAAATGAACCATTAGAAAGGGGCATGGCAGTTCAGAAGAAAAGTCACAGAGGAAGGACTAGGGCGAGCAAGCTCCATTGTTTGTTATCCCCAGCCGTTAGCCAAGTCAGGGAGAAGATGGAGGATGATCAGCATACGAAGAACCCACTTATTGTCAGTTTTTGTTACACTCCATTATGCTTAAGAGACCAGATAAACTTTCTTTCCCCCTATGATGCTAAGAGGATGGCAATTATTTATAAAGGACAATTGCAGGGAGATGCCTTAGTGCCAGATATAATTCACTAACGTCCCTTGGCATGTTCCCATTACCCAATGCTCACTCACATAAATTAAACTACTAAATCGTTCTGTTAATTTTGTTAATCAATTCCACAAATATCTGTTATCTACTATATCTACTATGGGCAATCCCCTGCACAAGGCACTGGTGATATAAAGATAAATGAAATGTTAATTTTGTACCCAAGTAGGCCACAGTCTAGTGAATGAGACAAAATATTACAACAATAATGGTAGTATGGGAAACTAGAAAGAGCTCAGACTTCAGACCCAGGCAGAACTGGATTTGAATCCTTGCCCTGCCACCTGTTAGCTAGCCTCGGTAGCCGAGCCTGTTTTCTCCCTTGTAAAATGGAGACAATCGTATATATAATGTAGGACACTTTTATGAACTAGGAATACCATTTGTCAAATAAAGTAGCATACAACAGGTGGACACTGGATGTGCTGAATACCTTGTGCTCGTCCCTCCGGATCGACACTCTACTTCTGTCAACCCTGTTCTGTCACCTAATAGGCTCACCTTTATGGATTACATATGTGAATTATGTCTTCCTCTATTTGTTCTATGGCTTCTGGTTGAATTTAGTCAACTGGGGTCATTGGCAATAGGTTGGAAGGCAAAGAAATGTGAGGTTGGGGTATGTTTTTCCCAGGCTCATTCCTTGTGGAGTTGTTGTGGCTCACTCTACCACAGGCTACAGCCTTCATGAGGTGAAGTACCTCCATCAGGTACTCTCTCTGAGTTGTACTAACTGCTCTTTCCCTTTGCTTCATCAGACTTAGGATGGTAACAACTTCTGATGCTGCTAACACCAGGGCACTATACTATCCTTGTTGGTTCCTCCAAATTCTGCCTATACCTTTATTTTATTAAACTCTCCTCATATTGCCCAGTTGAAGTATGCCATCTGTTTCCTGATGAAACCCTGATAACTATAAGTGTCATTAGTGTGGCTAACAAGGTGCTCTGAGATCAGAGGAGGAATGAAAAAATAAAACCATACTGGAGGATGTCAGGGACATTTCTTGGAGGAGGCAGTATCTAAAGGACCACCTGAAAATGTATGGGAGTTAGCAGTGCGAAGAAAGCAGGAGAGAATATTCTACGCAGAGGAAGGCAATATGCAAAGGCTCACATGCAAGAAGGAATACAACATTGTGGGGAGACTTCAAGTATCTCAGCTTAGCTAGAGTATAGTATAAGAGATGGGAAGATGACAGATGAAGCTGTGAAGTTGTGAAGTTGAACCACGTCACCAAAGTCTATGTATGACTTTTTCCTACAGACAATGAGATACTGTTAAAAGATTTTAACCGAGGTTATGATACGATCACATTGCATTTTTAAAAAGTAATATAGAGAAGGAATTAGAAGAGGGAAAGACTGGAGACAGAAGTATCAAGTAAGCAATACAGGTGAAAAAATAAGGTAGCAAAAAAATGGAAGTGTCAGGAGAAATGGAGAAAACAATGTGAATTTATCAGCTGTTAAGGAAGTAAGCTATATATGATTTAGTGAGCAATTAATGTAAGGATAAGGGAGAAAAAGAAGTCAAACATAGCCCTCACCATCAAGTTTGATTCTTATGTATAGTCCTGACTTTATCTTATATAAAATGAATCGTTCATCCTCAGAGGAACTTTGGAAGACAGGAAGGTTTTGGCTTGAGCAACTGGGTGACTCGTGATGCAATTGCTCTTCAGAAAGAGGCAAATTAAACTTTAAGCCAGTGGTGTGCTGGAGCTGCCTCACACAGGCTTATGAAAGTTGAATCAGTTGCACACATCTCTTCCCAGCTGTGAGTTCAGTGACATCACATTGCTGGCTTGAAATTTGTTATGGTGGGAGTATTTACACCATAGAAATCATCAAATACTACAAATCAGGCTTTTGTCTCCCTTCCTCACAAAGAGCTGGTTAAACATTTCCCAGCCACCACTGGTTAAAACCATTTAAAAAAAGGAGGGATACCTCTGGTAGTGATGGCAGAATTGAGGTGTGACTTGATTCAAAAACCTGTACCAAGAACTGATCATCAAACTTGAACTGGAGGGCAAATTCTAGGACCAGAATAAAGGCAGGTTAGAAGGTTCAGTGGGAGATCTATGAGGAGCCAGCTGAGGATGGATAAGTGCATTGGCACAGAGAAGAGAATCTGAAACATTTGAGGTGGCAGGTAATTGAGGTTGCTAATCAGTAATGAGAAATCAGGATAGTCTTTAGGCCATGAATCAGAGACCAGGAGCATCATAAGAATAGGACATAACTCAAACATTAAAGATGGGGAGAAAGTTATATCAAGGCAAAGCAAAAAACAGAAAGCCCTTAAAATGGTGGTATACCTTCTTGCCAGTTTTTATAAAGGAGGCCTTCCATTTTTATCCTGGAGACCCGCATTGGAATATGTCACCATCACCCCCCTCTACCCATCCAGCACCTTCCAAAGAGTAAGGGAGGTTAGAGTTTAGAGAGCTGTACATGTTGCAGATAGATATGAGATAAGGTTGTGTATATATACACCTGGTGGCTGGGTCTAGTCTTTGAGCCCATATTTCTATAGTCCAGAGAGTTTTGGGGCCAGTCATCAGGGAAGTAAAAATCCAAGAGGGGCCAAAGGGCAACTCCTCATTTCTCTTGAGTATGATGATCAGAACTGGCTAAATGATTTGCAGGGCCCAGTGCAAAATGAAATGGTGAGGCCCCTTGTTCAAAAAGTATTAAGAATTTTGAGCTGGCAACAGCCAAATATTAAACCAGGCATATGCTCATGAAGTTGGCCTGATGATGGGTCACTTTGGTGAAACTTGACCTAATTTCTTACCTTCCTCTATTTAGTCCAGATCCTGTCTTTCATTATTTATCCATACATGAACTTTGGAAGAGAGTATGATATTGGCTCATTGGCTGATGGTCATAGATCTCTTAAGTTCAGACTCCCTGGAACCAGGAAAGTTAAGATTCAGAGAAACAGACAATTTCAATGATGCCTGACTAATGAAAAATCACATCAAATGGCAAAAGCTGTGAGAACAAGCGTGATTGTTTCCAAGCATGATTAGTTGAATGGGCTAAATAATGTAACAAACAATGCAAAATTTCAGTGGGCACAGAAACAATAGGAGTTTCTTTCTTGCCCACATCACAGTCCAGTGAAGGCCAGTGGGGCTTTTGTTCCATACAGTCTGACACCAAAGGCCCTTCAGTCTTGTTGATCCACCTTCCTGTAGGGCCTCATAGTTGATTCCATTTAGTCAGTAGATGGAGAAAGAGAATAAGAATCATGTGTGGAAGGTCTATCACAGGCCAAGACTGGAAGTGGTACCTATCACTTCTACTCACATTTCTTTGGCCAGAACTCAATTATATGGCCACATCTATCCACAAAAGAGACCGAAAACTGTGACTCTGTGCCCATGAAGAAAAGAACATGAATATTGATGAACACCAGCAGTATTAGCCACATGAAGACTATTGGTGGTAGCTCAGGTCCACATGATCAAGAGCAGCTCTGAATTCTGTTTTAGGGAATTCTGTTTAGGCTCTTTATTCCCGTGTTTGAGTTGGAAAGTTTAATATCACAGAGGCGGTGTTTTTCTCACTTTAGGCAGTTGGCCAAAGCACTCTCTCATTCAGGTTGACTTGTACTCAGAGCTGCCCTGGGGAATGGAAAATTAGGTCCATTCCCACATACCACAGACTTGGGCTGCCTAGAGCTTCAGATGCTGTTAAGAAGGCCCTGCTGGTGACCACCAAAACATGAAATGCAACTGACTTTCTTCCTTCCATGCTTCTCAGACTACATTTGAAAAAAAAAAGTTGCCTTTCAGAGATTTCCCTAGACCCTTTTAACCCAGTTCCATCTGGAAACATGCTAACTAACGGTAGGGGCCAGGACATTCCTAAGGAACTATCAGATCCACAACATACTGAGGAACAACATCTAGGACCTCATATCCCACCCAGCATTTCCTATTATACTACAGCTTCTTATTTATGAAATTCCTTTTTTATTTCAATTTCGTAATATGAATGAGTTGCTATGGTAGAACCCTAAGTGAATGAGTCTACATACACAAGGAAATGATGCCTTATAAACTGAGGATTCTGAAACTATAACTGGAAGACCTTTTTGTGTTGCACTTATATTTCTGAAAGAGAAAATGTTTAAGTGAAGTTTTAGCTTTCATCAGAGATTGCCAACTTTCCTTTTGACTGTGGCAGACTGCACAGTTAATTGGGGCCTCTGATGACTAATGGGGAGGATCATCCCATCAAATCGTGGGATCTCTGGGTTTTGGAAAAATAAGGATCTGGCTGCAATCCAATTGCAAGAAAGAACTTAACCAGAAAGAGTATGCCAAAGGACGACAAACTTTCTCGTGTTATTTTATTCCTTTACTGAGAAATTCATTGTAGCCAGCTCACAAATCACGTTGATCTACGTGGCATTTCTGCCAAGTGGAATGGGTGGCTAGCACCTAGGACCACTCTAGAGGCAAGGTGAGCAACATCTTCATGTTTTCATATTGTCCTTTTCATTGGGGGGAGACAAGGGGACAATTTGGAACATGTGGGAGGCTTCTACATGTGAGTCTTTCTGACTGCCATCCACATATCAGGAAGTAATATTATCTAGATTATTATGACTCAGAAAGCAGCTGAGCCAGGAGCAGCTCCATATCGTGTATCTACAATGGCAACCAGTGTCCATCCATGGTCCAAGTAACATTTTTGTAAGCCTTTTGGCTTCTGTAATGAGAGATAGGACCCTAGCTCCCACTGAGTCTTGAAGAGGGTTCACATGCTGAGCAGCGAAACCTGCTGAGTGTTCACTAAGTAACTAGGAACAGAGGAGCAAAGGGAGAATGGGCAAAAGAATAGGGAATTAGACGCACTGATACCTAATTAGGTCTAATTCACAATTTTTTGTAAGGAGAGCCCTGAGTTTATTCATTTATCGATTCAATAGGTATTTGTTAAGCACATACTATGAACCAAGTACTATACCAGGCACTGAGAATATAATGGTAAGCAAGACTCCTTCATGGAGCATTATGAGTGTCATAATCTGTGTGTTAATTGCTATTATTGGTGCTATGAGAGTCCATAAGATGAGCAGCTCATGGAGATTTGAGAGATCAGATCAGGAAGTCCTTTCAGGAGGAAATAACTTTGAGTAAGTCACTTTTTTGAGCCTCTGTTTCTTCATCTTTAAACTGGGAATAATAATGCTAACTCTTAAGTTTGAGGTGAAGATTAAATGAGATGATGTGTGTAAAGTTCTTGGCATAATTGCTGGACATAGTAAGCTCTGCAAAGATATAGCTGATACTATTATTTCTGTTATTAATATTACTTTTAAACTATTACTAGTATACTATTGCAACTGTTATTATTGCTTTTATAATTATTTGGGAGTTGAAGTATGGGTAGGTAAGAGCCAGGAGAAGGATGGAGATCATGCCAGACAGAGGAGCAGCATGTGTGAGGGGCTACAGGCTGGAGACATCATAGCTTGGGGTAATCAGACATTTAGTATGTATATGAAATATGTATAGCATACATGCTATAAAGTATGATATAAAGTATATATATGGTATACATATATAGTATACACATATACTTATATATGTACATGTATATGTGTATATATATATAGTATAGATAGTATACATATATGGTATACATATAGTATGTATATAAAAGGTAAGTGGTAAGAAATGAGATGGAGACATAAATCATGTTCTGATTATGAAGAGTTTTATAAGTCAAGTCTAAAGAGGTGGATTTTTACCCCAAGAGCCACTTTAGGATATTACATAGTGGAGTAACACAATCACACACAAACATACTCTCATCCACTCCCAACACACACCACACTCATATCCATAATTTACAAATAATCATGTCATAATACAGCTAGGACTTACAGGTGATATAATTCAAGCCTTTTTCTTTAATGTTGAGGAAATTGAGTCCAAAATGGTAACATGATTTACCCAGAATAATAGAAGTAGTTACAACAAGTCTTGACTCCAAATACTTTGTTTTTTTTCCGTCACACAACACTGCTTTCCTTAACACTCTCCATTGTTAGTGCTCTGCTGTTGGCTGAGCTGGAAAACTTTCAGGTTGAGAATACCCCAACTAAGCTGTTTCCCCTCTGAAAGTCTATAAGAACCTATAGGAAATTTTGGCATTGACAAATTGCCTCTAAAAGCCAGACTCAAATTTTACAAAGTGGATTAAAGTGGGTCCTTGGGAATCCAATGGTTTAAGCTTTTAAGTGCTCAGAATCATCTCCACAAGGGTGTGGATCTGGGGCAAAATTTCACTGCATGACCACCCTCCAACCCCCACTTCCTTTCTTATATAGATAAAATATATATAAAGTGAACATAAACACCAGAGAGAAAATTGTCCCAAAGGAGCACCTTGCAGGTTTCAGGAGAAAATCCACTCCTCAAGTGGATTTGCCTTACTGTTGATCCTAGGTAGTTTTAGGGCTCGGTTGTGTATAATTTTTTTTGCTAGTCCATGGAGACAAATTCTTCGCTACCCGTAGATGATTTCCTCAATCACTGACTATCAGACTGCCAATTTGATGCATCCTACTCCCATCAACCTGCCCTTCCCTCACAAACAAACTGTTCAAAGGCTATCATCCTGATTTTCCATACGCTAAAAACAACTCTGAATGTACAGTAGTCCCACTTATCCACAGGGAATATGTTCCAAGACCCCCAGTAGATGGCTGAAACTAGGGATAGTACTGAACCCTATATATATTATGTTTTTTCCTATATATGCATACCAATGGTAAAGTTTAATTAATGTTAGGCACAATAAGAGATTAACAACAATAACTAATAATAAAATAGAACAAGTATAACAATATACTGTAATAAAAGTTATGTGAATGTGGTCTCTCTCAAAATATCTTGTTGTACTGTACTCACTCCTGCTCTTGTAATGACATGAGATGATAAAATCCCAGTGTGATGAGATGAAGTGAGGTGAATGACATTGGCATTGAGGCATAGCGTTAGGCTGCTATTGACCTTCTGACGTAGCATCAGAATCAGAGGATCATCTGCTTTTGGACCATGGTTGAGCACAGGTAACTGAAACTCTGGAAGGCAAAACTGCAGATAAAGGGGACTGCTATACCACCAAGATGTCCCTGACTAGACATCTCCCTATAGAAATGCTTTTATTGAACTCCAATTTAGTATAATTTTTTAAATTGTGGGTTCATATGAGAAATGGTCAAAAGTATCCTCTGAAGAGCTGCTATTCAAGAGATTTCTCATGATTTGGCTTCACAACATTTATTGTTATGATTAATTTTTCCAAAACTCAACATCAGAAAGCAAGTCATCTCTTCTGAAGATCAAGTATTTTTTCCTTTTATTAGAATTAGAGTTATATCTAACTTTGTTTTCCCCTTTTTTTCTTTCTTAGTTTGACTATCAGGAGCATGGAGTTAACTCAGTACTTAATTACTGTTAAAAGCTCATCCTTGGTTTAATTCTCTACTTCTTTATCTTGTTCCCACTAACTTCCCAGATGAGCTGGGTGAAGGAGTCATCTATGGAGAGATCATCTGATTGAGGTTGGGAGTCAGCCAAGATCCCAAAAGTGGCAATGATTTTTATGATGATCATGAGGGAAGCTTTTATTCTCTCAGTGAAGTCCTTAGAGATTTGAGACCTTCCTCTTTGTGACGTTTGATGTACTTTTCTTATTTATTTTAAACTCCATGTAGGAGTATATATTCATTTTTATTGCAAGATATTTGAAATTACTTTTGGAAGAAGGAAGATGGTAAATTATAAATAAATGGCCATGAATTATAAATATTTGGCGTTAAGATTTCAGCAATCATAAGTTATCTCCCTGAGACATGCATTCAACCCACCACCAAAACAAAGTGTCCATGAAGGACTACCAAGAAACACTAAGTTGCCATAGTTCTTACCCTGTGAACAAATCATTTGTACCTTGGGTGGCACTCAGACCCACCGACCCTGCACGAGTGTGGAGAGAGAGCCATGAAATTGTGCATCTTAACTTTTTTCCCTCTACACAGGACAGCAGAAAAGTGTGGCTTTAGCTTCTCCTCAAGTTAAATGAATATAGACGGTTGCACAGTTTTTAGAACTGATTCTGAGATGAGCAGGAATGAAATGAGAGCAATAGCTGGAAAGTTCTTCATCCTGGGCAGCTTTCCTTAGGAGGTTTTTGTTTGGTGAGCAGTCACTTCATATTTCAAATCCTGCTGTTAGACTGAAGGGCTGTGTGAAATCGAAATGACATTGAAGATAAGTTACTCTATCTTCCCCACATTTACATGACCTCCTTTCATTGTTCCTCAATGCTGTCCCAGTGCCCTGCCACTGAGCCCTGGGAGGATGGGCCTTAAGTGTGGACTCTTAGACACCCAATTGTGTGTTACTGAGGTCAAATGCAGGACGAGTTAGAGGAGGAAGAGACCAGAGTTGTAGTTGGAGATGGTAGCAACTGGGAAATGAAAATATGTTAGAGGGAAAGGGAGGAACATTCCAGAGGAGGGAACTTGAGAAAAGAATGGTCGGAAATGAAAGTGTCTAGGACGAGTGTGAGAATGGGCAGGGAGGAGTAAGCATACAAAATTTGGGTATCTAGTGTGATAGGAAATGGAGAATGTATGAAAAAGAGAATTTGAAGTAATGAAAAATAAGATTGCATAGGTAGGTTGTGACTAGATTATCAAAGGCCATAAAAATGCAGTGATGTTTCTAGAAGGGTTTGTAGGGGTATACAGTATGGATTAAAGGCTAGAAAGATTATAGCGAGAAAAGAAACCAAAAAGCTCTGTGAAAGTCCAGCAAGAGGTGAGGAGGTGATAATGTCTTGGACAAGGGTAATGACAATAAAAATGTGGAGAAAAAGGCATATTTAAGTAGAGGAAAGAACCAGAGTTTATTGAGCATCTATTATGTACCTGATCCTTTACATGCATTATCTTACTTACTGCTCATGACAACCTTGAAAGGTAGGTAAGATTATCTCAAGTCTACAGATAAAGCAGAAAAGGTGACAGTTTCAGAAATTCATACAACTACTATGAACATCCAAGATTTGAATTCAATTCTTTCCAACTCCAAAAATAACGATCTTCCCATTTCAACTTTAGCTCCACTGAGAAACAAAGAAGAAAAGATGGAATTTGCTCTCAAAGCTGATATCTTCCCCAGAATAAAAAGATAGTTTCTAGAAACTTCAGGATTTCTTTCTATAAGAAATAAAAATGGTGCCACAGATGGAGACAAAATTGTTATGCAAAATTAAAAGAAGGGAATAGTAGTAACCCTAACTTTTGTTGATACTTAGTTTGTTCTAGGTGCTGTTCTAAGCATTTTACCTGAGTTATCACATGTACTACTCTGAAAAAGCTTGTAAGGTAAATGCAGTTACTATGCTTATTCAGCTTAGGAAGCTGAAGCTTGTTTGGAGAAGTGAAGGAATTTGCCTGATCTCTTAGCCTGGGATCCCCTAAAAGTAGAGCCTGAAATAAAGGCTTTCCTGCCGAATAGCTTATTTTGGAAAGTGACCCCAAAGAACAGGACTTGGAAGAGTGAGAGAGGGAAGCAGGGAAAGCCAGTCCACATTGTGTAACTAACATGGTCACTGAGTGGCCCACAGGGCCTCAGCCCACTTGGGACTCTCTGAGGAGCTGAGGAGAAGAAGCCACAAAATTGTCCTGAAGGGACGATTTAATAACAAGCTGTCATCTTCCCAGTGATTAAAGGTTGCCCCACAAGTGGCACTTTCAGGTTTGCACATGCATAGAATGTTGAACAGATTCCTACAGGTGTCCCATGTGGGGATGACAGAGCAGAAACCAAGAGATGAGTGCAGCTGAGGCAAAGTGTGGTCAAGATAGTTATCACAGCAATGGCAGGAGTTACAATGCAGGCCGAGAGGACGTGAGATGGGGCACAAGAGGTGTCAGGAGGCAGAATGAGAACTTTGAATCCAGGTAGTCTGACTTCAAAGCCCAAGCTTGTATAGCAGTGATTCTCAAACGTTAGTATGCATTAGACTCACCTGGAGGGCTGGTTGAAACACAGCTTACAGAGGCCCACTTCTAGAGTTTTTGATTCTGTAGGTCAGAGGTGGGATCAGAGAATCTGCATTTTTCTCATTTCCCAAGTGATGTTGCTGATGCTGCTCCAGGCACACTTTGAGAACTGCTGTTTTACACATACAGTACGCTATCTTGCCAAAGATCTCTGAGATAAGCAAAAGAGAAAGGCATCACTATGCGGGAAGCTATGCATGACTAACTGACTTTCAAGTTCTTGGGAAATAGCTTGAATGCCTTTCAAAAGGAAAAGCTTCTCCTCTACATGAAAAACAAGGTTTAGATCATAAACACTTGTGCAAGAAATGATAAGCCTGGTTCAAGAGGCTCTAGATGATCAAAGAAATGCTATGATGGACTGTCACACTTCAGGCAAGAGTCCTAAAGAAATAATTGTGAAACTTGGAAAGTCATGAAAAGCTAAGAGATTTAGAGTATGATGAAGCTTAACTTCAAAATGAGAGAGAAAACAAGCAGCCACTGTAGCTATATCTTTATATCTGGAGTGCTCCGTTGCAAGCCCTCAATTTTTGCCACATATAATAAACACCTATTAAAAACAAGACTGCAAAAATAAATAAGATAGAATTCTTACTTTCAAGCAGTTTACAGTCTAGTGAGGATGAGAAATAAGAAAGCAATTAAATTAAAAACTACCTCCTAAACCTATAGAGAAAGGAAAAACTCTGTAAGAGCATAAAAAGAAAGCAGCGAACTTGCTTCAGAGAGCTGAAAAAGGTGTTAATAAGGATGTGATAATTAAACTGAGTGTGAAGGAAGAATGGGGTTTGCTATGCAAAGAAGGGAGGAAAGTACATTCTGGGCAGGGAACACCATGCACTAAGGAATCATGAAGGACCTGGAATGTATTGGGAACAATGTTGAGCTCAGCTTGATTGGAGAGTATCAAGATATATGCTGGAACCATAGTGTGATGTTTTCAAGTGCCAATTAAAAGGTTTGAATTTCCTCTAGTAAGCAGCAGAGAGATAGTAGAGGTGTTAAAATAAAATTTGGCACAAGAAAATTTGTTCTTTAAGATTTAATTTTCTAGAAAGATTCCTAGATGAAGTGTGGGAAATGAAGTTGATTGGAAAAATGAAGTATGAAAGATGAAATGTGGAAATGAAGGTTCTGAAACAAAGCAATGGAAACAGGGATACTTATCCCTGTTGAAGAGGTCAGATTTGAAGGGCATGGAAAGATCAGAATCTAGAGTCTAAATGGATTCAGGAAGTGAAGAGAAGGGAGAGGGAGGAATTCAGGAGTTAGTTATTAGCTTGAATGTCCTTCACAAATGTGTTGAGTCCTTTATCTGGCTCTTAGGGTAATGCTCCATGGTTTTCCCATAATACTTAAGGTTTTTTGTTTGTTTTGTTATTAAGCACCTAGACATAGGTACTCAAAGACTTCCTGTAGTGTCTTTTAAAATTCTAAACATAGGTAGAACAAATATGACAAGGTCAAATAAGTTCACATGGCCTTCTTAAATGTGCATTGGGATCCTCTAAGTACTCCATTTCCTAACTTACCTGGCCCTAGAATCCCTTTCTTACAGATAATCTCTCAGAACTGGTGTTCCATTGAGCACAGTCCAGGAAATGCTGGTTTAAAGAGTCCAGGAACTCTTCTTCTTCACAGTGAGATAACTCTTAGCAGCTAGAAAAATGGAAGGAAACGCTGTCCTCATAGGAGATGCTGTGGTAGAGTGGGCAAGTCATGGACTTCAAAAGCAGTCAAGCCTGGGACAATATCCTGATTCTGCCCTTGGTATGTCTAGAATGCTGGGCAAGTTATGTAAACTCTGGTTCTCAGTGTGCTCATCTTTGAAGAGCAAATAATGATGCCTACCTTGCTGGGTTGTTAGGGAATTAGGGAAAACATATATTAAGTGCCTTGTACTTAGGCAACAAATTATAGCTGCTAATTTTACGTTAGGGAGGCTCAGAATTTTGGCTTATACTATTTCTACTGCTCCTGACTTTTGACTGTGTTGGGAATGTCCTTATCCCTCTTTGTCTTTTGAGGCTTTAAATTTTCACCTTTTGTTTCTTATTCTCCAAATTGCTCATAAGTATTATTTCTGCCTACCATCTATTAGTGTTTGCTGTTGGTTGGTTTGGCTTTTCTTTGCTGAACCAAGTGGCTAGTTCGTTGGAAAAAAGGTCAAATGGCGTAGATCTAGGGTTGGTGGTTTCTGGGGTCAAAAATCATAAAGTTAGGAGAGTTTACTTTTCAAAACAAAGTCAAAGCAGAGTGAAAGATGTGGGGAGCTGAACCATAAGCTATTTCTGTATAATTCCATGACTCTGGATCCAGTTTCTGTTTTGCTAAAAGGATGACTCATAAGACTAAATCACAAGCATGTCAGAAAAAAATAACTATTATGACCTCTTCAGGTTGCAGTTGAAAATGATTAACACTACTGTGAAGATATTTCCGCTGGCAGGAGGGTAGATGTTGTCTTAACTGGAACACATAACTTGTAGCTCTATTCTGTTCTCAATTATAAGATTCTAAGTCAGTTAATTTTTTAAAATGGTGCATGATATTTGCTCTAATATAAAGTTCTCAGCTGCTACTCAAATTCTCTCACAAGCCAAGGTAATTTAGAAACCTTAGTGCAATAAGTCATTCGTCAGCAAGAAGAAAAAATTTCAGGCATGTGCTCTTTTAGCCTGCTGCTCAAAAATTTTCCATGGCTCCCCATTGTTTTCTGAATTAACCACAAACTTCTTAATGTGCAATTTAATGGGCACCATGAAGCAAAGGGGAACTAAATTATGTCTCAGGCCAGTGTTTCTCAAACTTTAATACACATATGAGTGACTTGGGGATCTTGATAAAATGTGATCCTGATTCAGTAGGTCTAAGCGTGGTATTGCTAAGAGCAAGGCCATGGCAAGATCTTAGGTAATGAGGAATTAAGGAAGCAAGGAAGATCCTTAAGCATTCAATCCTGTGGGGCAGAAGGAGTGGGTAGAAAAAAAGCCAGTAAAGGGCCCCAGTGGAAAACAGGAGTGAGAGATGAAGAAATCTGGCAAGATTCACAAGATATTTTCCCTCCAAAGGTGACATTCTTTCAGACAAATCCATGGATGCTCAGGTATTTGACTTGTTTTTTATGGTTTACATTTCTCTCTATCCACATACGTCATACCAAGTTTCCTAGGGGCTTAGAACTAATAGTCTAAAACCACAGGAGCCATTTTTCACCAACACTAGAGTTTTGTTCTAAGATGGAGAATATGTACCTTGACTCTCTCATACTTAAGAAAAGATTTCCATCTTCCTGGGGTAGAGGTTATGGCAGTCTTCATCTCTCCTTGTTTTGAGAATTTTAATTGTATTATTGAGGAGCTTGGCCATCAGTCAGAAAGTCTAATCCAAAGTCACCAGGGAGCTATCATGCATATCAAATTTGTCACAAGATTCCAGAATCATAAGATGTTAGAATGATAACTTATTAAACACTCACCAGACAATGGATAGCATGGTAAGGGTTCTATATACATTATCTCATTTGAATCATAGTAAATAAGCACTGAATGAGCATCTGTTTAATTAAACTGAATGTCTTATAAAGTAATACTTAAACTTTCTTCAAGGTTTTAGTTTTAGTCTGTAGTAGTTGTGGATTTTCTTTGTTATCAGATATTGATTGTTTAGCTTCTCTTCATAATTTTGAGAGTATTAGGCACAAAGGGAGTTACTAAAGATTCTTTGTCTATAACGGAGGTGATTTTGAGCATTAATGATACATTTGAATTGTTCTTATTTGGCGTTTGGAGAACACAGTGTTCCAAAAAGTTGGAGTTCCTTCTGGGAACTCAGCTCCGTACTTGAGTCATTGTCGTTTTAATCACAGTGTTGCTTGGAGCTATGGTAATACCATAGGAAGCCCTAGTATGGATCTTACTTTGGCTTTTACATGGCTAATACTCCATTTTGAAATTCAATCCATGGGTTATGTTTCCCTTCACTGACTTCTGTGAAAGTAAAACATTAACAAGCGTTAAATTGTTACTTGCTTACTTGCCTTATTAAGAGGAGTCCAAAGGTTAATAAAATAAAAATGTTTTCTCAGCAAAGCTTGGTTGTAATATTTAACTTCTGGTTTGTTTCTGGGACGAGGTCCACAAGGAATATTTTCCCCACTGTGTGGGATTATTTAAACATGGCTGCTTTTGGTCCTGGTCTCTATTGTGGTGGTTTTAATCATGGCGGTGGGTAGCATAACCTTGGGAGATTTTTGAAAGTAGATCTTCAGCCCCTACCACAGCTCTAGTGAATAAGAGTCTCTAGGGTATGACCTGAGCATCTGTATTTTAAAACCGCTACCACTAACACCACTAACCATCAGCTCACTGAGTGATTCTTGTGCCCAGCCTGGTTTAGGAGCCTCTGCCCAGTGCAATGAAATGGTCCCAGCTGATCAAAAACTAGAGGCAAGGCATGCTTTACTTGGCCAAACATTTTAGAAAGTCAGAAGAGTGCCCAGGGGAACACTTACGTCAGAATCTCCTGTTAAGCTTATTAAGGCCAATTCCAGTACCCTAACTTGGATTTACTGAATCTGAATTTCAGTATCTCAGTAATCTCTTTTCTATTAAGGTCCTCAAAAGATTTCCATGCATACTGAACTTTTAGAACTTCTCTCTAGATGAATGAGCAATCACCTGCTTAGATGGATACTCTGTTGAGTTCTCTGATCATATTTAATTCTATCCCTGATCTGCAGGAACCATCAAAATCATTCTAAGAAATTGTTCTCAAATTTTTCTGAATAATGAGTACCCCTTAGTGAAATCTATGAATCCACTCTGTAGAAAATTTCACACAGCCACATATGTACATTTTACATTTCAGGAGGTTCACAGATGAGGCCAATTCACATATGCCAGATGAACTGCTTCCCTGGAGAAGGGAACTGAGTGAATCAACTTCAGTAAACATTTTGTCTTAATGAGTCTACTCTAGGACACCACAGGGCTAAAGAAATACAGATAAGTCAGCCTCAGAGAGCTAGAGTGGGACTGAGAACAGGGAGGACGAGGCGCATCCCTGAGTTAGGGCCCTGGTTAATATGGAGTCCAGTCTAAGTGAAGGCCTTCTTTATAAGACCTGTAGACCCAAGAGTTTGCAGAAACACTTTCTTCTTCTCTCTGGCCCAAGAGGACTATGATAGATAATAGAGGTTTCTGCAAAGCAATAAACTGAATAGCACCTACTGTATGCCAAGTACTGCCAGGAGCTGGAAGTACAAAGTTAGATCAGACACATGTGCTCACTTCAAGCTGTTCACAACTAGCGGTATATTCTGTATTGCTGGATTGTTACACCCAGCTGGCCCTTCCACAAACCTCACTGTCGTGGTCATGAACTATCCAGCCAAAAACATTAACTACAGTTTGAGAGATTTTCCTAACTTCTATCCTATTTTGTCTCTCAACCTAATGTTTGGCACATTCTTCTACTGGCCTTCAGTTCCCCAGCTTCATCCCTAGTTCTCCATATCTGTTTCTCCCCCTTTGGGCTTGATGGCCCATTTGGACTTCTTTGTCTGTCATATCAACCTCACGTTTCCCCTGGACATTTGACTCTAAATGCTCCTATAGCTTTGGTGCCCCTGGGATCCTGGCCCTCAACATCAAGAGTCATGGCCTTCAGAATCCTCAATAGCACTGGAGTCCCAAACCAAGGGAGAAAGCCACCTTTATTTATTCATTCAACATTATTATATGCTAGGTACTATTCTAGGCACTGAGAATACATCAGTGAGATAAACAGACAAAAATCCCCGGGCTCATAAAGTTTACATTTGACTGGGAGGAAATTCATAATAAATACATACTAGTTACATACACAAACACTTGAGTGATTTAATAACACAGTCCATTTTCATTATTCGTGGTTCCATATTTGTGAATTCTCCTACTTGCTAAAAGTTACTTTTAACTCTAAAAACAATACTCCCAATGTTTCATGGTCATTTGTAAACATGCCAGGGTGGTGAAAAACTTGAGTTTCCCAACAGGCACGTTCCTAGGTCTGGTCAACCAAGGCAACTCTCTGCCTTCTTGTTTCTGTTCTTATACTATCTCATACTAATAAGTGTCCTTTTATTGGTCTATTTAGTGCTGTGTTTTTCTCATTTTTCTGTTGTTAGTGATTTCACTCTTTAAAATGGCCCCAAAGGGGCCGGCCCGGTGGTGCCACAGTTAGGTGCACACGTTCCACTTCGGTGGCCCAGGGTTCACCAGTTTCGATCCCGGGTGCAGACATGGCACCATTTGGCCAGCCATGCTGTGGTAGGCATCCCACATATAAAGTAGAGGAAGATGGGCACGGATATTAGCTCAGGGCCAGTCTTCCTCAGCAAAAAGAGGAGGATTGGCAGCGGATGTTAGCTCAAGGCTAATCCTCCTAAATAAAATAAAATAAAATGGCCCCCAAGCATAGTGCTAAAGTTCTCTCTGGTGTGTCTTAGTACAAGAAGGCTGTGATGTCCCTTACAGAGAAAATACTTATGTTAGATAAGCTTTGTTCATACATAAGTTATAAGTTCAATGTTATTGAATCAACAATATATATTAAGTAAAGTGTCTTTAAACAGAAGCACACATGAAACAAATTTATGTATTGATGGTTGAAGAAAACATTGTAATCAAGGCTCACAGTAAGAGCGGTGGTTCAGTATTTGCTAATTCAGCTTTCACGGTGACATTACTGTTAATAACGAGTTTGACTGTATATATTAAATCAGATTTTAGTTAATGTTATGGATAAAAAATAAGGTTACAAAGTGTATAGGAAATGTTCAGGGTGGGGGTGTGCTTTCCATTTACAACTATATTTTCCAGTAACATTTGAGCAAAGATGTAAAAGAGATGAGGGAAGAAACCATGAGAATATCTGGGGGAAAGAGCATAGTAGGCAGAGAAAAGACTAACCACAAAGGCCACAAGGCAGGAGCATGGCTGGGGATGAGGAACCTAAACAAGCCGGCGGAGTTGCCATGGAGTGGAGTAAGCAAAGGGGAAAGTAATAGGAGCTAACGTCAAAGACTTGATGGGGAGCAGAGATCCTGTAAGGACTGTGGCTTTTTCTCTGGTATAGTAGGAAGCCATTGGAGAGTTTTGATGAGGAAAGTGATATGCTCTTACTTATGTTTTAACAGGACCTTCTGTGTTGAGCATAAACTGAAAGGAAACAAGAGTGGAAGCAGGTAGCCCATTTAGGAGGCTTGTATAATAATCCAGGAAAGAGATGGCGTGGCTTAGTCCAGGGTGGTAACAGTGGAGGTCGTGAAGAGTGATTGGATTCTGGGTATATTTTGAAGGTAGAACCAACAGGATTTGCTGCTGATGGAGTGTGGAATATAAAAGATAGAGAAGAAGCAAGAATAGTGCCAAGCATTTTGGCCTAACTGGAATAATAGAGTTGCCACTTGCTGAGATGGGCAAGCTTGTGGGAGGGGCACGTTTAATGGTAGGATGATCAGGAGTTCTGTATTGTACTCATTAGGTTTGAAATATCTAAGGGACACTCAAGAGGAAGTGTGGAACGGACAGTTAGTTATATTAGTCTGGATTTCAGAGGACAGGCCCAGACTGTAGAGCTGTCATCCCATTGATGGCTTTAAAGCCATAATCCTGGATGTCAAAAGGTGATATATATCCAATCCTGATTATATATCCTGCTATAGATATCCATATCTATCTTGCAGTTAGAAAAGAGAAGAGGCTCTAGTTCTGACCCTGGAAGCACTTCAGAATGATGGAAGATAAGAAAAACCAGCCAAGAAAACTGAGAAGGAACAATAGGTGAGGTAGAAAGCAAAAACAGGAAAGTAAATGTTGCCCTAGAACGCCAGGGAAGAAAGTGTTTCAAGGAGGAGAGGGTGATCAACTGAGTCAAATTCTGCAGATGAGTCAAAAAATATGAAAAGAGAATTGAGCTTTGGATTTAGCACAGAAAGATCATCAGCAGCCCGGACAAAGCAGTGTAGGGATAAAAGCCTGATGGTAGTGTATTGAAGAGAGAACAAGAGAAGATAAATTTGAGTCAGCAGTCACAGATAAATCTTTCAAGGATTATAGCTATAAAAAGGAGCAAAGAAATGGGGTGATAGGTGGGGAGGATATGGGGATCAAGAATGATGTTTTTATTAATAATGGGAGAAATTAAAGCCTGCTTGTTGTAAGAAGGCAATTTTCCATGATTCTCTTGAACTTCTGCATGTCTTGTGAGCAGAGTCATTGGTTGCTTCTGCTTTGGACTTCTTTTCAAGGATATTTGTATGATAAATAGCTTTTGAAGACAAAGAGGGTGTCTCCCTCTGGAACAAAGGGCGGGCATGTTTACTGTCCAGTATAATAAATAATTCGAGTTCCCTAAGCCCAGAGTTCTTCTCCTATAATGCAATTCACTGTTATGCAAGTGTCACCTGGCCCTTTCTGCATCACCCTGTGAGGATTGGGGCTCGAGGAACCAGCACAGTCAAGTGCTGATCTTCTGGCTACTGCTATTGCTGTCAGTAATAGTCCTTTGTCTCTGACCCAGGAGTCTAATGGCTTCTGCTAGCAGCCATGAAACTGTGGTGGACTAACTTGTGGTTTGCAAGTAGGGTAAAATCTCAGACCCCTCACAGTTCTTGACACTTTATATTGGTAAGAACAATCCAGTAGAGAAGAAAAAACTACTGATGTAGGAGAGAGAGGGGGAAATTTCTAGAGCAATGCCTTGGGTAGATAAGAGGGGCTAGGATCTAGTGCATAAGTACAGGATCTCAGACATTTCTTCCATAGTCATAGAAAAGAAGGCAGAACAAATGGGAACAGATGCAGGTAGGTGAATTAGCGTGGTTATGGAATGTGTGGACATTCTGCTGCCATTGCTTTTGTTTCTTCAGTGAAATAAGAAGCTTTGTCATTAGCTGAGAGTGAAGTTGAGAAAGAGGTGTTGGAGACAGAAGAGAGAGGAAAGGTACAGATTAGTCATCCATGTGTGTGGGAGAGAGAATGGACAAGAGAAAAACAGTTGGATTGATGAGTATCACTATAGTCCTAGTTCTCACTAAGAGTGAGAACTCTTAGCAGAATACACTCATTCTTGCCCTTCATGAGTCAATCATAATAAATGAATGCTGATGACTCTTGCCCCCTGAGCATTAATAAACTATGGTCAACAAGTCTCCTTTCTTATCCTGGGAACATCTGATGCACAGTCAAGTAAAGTGGATCTAATTCACCAATTAGGAACCAGTACTTTTGCCCAAATGTTCTGGGGTTTACGTCTCTGTGCAAATAAAGCTTTAGATTCACGTTTTAGTAACAAGTAGCTGTCCAGTTTACATTGTGGAATTTTAATTGTATTACTAGAGAATGTCTGCTCAATTTGTATCTTTTATTGGTGATGCTGTTTTCTAGCTTATTAGACATTTACTTTACTTCCAGATAATTACTGTAGCTTAGACTTTAATGTCTTAATTAACTATCCTTATTAACTTTATGGCAAGAGCTGCAGCATAACAATATTTTTTGCAAAAACCTGCTTGACAATATAAATATTATACCCCTTTCACCTGCAGAGAGAGGAGGACGGTGAAGCAGGCAGCATTCAATTAAGTTTGGTCCCACTGAACTAATTTCTTTTAAAGCCTGGGCACAAGGACCAGTCCAGTGTCATGGTGAGACAGCCTCACCACGGCAGCTGTCTTGGCTGGGCAGCTTCTTCTCAATCAAAACATTCAAGCCCCAGACACTTTTTAAAACTAGTGAAGCATGCCAAGAGGAAACATAAAGATGCCTGTATTTCTCAAACAGTCTTTGTTCAGTCAGGACTCTCTGATGTCTTTATTTGGTGTGATGATTTAATTAGCCAACCAACAGGCACTTCTCAGCACCTCCCATGTGTCCACATTGCTTTGTACATTAGTCAAAATAAGCTAGGCTCTGCCTTGGTGATAAATAAACCCCAAAACTCAGTGGCTAATACAATAAAGGTTTATTTCCCACTTATATATAATCCAATGCAGATTGGGTCACCCTTCTTCCTCTTGTAGCTATTCAGTTTGTGGGCCCCCAAAGTTGCCATGGAGCTCCTAAAATTGCCATGTATGGGAAGAAGCCCTTGGAGGGTAAAGCTAGAAGCATTTGGCTAATACCATTTCTATCCATAGTGCACTGACCTGAATCCAGTACATGACCCTAACTCTAAATGCCAGGGAAGCTAGAGAATGTAGGGGAGCACATGTATGGTTGGGGAGCCTCGGTGGTTTATGTTGCACTATTCCAGGTGTTTAGAAGGCGCACAAGAAAGAAGAAAGCTAAGTCCTTGCTTCTGAGCAGATTTTTACTATTAGAGCGATGAAAGGGAAGGCAACCGACACTCACTAAGTACTTCTCCATGTCAGGTACTTTGCTAGAGGTATTAAAATATTTCGGTTCATTTTTATGGCATGGGACTTCTTCACCCACTAATTATTGAGCAACTACTATGTCCTAGGGATTGAGCTGTGCATTGTATTTCATAGATATCTAAGACAATACCACCTTTCAATGAGGAAGGAAGAAGATAAGCAAAAATGCCCAGCCAATACAATATAGTGCAATAATTACCACGATAGGAATATATTAGTTTCCCAGGGCTGTTGTAACAAAGTACCACAAACTGGGTGGCTTAAAACAATAGAAATTTATTCTCTCACAGTTCTAGAGGCTAAGAGTCTGAAATCAAGGTGTCATTAGGGCCATGCTCCCTCTGAGACTCAGAGTAGAAACCTTTCTTGCCTCTCCCTAGCTTCTGGTGGTGGCTGTCAATCCTTGGCATTCCTTGGCTTACAGCTGCATCATTCCAATCTCTGCTTCTGTCATCACATAACATTCATCCTGTGTGTCTCCGTCTTCACATGGCATTCTTTTTAAGGACACCAGTCATTGGATTAGGGCCCACCCTAATGACCTCATCTTAACTTGATTATATCTGCAAAGACCCTATTTCCAAATAGGTTCATATTCACAGGTACCAGGGGTCAGGACTTTAACATATCTTTTTGAGGAACACAATTCAACCCCTAACAAGGAGTAAACTCAGAATGTTAGGAAAATACACAAGAATGATACCTGAATCAGAGAAACTTCCTAGCTAAAAAGAGAGATTTCTCAGTCCCTGAAAATCAGCAGAGGACATTCAAGCAAAAACATGAAAGAAAGGCATTCCAGGAAGAGAAACCAGCATGTGCAAAGGTCCAGCAGCAATAGACAGTAGGATGCACTAGTGCAAGCAGTTCAGTCTGGCTGGAGATGAAGTTCAAGGTGGGCAAGTAGAAAAGATGGAGCCAGAAGGCTGGAAAGGGACTTGATCACAAAAGGGCTTTGAATAGTTGGAACTTTATCCTGAGAACCAGAAGGTTTAAGTAAGTGAGAGAATGAACGGAAGTGACAGTAGGAGAATGGAAGAAGTATCATCCTGGCTGCAGAATGGAGCAAACATTGAAGGGGGCAAGGTCGGAGTTAGGAGTCATTCTGATAATATAGGTAATAGGGAGCGGCAGCCTAGGATGGTAGCAGGAGGGGCGGTAAAGAGAAGTGGATGGATTCTGGGGATGTCTAGGAGGGAAAATTATGCTTTATGTTTGTTACTGTGTAAGTAAGTGATAGCGGTAAAAGATGACCCCCAGTTTCTGGCTAGATGTGGCACATAATTTAGCAAGATGGGGAACAAAGGAAGAGGAGCAGGTCTGTCAGGGAGTGAACTAAGGGTGGGAAAGTTGCTGAACAGGAGACAGCTGTGAGGCATGTCACAAGGAAGCCAGGCGTTTCGGTAGCAATGTAGCCTACAATCCCTGTGCTCTTTCAACCACATCCTATTACCTACCAAAGCCGCACTAGCAAAATTCTAATGGAAAACAATTATACCAGTATATTATTCAGAACAGTATAACAGGAATAAAACAGGAGTATAAGAGTTATAACAGGAGTTCACTGAAGGGAAGGCACTTGAGATCCAAGAAGAGAGAACAGTCTTGAGGAAGGAGGCAAAGACTCTTGAGCTTGGTCTTTGAATGACAGAATTTGGACAACCAAAGAGAGGTTAGGAAGACATATCAGACTGGAGCATAGAAAAGGAAAGGTGAAGAGGGAGAATGAGCCTGGCCACTGGGGTGGGTGGTTTAACTTGAGAAAGAGGGGCCGGCCTGGTGGTACAGCAGTTAAGTTCGCACGTTCTGCTTCTTGGTGGCCCGGAATTCACCAGTTCGATCCCAGGTGCGGACATGGTACCACTTGGCAAAAGCCATGCTGTGGTAGGCGTCCCACATATAAAGTAGAGGAAGATGGGCATGGATGTTAGCTCAGGGCCAGTCTTCCTCAGCAAAAAGAGGAGGATTGGCAGTAGTTAGCTCAGGGCTAATCTTCCTCAAAAAAAAAAAAAAAGAAAACCTTGAGAAACAGTGCGAGACAGAAGATTGGATGGGGGCAGGTGAAGACAGGTGAAGGAGTGCTTGTCAGCCAAACAGCAAGTTCTCTGCAGTGTCATCTTACCAAAATGGTACTGCCTCTCTCTCTCTGGAGAGTATTTCCTGCTTTCTCTAGGTATGAGGAGAACTATCATTCTACAATACTTACTGAATGAATGCATAAATAATTGAATGAATGTTTCAACCTGGGATCATCAAATCATTTAAGTTTCCATTTGGTCTATGAATCAGCATCTTTGTTTATACTTTTTATTTGAGTGAATTTTTCTTTCAATGAGAAGATAAGGCTACTTTTTTTTTTAAAGATTGGCACCTGAGCTAACAACTGTTGCCAATCTTCTTTTTTTTTTTCTGCTTTATCTCCTCAAATCCCCCCGTACATAGTTGTATATCTTAGTTGTGGGTCCTTCTAGTTGTGGCATGTGGAACGCCGCCTCAACGTGGCCTGACAAGCGGTGCCATGTCCGTGCCCAGGATCTGAACCAGCGAAACCCTGGGCCACCACAGTGGAGTGCACGAACTTAACCACTTGGCCACGGGGCTGGCCCCGATAAGGCCACTTTTTAAGGAAAAATAAAAAGATTATTTTACCTTTTGAGTACTGGGGATTTATTCTAGTCTCAGGGGAGGCACCATAGACTAGAAGTCGGGACATTCTGGTTCTTGGCCACTAATGAGCTATATGATCTTGATCACTAGACCTCCCCAGGCTCTGGTTTCCTCATTTGTGAAATAGAAAACAGACCAGGCCATCTTTAAGGTGTCTTCCAGCTCTACTATTTTATAATCCCCTCTTAGTCTCTATGAGCCATGTTTGATTTATTAGTCTCCCCTATAAACACAGCTACAATAATGCAAGGACATTATAAAGAGCTGAATTTTTACTGTTTTCACAATATCAAAATAACTTGATTCTTTTAATTCAGTTATCCAAATATTCAGATATTTTTGTAGCTGGCCTGTTCCATTAATTTCCTGAACAAACCTGCACCCAGTTAGGGACCAATTCCATGCGACTTCCATACAACTTCTACCCCATCAGATTGGCCCCAGTGAGGGCTCCTGGTTCAGTTATCTTTCTTCAACAGTACCTGGAAAGGGCCTGTTTGACCAGGGACTTTAAAGTAGAGGTTCTTCAACTTTCGTGTGCTTCAGAATCACCTGCATGAGCATGTGAAAATGTAGATTCCTGGACCCTAACCTCAGAGAGTCTGATTCTAAAGGCCAGGGATGGTGCCCAAGTGTCTGCATTTTAACGAGGTAAGCAAAGAGTCTGATGACGGAGTCCATTGGCCATTATATGAGACATACTACCTTAGAGGGAAAAAAAAAGGTTTTGTTGAGAAACATTAAATCAACACTGACTGAATTGTGTATCAATTTTTAAGCTAGTAACTTAATTGCAGGTATTTGTGTGTGCAATTATTGGGGTGATAGGTAGCTAGGACTACTATAGGGCTCTAAAATGAGCACCAAATCACTCTGAGGACAGGTTGGGAAAGTGCATAGCTTTGAGTGGCTGCCAATATTTTATCTCATTCTGGCTTTACTGCGCTGCTCTGCCGAATTTGTGTTGTCTGCTTCTCATCTGGGATCATCAATTTGCACTGATGCTGATGTGCCCATTGAAAAGAAGTCAATGTCTCTCTGAGGCATCCAGTCCTTCTGGTCCAGCCTCTGTGCCTCAGACAAGGAGTCTTTCAACTTTCCAGCTTGCTCTCTGCCTTGTCCTCTTCACAGTGGCTCTGCTGTCACCCAAGTCTATGTAGTCATACAACCAAGCTCAAGGATGGAAAGACTGCTGTGAGCAGCTCTGAGATGACTCTCTCTCTCTCTCTCTCTCTTTTGTGAGGAAGATTGACCTTCAGCTGACATCTCTGCCCATCCTCCTCTACTTTGTATGTGGGATGCCGCTACAGCATGGCTTGATTATCGGTGTGTAGGTCCACACCTGGGATACAAACTTGTGAATCCTGGGCCGCCAAAGCAGAGCTTGCAAACTTAACCACTACACCACCAGGCCAGCCCCTGAGCTGACTCTCTTTTGAGACTCCTTGAGAGAGTTTTTTGCTGCTGAGAAGGGAGAGATTTTAATCAAGATCCCAGTGTTAGATAAGAAGATTCTCTTTGGAGCCGAAAACAGTCTGGAAAACATCTTCGCATTTTTGAACAGGCACAGTTGGATCTTTGTCTTTTGACTCAATTTATAGTAAGTGGGCTTCTGTTTACAGAAGTTTTGCAATTTACAATAATAAATTTACAAACAGTGAAATCTATTTATTTGATTGAACACATTTGGAATTGAATTGATCAGTCTAATAGTATATAAGCATATAACCACAGAAGTACTTGGAGTCATGAGTCAATGTGTCTTTCCCTGTATTCCTGACTCGACCTAAATAGGATGGTTCTCAACCTTTATTCATCACACACATTTCCAAAATTCAGATTCCTCATCCTCATTTTCAGATAGTCTGATTCAGTTCAGTAGGTTCAGTCTAGAGCTCAGGAAACTGAAAAGTTAAACAAACACTCCAAATGATAGTAATGTTGATGATCACACTTGCTGAAATATTACCTAGCATTCTAACCCTTCAGCTTTACATGTTCTTTAGGCATGCCGTGCACTTCCATGTCTTGAGGTCTTTATTGTTTTTATCTCTGCTGAAATGCCCTTTCCATCTTTGTCCAGCCAGGAAAATTTCAATTCACCTTTTGAAGCCCAGCATAAACGTCTTTTCTCCTATACCTTTCTCTCAAACTCTATCTTCGTCTCCACCACAGTTCTTTGTTATGTCATCTGTGTTCCGATTACATTTTCTAAATAAATTAGCACAATATTCTACAGATAGTTATTCATATGCCTATCTTTCTAAAGTGTGAGCTCCTGGAAGTCAGGGGACCCTGCCATCTTTGTTTCCTCAGTACTCAGCATTGTATCTGACATGTGTTAGGTATTTTAAATGCATTGATTCTAATAATCTGATATAGGCACAGCTACAGCTATGCAATACACCAATACAAGCTGATACACAGGTAATTGTTGTTGTCTTCCAAATGTTCCAAAGTATATGTTAGATCTTTAGAGTTCTCTCAACAATATAAAGGCCCAATGGGAGATGAATCTTAGTCTTAAAGTAATCAGGAGGCCCTATATTTCTGTATATTATTCTCTCCACTTTGGTAGCATTTACCAAAATTGGGTTATAGAATCAATAGTTTCTCTATTGTGTGTTGCAATACACAAATGCAAATGCTTCAGGGGGTGCACAATAAAGAAAACTAGAGGCAGAAGAGGAAATTTTAGTGACAGGAGTTGGGAACAGATTTCCTCATCAGTGCAGCTTCTTTTCATCTCCAGTGAGGAGGCCATTTTCTGCCTTGTCTTTGTCTGTGGCAAGCTTTCTTGGAAGCAGCGGCTCCATGGGAACAGGCATTTCCATCACAAGTCAGACATTTAGGCATCTATTAAGGGGAGATGAAAAGAATATTAGATGTGGCATGGCAGAGGAGAGGCAACAGAGAGGAGTGCAGGGGATGGGATTTTGATTGGGGGTGGGCATCTTGCTAGTGGGAGTAACATGCTGCTGGAGGGGGATGTAGTGGCATCTATCATGAGGCCTCTTAAGATTCAGTTATCAAAGGACCTGCAGCTGTCTCTTCTTTACTCCAATCAGCTGTAAAGATCCTAGCATGAGGAGCACCAAGCAGGGATCTGAAATCTGAAAACTGATTCAGCACTTGACAAATTTCAGGTTAATTCTGTCATCTGCTTTCCTCCTGTATCCCTGCAAAGATCTGAAATTCAGCTTGATTTCAGCCCAGAATCAAAGTGTCTCTGAATCACTCCTGTAGTAAATATTTTAAAAAGATATTTACATTACATTCCTCTTCACAACCATGCTGTGAAGGAGACAGGCACTGTAAGAAGTCTGTTATGTAGATGAAAAATCTAAGGTCCAGTAATTTTCCTGAGGTCCCTCAATTAATGACAGCAGAGCTATGGCTGAGTGAAATCTCCCCTCTTCTAGCCATGCTGAGGTACAGGCTTGCATGTGGAAAGGTAGAGGCGTATTATTTTCCCTCCCAGAGAGAAAGCGTGAAAGAATAATAAAACTAAATATCCAGCTCAGTCATTTCAAAAATTGTGTTCCAATACTCACTGGGCTGTTGATGGCAGATCTGTGAACTCTGAAATCAGAAAAGGGGGCTTTAATCTGAAGGTAATAACAAACCCAGTGTGGGAAGAATCAATAGATTATTATGTGAGTCTTTGAGCTTTGTTACGAGCAGCAGCCTTTCACAACAACTACCTGATTGCTACAACACAGCAAGATAAACAGGGCTTCTTATTCTTCAGATCGTAGGAATTAAAACTATTACCATGTTGGGCAGAAATTAGTTTTAAAAGCATTTGTTTATCACCTATCTCTCAGCTATTGGGTGCAGAGAACAAAGGCAAGCATTCTCTTCCAAACTTAGTGCAGACTATTAGGCACCAGTTAATATTTCCCCAAACCTCTGGTAGGAATTGGCATTAGACTGCCAGCTTCTGGACCATTTTGCCGTTAGATGATGGTGGGAGTTCCAAGTCCTGAACCTCCAAGAAAATGATCCTTGTTCTTCATCAATACACATTTATAAAAGCATGAATCACATCAGATCATATCATCTCTTTTAATGGAACCAAATGGGTGCACGGGAGTGCCAAGCTAATGATAATCTATTTAGATTTAGCAAAGTGCTCAACGCTGTTTTGGGATGAATCCATGAAAACAACATAGATATGTGGATAATGTGGCTGAAAGTGACATACTAACTAACGAATTGGTTTCTAAAAAGGCCTAGATTAATAACAGTACTGCTGCCTATTACCTTTCTCCTTTTAAAAAATGACTTTACTGAGGCATATTTTACATATCATATAATTCACTCACATCAGATGTACAAGTCAGTGATTTCTTAGTACATTTCCCAAGTTGGGCAACATAAATCAATTTTAGAACATTTCCTTCACCTCAATCAGATTGCTCATACCATATGGGTTAATTCCCACCCCCATCCCTTATTCCCACCTCACCCCACCCCATGCAATTACTAATCTACTTACTGTCTCTACAGATTTGCCTTTTTTGGGACATTTCATATAAATGAGCTCATATAATATGTGGTCTCTTGTGTCTGGTGTCTTTCACCTGGCATAGTGTTTTTGAAGTTCATCAACATTGTAGCATGTATCAGTACTTCATTCCTTTTTATTGCTTAACAGAGTTCCACTGTATGGATATACACATTTTTTTCATCCATTCACCAGTTGATGGATCTTTAGTTTGTTTCCAGTTTTGGGCTATTATGAATAATGCTGCTAAGTCTGTATGGAGGTATGTTTTCATTTCTCTTGTGTATATACCTAGGAGTGAATTACTTTTCTTAAGTTATCCTTATCTCTTTTAACATGGAGGATCATGGAATTCCTTTAACATGGTGACCCAGGTCACTCTATGTGCCATCTGACTCCTCCTTTTGAAAGTCAAAGTGAAAAAGGAGGGTGGATCAGGTAGCCAAGAGATATTTGGAGGCAGAATTCCCCCAAGGTGCTAGAAAAAAGTTTTTCCTGATAAAAAACAACCAGAAATGTAAAACAGTTTATGACACAGGTTGAATAGTGAAACCATTCCATTGTATTACGGTAACATTTATTTTTCGTCATGTCCTCTCATTTATTTTTCTAGTCCAATATCCACACTGGGACCACTAATTTTCCTTAAACACAAGGTTCCGGACATTAAGGCATAAAATACAAACTCCTTAGCATGCTTTTCAAGGTCCTCATGATGTAATCCCAATGCACCACTATCAGTAAGGATATCAGATCTAGTCAGAAAAACAGAGTCCTTGGCAGGTAGTTCAAGAGAGGGAAATTAATTCAGAGAACTTGTTACACAGGTGTTGGAAGAGCTGAAAGGCCAAAGGGGGTGGTGATGAGGCAACATAGACATTAGCACATAAATATAGACAGAAGCTGCCTCCATCCCTAGGACTTGCAGGACGGTGTTATTAGACACAAGGGGTACCTGCACACTCTTGTCCCCAGCAGACCGGCTCTGGAAGATAGTGTTTGTCTGCCAGAGACATCACTCAATGCAGAGAAAGAGTTGAAATATTATGGTTACATCTTCTCCTGTTTTTCAGTCTCCTACCATTGTATCCTTTTGGCCAAACCTATTTGGCAGCCAGTTGGCAAGTACATCTGAAAAACAGAGCAGAGCAGGAAAAAGCTAAGACAGCAAACACGTAAAAGTCCAGCTCTGTCTGCCTACTTGCTGCAATTCACTCCTCAGAATATAAGTACCATGAAACTTCCAGCCTCCTGAATAGAGCCAGTACAAATTCATGAAAATTTTCTGTGCATTGAATAGAATTCTAGTGCTAGAAGGGACCTTATCCACCATCCAGGCCAATGGTTTCTGAAATCATGTGGGGGCTGCTCAGCAGAATCAAAGCAGTGCTGCTTTTTGTTTGTTTGTTTCACATATTAAAGCTTCCAAGTAAAATTCTCATTGAACAAAGGAGTCGGTGGCTTTAAAAAGGTAGAGGTTCGCTGGATAGCCCAGCTCTGCATTTTACAAATGGCAAAAATGAAGCATGAAGAGTTTAGTGACCTTTTCAAGATCGTGCTGAGCTTCCTCCAGGAGCACAGAAATAATCTGTTGGGGCTAGAGCCAGGACTCGGTTGCCAGGTCTCTGTCCACTCATCACTGACCTCCACACTAACACAGTGACTCTCAGCCTCTGGTGTCCCTAAGATTCACTTGAAGAGTTTTAAATAAATACGTAGATACCTCTCCCACATCAGAATACCCAGAGTCAGGGCCATGGCATCCTTTATATGCATTTAGGTACAAATTCTACAGGCATTTAGGTACAACTTCTAGAATGACTGCTCTAGAGAACTATTCACTAATCACCAAGGCTCCTCAATCAAGAGCAAATTCAATTACAATCAGTCCGTCTTACATTTGTATAGCACTTTCCCATTTATTATTTAATCATAGCAGAACCCCAGGTGGTAGATCGCAAAGGAAACTAAAACTTGCTCAAACTTGCACAGCAGAGAATGAGCCCCAGCGTTAGAATACAAGGCTTCTGACGTCCAGTCTAGTGCTCTTTCTCATCAGTGCAAGTTAAACTTCTCTACTCCCATTACTATGGCAGAAACATTGCATTTTAGAATGATTTCCAACAAGGAAACCATATACAATACCTGTTTCCTTAAGCATTAAGAATCTCATGAAAACAGTAGCAAAAGAGTATTTCCCCAGTTGCATGCACATCTGCTTTCTGCCAGAAAACCACCCATTCCAAAAATCTCCCCCAGTGTTTCCAGGGAGTCTCCATCACTTGCATCTCGTGTGCTAGGAAGAGTGTTATCCTTTCAGCATCACACAGGGCTCACTGTGCTCTTCCCTTCCAATTCTAGCCACAGCAGTCCCTTCTGACTTGCTCAGTGCTCATATGTGTGGGTCCCCTCCCACTTCTCCATCTCGGTGAAGACTGGACTAGCAGTAGATTTAAAGGATCTTCTAGGATTAGGAACCACGGTTTTAAATTTTATTTTTTCTTAAAATTAAAAATCATTATCAAATGTGGGAATTAATTCTTTGATTTGGGGGTCAGGCTTCCCATAAGTCTGGCAAAAAGAGAGGGAAACAGTAGGCTTTTCTTTGTGAAAATGAACATTTATTTAAGATATCAAGTACCTCAATGAAATGTGATTCCCTCATGCTTTATCCTTAGATGATAACATTGGATGTGTAATTTAATAATTTCCATAGATTTGCTTTTCTCTGTCTTATATCAACAGACTATTCTACAAGGCTGAAAGGTTCAAATTATGAGAAATTGGTATCATTCCCTCCAGTCCCTTTGTGCCTTTTCATGCCTCTCTTTTCTATTAGCAACTAGACAGAGAGATTAATTTTACATATTGTTACCATATTTCCCTACCTAGATATGAGAACAACAAGCTCCACAGAAACTACACAATGGGACAGAATGTTTAAAATCAGAATTGCCCTGGAAAATGCAAAACATATGCTTTCCTCTGTCTGAAATCCTGTGATTTTCTTATCCTCAATTCTCTCCCTCAGCTGTTCCAAGCTCCTTTCCCTTCTCCACCCTCCCCCCACCCAGGCATACCAGCTGCTAGGTATAGCTTAATTAATTTAAATACAGTGTTGGAGATTGCTCTGCAACTACTACCCTCCAATTTACAAACATGGTTCCAATACAAATTGCTCTGATAATGCAGGCTTGGGAATTATAGAACCCTCTAGAAGGTTTTTTCTAAAGGATTCATAAAATTAGTCAGGTTTAGAGTTTTTCTTTCTCCCTCCCTTCTCTGCTATTAATTTATTCACCTCTTCATTCTACAAACATCTACGAAGTGTCAGCGACTGTGTTAGGCCCTGAGTACAAAGATGAATAGAACCCAATGTATCCCACAGTCTAGAGGAGAGACAGTAAAACATAAACAAATGATTATGAGTGCTAAGAACTGCAGTAATGGGAACGAGAAGTTATGGCGACTCACAGGAGGAAGAAATTGCCTGGGGAAGGATGATGAGGCAGGAATGTCTCTCCAAGGAAGTGACATCAGAATGGAATCTTGAAAGTTAAATAGGAGTTTGCTAAGTAGATGAGACTGGGCAGTGCAGGGGCACAGAACCGCTTAACTGAGGAACAGAAATTCGTTCAGAACCAGAGAGCGAGGAATGGAACTACAAAGGTTAACCCAAAGGACGCGTGTGCTTCTGAGGAACATCCTGTAGACTGAGGAGCCACTGAAGAGTCTTCTGTAGGAGAGTCGCAGAGGACTTTTGGAGTCCACCCAGCACTACCCTACTCCTGCAGAACTCCTTTAACAAGTCCTCTGAATGAGAGCAGCCATCTTCTCAGGAGACCTCACGATCCTGTCTCCCCAGCCCCACGTGACTGGTCTGATGATGCACGACTGACCAGCAGTGGCCCAATCACAGGACCTCGGCTCCCCTGCTTCAGTGACTGGCCAGGGCTTTGGAGAGGAGTAACACGCGCAGGCTCAGAAGAGGCATCTTTTACTTGCCCCTGAGAAACCTGGGAACATAGGGTGGTGCTGCCAGAGGACATTCCCCTACCTAACAGAGAAAGTCATTTCTGTGCAGAAGAGAGTATACAGTTTTTGAGCACACACAGAGGAGCAGAAAAGTGAGCCACTGAAAGAGAGAGAGAATTGTGACAACTTTTAATGCGCTCCTTCTAGACTGAGAGGTCTCCGAACCTGCCCTGGTTCCCCCTTCCTGAAACTTGGTTCTTCAAAGATTTCTTCTACTCTGTGTCCCCCTCATCAGCATTCTAATTGCTTGAGCTCCTTTGAATCGGGTTTTTGGCAAGGATACTCAGGCGCACTAATGGTGAGGTCCCCATTCACCCCTTCTCTACCAGAAATTCCCACAGCTCCCCACCCTGTATGGAACGAGGGGCTTTGCTTGAAGCCCTCATATGTCTTGGTAAACTCCTGTCCAAAAGTTCCATGTTAAAAGAATACTTTTACTTAGGGAAAAAAATGCCATTCTTGGAAGGAGACCCCTAACAACAAAAATGACAGTTGTTGTAAGGATACCCCAACTGTTTTCTTCAACTAAGCCAATTGCACAAAAGAACAAATAAAAGTACAATTGTAACCCCAAAAACCAAGCAGACAGGAAGATAGAGTCATTGCTGTTTGTGAGCCTCTTCCACTTTGTCTTCCTGACAGAAGATGACAGAGACCCAATTTAGAAGGTTAAGTCTGTGGTTTTTATTTCCACCACACTAATACAGTAATAAGAATCAGATGTGCATTTTAATAAGATTTTTCTGGCTTATTGCTTGGGGAATCCTTGTGCTATAATTCTTCAAAGTGGGTATGAAGTGAATTTATCCAGTGCATGGTTAGAAGAATTAGAAGCCATGTCAAAGGGTACAAACTTCCAGTTATAAAGTGAATAAGTTCTGGGGATCTAATGTACAGAATGATGACTATAGTCAACAATACTATATATTTGAAAGTTACTAAGAGAGTAGATGTTAAAAATTCTCACCACACACACACACACAAATTGTAACTATGTGAGGTGATGGATATGTTAACTAAGCCTATTGTGGTAATCATTTTGCTGTCTATATATATGTATATATATATATAAAATCATTATGTTGTACACCTTAAACGTGCAAAATATTATATCTAAATAAAGCTGGAAAAAATGAATAAAAAATATAGTTTGAGAGGGGGAAGAAAAAAGAAACCATGCTTGTTTCCAAAAAAACACTGACCAATACAGCAATAAATATTCAGAATATGTATTAAGATATCAAATCAACGGCAAAGTACATCAGTTCTCTAGGCCAAAGATTAAGTGCCTGAAAAAGTGCCCTGGGACTAAACTTGGCTTTTGTTCATTTAGAAAGAAGCACGTGGTCTCTGTCAACATTACAGGTCAGGTTGGAAAGGCCTTTGCAAACAAAGTGCTGAGTTGCCCAACTGAGCAGACTGGAGCCTGGCTGTCTCCAGTCCTGGGCAGATAAGGCACCAGAGCACCGGCCTCAGCTTCTCCAGGGCAAACCCAAAGAGACTACATTCCCATAATCTGGCCTGAGCATTCCCACAGCACAGAGGGAAGTGAGACTATCTCTGACTTGCCAAACCCCATCTGAAAAAGCACACCCCACTGGTAGCAGCCTTTTCTCCCAAGAATTCTGGGAGAAGATCCAGACAGAAGCACTTTATGTGGGGCAAATGAGGCACTGCTTTAGCATCCTGTTTCCTCTCCTGGCAGGCAGACATTTTTCTTTTTGTCTGTTGCAGAAACTGGAGCTGGATCATGTGCCTGGGTCACCTAACAGATGGAAATCAGTGACTGAGGGAACTGCACAGGAGGTTATGTAAGGGGGTGGGGAGAGAGGAAGGAGGGCAGAGAGGACTTTAATTTAGATTGGCAATGCAAATCCCATGGGTTAGGCTGATACTGAAAAAGGGCCTTTAGAGAGAGCCTGAGATGGGGCTGGCTTGCTCAAAGGATCTCCACTGGCACAGGAAGGCAGGGTTTCGGAACTTTCTGCACCACCTGCCGTGTTTAGGATGAAAGTCGCCTGTTTTTACCTGAGGATGAAGTGGTTACCTTTTCGGTGGCAAGAGAACACTGAAACCGCAGTTGAAACGAAAACCTGTTCTTGCTTCTCAGCCATGTAAAAACCTTTCTCCACCGTCTTGGACTACTCTGGGATCTCTCACAGAACTCCAAATCCAGCTACAAAGCTTTTATTTATTAAAACTAGCCTTGTTGGGGCTGGCCCCCTGGCCGAGTGGTTAAATTCGCGCTCCGCTGCAGGCGGCCCAGTGTTTCGTTGGTTCGAATCCTGGGCGCGGACATGGCACTGCTCATCAGGCCACTCTGAGGCAGCATCCCACATGCCACAACTAAAAGGACCCACAACGAAGAATAAATAACTATGTACTGGGGGACTTTGGGGAGAAAAAGGAAAAATAGAAAAAAAATACAAAAAGAAAACTAACCTTGTTGTTGTTTTTCTAACTATACGTGTTCCTTGCAGGAAAAAATCAAGGAAATATAGAAAAGTAGACTGTTAAAATAAAAACAGCCAAAAAGCCCATAAACCACTATAAACATTTGGCAAATAATCTTTCCATTCCTCCCTCATTCTCTCCTTTCTTCCCCCAAATATTTATTGAACACCTGTTATGTAACAGGCACTGCACGTTCAAAGGTGTGTGTAGGAGAGAAAGTATCTCTGTCCTCGTGCCTTAGAATCTAACCATCCTCTAAGATCTCCACCTCTCTGTGCATAAACACACACATACAGATATAGATATAGATATCGTTTTTATTTTTTAATATATTTTTGTCTTTTTTTTAATATATATGTATTTTTTAGTAAGATTAGCTCTGAGCTAACATCTGCCACCATCCTCCTCTGTTTGCTGAGGCAGACCAGCTCTGAGCTACCATCCGTGCCCATCTTCCTCTACTTTATATGTAGGATGCCTGCCACAGCATGGCTTGACAGGAGGTGCCATGTCTGCACCCGGGATCTGAACCAGCGAACACCAGGCCACCAAAGCAGAACATGCAAACTTAACTGCTCTGCCACCGGGCTGGCCCCTATAGTTTTTAAAAATGTGGTAGATCATATAAACTTTACACAAACGAAATTGCTTTAAAATCAGCCTGTAATCTACTTATTTTGCCATTCAATAATAAGCCATAAGCATTGTTAATATATATCACCATGTTAATGGCTCCAAAATGAGATTGCTCAGTGAATGAACATTTTATGTTTTGGCACAAAGTGCCACACTGCTCTCCACAAAGGCTGTACTAATTTGAGCAGGTAATTACTATGTATAGAAAACCTAATGTCCCACACTCAATTTACCATTGTCTTTGAACCATATTTATATTGTATTTTTATATTCGTGTCTTACTTTTTTTCCCATAAAGTCAAATTTATTCATCTTTTCCATCATAGTTTCTTTTTTATGATATTTAGAAAGGCTTTCTCTTTCATAACATTATCTTAAAAGATATTTTCTTCTAACACTCTTCTGGTTTCTTTTTTTATATTTAAACCTTTGATCCATCTGATATGTAATTTAGTGTAATGATTTACATAAGGATACAGATTTATTCTTTCCTAAATATGCCTAAGAATTCTTATTTCAAAGGACTGTTTTTGTCCATGGGCTGCAAGCTTCGCGGTGTGATTTTGTATTTCTTCCACACACACGCTAAGGTTAGAAATTCCACAATTAGCAACTGGTTTTTCATCCTCCATTAAAATATAAACATCCTATGGAGAAGAAATACCTCAAGGTTTGGCAATCATTTCTTTCACTTAGTGTAAACTGAAACTTTTCTAGGAGCAGTGCAGGACATGCAGAATGGACTTTGGGTTGGGGGGAGTGGTTAGAGGTATAACTGACAAATAAAATTATAAGATATTTAAAGTATACATTGTAGTGATTTGGTATATGTGTACGTTGTGAAAGGATTCCCACCATCTAGTTAACTAACACATCCATAATGTCACATATTTATCTTTCTCTTTTTTTGGTGAGAACATTTAAGTTGTACTCTCTTAGCAAATTTCAGTTATATAATACATGGCTATCAACTACAGTCACCATGTTTTACATTAGCTCCTCAGCCCTTACAGCTGAAAGTTTGTACCCTTTTATCAACCTCTCCCTATTTTCCCCATCCCTCCAGCCCATGGCAACCACTTTTCTACTTTGTTCCTATGAGTTTGACTTTGAATTGTTTTTTAGATTCCACATGTAAGTGATACCATGCACAAAAAAAGTGTTTGTCTTTCTTTGTCTGGTTTATTTCACTTAGCTTAATGCCCTCAAGCTCCATCCATGTTATTGCAAATGGCAGGATTTTCTTCTTTCTTGTGACTGAATAATATTCCATTGTGTGTGTGTATATATACATATATGTATGTATATATGTGTGTGTATATATATATATATATACACCACATCTTCTTTATCCCTTCATCTGTTGACAGACACTTAGGTTCTTTCCATGTCTTGGATCTTGTGAATAATGCTGCAATGGACATGGGAGTGCAGATATCTCTTTGATATCCTGTTTTCATTTCCTTTGGATATATACCCAGAAGTGGGATTGCTAGGTCATATGGTAGTTCTATTTTTACATTTAAAGTTTTTGAGGATTTTGGAGTGAGAAAGTGGAAGATATAGCATTTCTGGAGGAAACAAGACACTGAGCAGAGAATTTGGCATTGATGGAGTATGGAGGTAGTGGCTGAAAATGATGAGTTATGAGGTCAGTGGGAGTGTCAGAGCCAGGTGCTAGTGGGTCTTATATGCTTATCTCTTATTTTAAGAGACTTAGACTTTCTCTTAGTGGAGGTGAGGAGCCATGTAAATGGTTGAACATGGAAGAAACATGACAAATTTGGATTTGGGGTAGCTCATTCTGATGGCTTTGTGGATAATTTATTTGGGGACTAAGAGAACTTGAAACCACATAGGAGGCCATGGAAGTAGACAAATTAAGAAATAACAATGAAGCTCTGAATAAAGGTTTTGGCATTAATTGATGGCAGTGTGCTGAGAGATTTGAGAAATATTTATGTAGTAAAATTTGTATGTGAGGGTTAGGAAGGAGAGAAACAAGAATGATGCCCAGATTTCTAGCTTATGACTGGATAGATGGTGGCACCAATGTAATAAAACAGAGCATGCAAAAATGATTAGTGATTAGTCCCAGGAAAGTGCAAATTAAATAACATACCCACTAGAATGACTGAAATAAAGAAAGATCAACAGTACCAAGTGTTGGTGAGGATAGAGAAATTAGAATTCTCGTATGCTGCTGGTAGTAGTATAAATTGGCACAACCCTTTGGAAAACTTTTTGGAAATACCCACAAAGGTCAAACTTATGCATAACCTTGAGCTAACAATCCCATTTCTGGGTATATACCTAACAGAAATGTGTACCTATATTTTCACCAAAAAACATGTACAACAATATTATAGCTTCACTATCTCTAATAGCCCAAAACTTGAATTAACAAAAAAGCCCATAAGTAATAGGATGGAAAAATAAAGTGTGGTTTATTAATACAATAGAATATTATGTGATTGTGAGAATGAACATACTAAGCTGCATACAACATGGATGAATCTCATAAATATAAAGTTAAATAAGCCAGACACAAAGAGATCACACTGTATGATTCCTTATATAACATTCAAAAACAAGCAAGACCAATCTATGGTATTAGAAGTCAGGATAATGTTACTTTTAGAGTGGAGAAGATAGTGATTAGAAGGGGGCACAGGGAGATGAAGGCAGGGAAAGTGCTACAAAACTGAAATAGAGGGAGAAGCGTAAGAAGGTCTCTGGCTTTGTCTTTCATTTGGCCTCATGACTCCATTTCGAAGATGTGGAAAATGAGCACAAGGAGGATGCTGATCAAGAAGAAGCTTGTCCACAGTCCTACTAAGCAGGATGATAGGACTCCTTGCAGACTTCAAGCTGTCTGGCCACCTCTAAAGACAAAAGACACAAAAGAAACAGTGATTGAAGTACACTAAAGCAGAATACCAACCTGCTATTTTACACTTGAAGAGGGAACACAAAGAAGAAGTTGAAACCTGCAGCACATCCCTGCATTCTGTCATGCAGATTAAGGCATGTGAGGAGGTGGCCCTAGTAAGAGGAAGAGTTGTGCTGAGCCATCCATTCCATATCCTCAGAGAGTGCTGGAAAATTGCTGATTTGATCCTCCTTTGTGAAGCCCAGAAAGACTGAGGGATCATTTCCTGTGTCCAGACATCAAATTGCCATTCCCTTATGTTTTGCGTTTGCTTGCATTGCTTGTAACAGGAATTTTCAGTGTCTTAATTTCAATGAATTGAATATGGAATCAGGCACTGATTCTAGTTTGCTGATGGCTGGGTTGACCTCATCCCTTGGGAGAGAACAATAGTGAAATTTAAATAAAACGATGCAAAAAAATAAGGGGTGAGACGACACAGGGAGGGCTACTGGCTGCCTGCCTATTTTTTTTATGTAGGTGCTGCTTACACAAGTATGTTCACTTTCTGGAAATTCACCAATCTGTGATTCATCAAGCCTTATCTTATGATTTATGCTGTTTTCAATATGTATGTTATACTTCAATAAAAAGTTTAATAAACTCCTTACAGAACTAGAGTAGTGCATGTGTGTGAATGATTAGTTTTGTTTGGGACATGTTGTTTATTGAAGTGGAAAGTCAGACCCATGGATCACTGAGTATGTGTGTCTGAGTCACTGAGCAGAGAAGCTGGACAGCAGGTAAAGGTTCTTAGCGACCTGTAGGAAGGGAGGGTGAAGGAGGAGAGCAGTAGGCCTGGATATAACCTTGGAGAATATCAGCATTTAAAGTATGGGCAGAAGAAGAAGGATGTATGAAGAAGATAGAAAAGAAACAGGCAGCATGTAGAACCATGAGCAGGAACTGCGACAAAAACCAAAATAATAAAACTCTCAAGAAGGGAGTGATCAATAACATCAAATGAAGCTGAGAGACTCAGTAAGATTGGGAGTGAAAATGTCCATTGGAATTAGTCCTAGCAAGTCATGGCGTACCCCAGCTAGACTGATTTCTGTTGGTCGGTAAAGATAGCAGTGGTGGAGACCAGCTGGTGTGTAGTGTGGCTCCAATGTTACCTGTGATGATTGTTCAAAATGCAGGTTTCTGAGAGCCACCCTCAGAGATTTGGGCCCTATAAATTTTGCTTGGGGCTCTGATGATTCTGAAGTAGATAGTACCTGGACCAAACTTTGAGAAACTCTGGGTTAGAAAGTTGCATGTGTCTTCTGTGAAGCCTAAAGTTTTCCTCAAAACTTGACTAGTCAACTGATTTCTGTAAATTTTAGCTTGCTCATTTTATTAAAATGAGGATATCAATACTTGTCTAATAGGATTAAATGTGTGAGAATAAAATAAGTTAATGTTTGTTTGCAATATAGACATAAATCATTATATTGTACACCTTAAATGAATACAATGTTATGTGTTAATTATATCTCAATGAAACTGGAAAAAGTAATAAGTTAATGTATGTAAGTGCCCATTATCCTGTGTTTTCCTCCCCATCTTCCACTATGTGTATGAGCCCATGACATTCTGTTTCCTGAAGGCAAATGTAAAAATAAAAATGTCAGTGCTTACAGTACCAGAAAACAGTGTCTAATGGGAATAAGGCCTGAAGACAGTTCTTGAATTTGAACAATTTACAATTGTTAATGCCAGTAATTCTTGAACTGATATTTACTGTATCCTATAAAATTATCTGATAAAGGGACTCCAAGATAGCCCAGAATCAAGTGTTCTTCATAAGAGGAAATGGAAAGCCTGACTATAATAAAGAAAGAAATAATTGAACCATGCACTGAGAAATAGATGGATTATGAACAGGATCTTGCAGGTGTCAAGCTGGCACTAGGGCCACCAGTTATTGCTTAATAACTCTTGGAGGACTGAAGGAAGCCCTGGGCACTGAGAAAGCTAATATTATGCCTTAGGGTGGATATGTCCATTAAATAGCAGTTAATTTAGCTTCCTTAGTAGGAAAGATACCATAAAAACAAAACAGAACTATAACGAATCAAATATTGGTACATAGCACATTCCATTAGGAAGCCATAAGAAATAATCATAGCTACCAGAACTTTCTATGTACTGGGAATGATGCTAGGCACTTTTATCTAAATTTTGTTGTTGTTTGTGTCCAGTCAATTCTCACTCCAGATGACCATGTGTACAGCAGAGCAGAACCCTGTCCTCTCACCTTGTGGCGCTTCATCAGACAATGCTCTTCTTTTATTCATAGGGTTTTCATGGCCACTTTTTTGGGGAGAGGGTGGCCAAGTCCTTCTTCCTAGTCTGTCTTAGGCTGGAAGCTCCACTGAAACCAGTCCACCAGGGTGACTCTGCTGGTATTTGAAATACTGGTGGCATAGCTTTCATCATCACAGCAACATGCAGCCACTACAGTATGACAACTGACAGACAAGGATGTGGTTCTCTGGTTGGGGGAATAAACCTGGGCTGCAGCGGTGAGAGTGCTGAACCAGGGCTGGCTACCTAAATTTTACAGATGAGGAAATTGAGGCTCACAGAGGTTAAATGCATTGCTCAAGGTCATACTGTGTCTCTTTGATCTATTGCCTCTGCAGAGGCTTTGATAAAGCTTTAGCATCTGTGCTATTCACACACTAAGGAGATATGGTATAGATGAGGTTCCAAACTTATTGTACTAAGTACAGTTCTTGCTTAATGTGCCAAGCAAATGGTATAGAAGAATCACCTCTGTGGCATAGACTGCCTAGGTATCCGCCAAACCTCTTTCCTCTTCCTCCTGGGAATGCAGCTGGACTGCTTTTCCCAAGCTCCTTGCAGTGAGGTATGATCGTATGACTAAATTCTGGCCAACAGAAGACGGATGGATGTGATGTGTACCATCTCCAGGCCCAGTCTAGGAAGAAGAAGATAGAATGAAATTAGGTCTCTCAATCACTGCTCAGAGGAGAATCATCCTGCTGGTTAGAAATATCCATTTTAGTTTTGACCTGAGTAAGAAAATTAATTCTATTTTGTTAAACTGCTGAGATTTGAGAGTTTATCTGTTATGGCAGTTAGAATGACCTTGGAAGCCTTTTTCACTGGTGTCAGAATAAGCAGTTCTGTGATTGATATCAACAACCATTAATTAAGGTGGCAGCTGGATTAAGTTGGTGAAGGCTGCCAACACTTTTAAAGACAGGAATCAAATTTACTGTAATTTGTGAAAAAATCCTTCAAAAATGAAATGGAAATTCAATAATTATACAGAATACAATTAGGAGCGGACACACATACTCAGATATAGGATGAGAAATTGACTAACCACTTTATTGCTGCGAAAAAACCTCATGGTCAAATGGAACCTAAGTTGGATATGAATAAGCGATAATGTTGCTAGTTTAGATGTAATTATTGGTTAGTAGACATACACACAAATATCTAAGATATGGGAAGAAGAAAGTCACATTGGTATAGGAAGTGGCAGGGGTTGGGGAGAGGACTTTGTAAAATTTGAGAGCCCACAGCTCTCACCCACATCTAAAAATTAGTCATGATTACCAAAAATGCAACCTGAAATTAGATAGGCTAGCATTACATCTTTAGTAAAATCAACCATCCTTGGCCTTTGACTTGATGTGAGGAATTGGTTATGGGTAGGGTGACAGTGTGTCCTAGTTTGCCCAGGATAGACCCAGTTTATGACTGTTGTCTAGGCCTAATTATTAATAGTGCCCCTTTTCTTTCTCCCGAGTGCCCCAGTTTGAATGATAAATTATAGGACCACCCTTGGTTGGGGACAAACTTCAGGAGCTCAGTCCAGACTTCCCTTCCCTCTCCAACAACTGATACTCATGTAGAGCTACCAATACCACTTATCCTATCATGAAACTTATGTTGATGAAGCAGGAAATATTTTCTTTCTCTTTTAACTTCACTTGATAACTATATGATCACACTTTTTAGTAAGGTTGTCACCCTCCCCACCCCTACTCTTATAAAAGAATAGAAGGAAAAGCCTTCTCATAAAAGCAGTGACATAGTGTACTGTTACAAATTCAGAATGAGCTTAATAAATAGCAGCTTCCTCTATTATATTTAATTATTACCAGAATGAAAGGCAACAGATCAATGATTTCAAAATGAAAATCATCATTTTAGGTAGATGTCCCAAAAATTTTGCCTAAATTATTCTAAATAATCCCATACTTGGGGCTGGCTCCGTGGCCGAGTGGTTAAGTTCACGGGCTCCGCTGCGGCAGCCCAGGGTTCGGATCCTGGGCGCGCACATGGCACTGCTCGTCAGGCCACGTTGAGGTGGCGTCCCACATCCCACAACTGGAAGGACCTGCAACTAATGATATACAACTGTGTACGGGGGGGTTTGGGGAGATAAAGCAGAAAAAAAGGAAAAAGAAAAAGATTGGCAACAGTTGTTAGCTCAGGTGCCAATCTTTAAAAAAAAGAAAAAATAATCCCATACCATAGACATTGAGTTATATTAACAGACATTTTGAAAACAGTGTATAGTAGAGGGCACATCAGGATGTTATTTTGAGTGATGCTTGATCTCTTATGGTGCTTTACTAACAAGATTTGGAGAGGGTGGATCTAGGGAGAGGCATTACAATTTCTTTGAAATATTTCCCACGCTAAAGTTATTGTAGCTATTGTAACGACTCTAATTCTCATTTGGGGCTTTCCATAGTCCTGGAGAACTCAAAGTAACAGAATAAATATGATGCACCTTTTTGGAGATTCAGTTCTACTTTGGTGTTTGTAATTTTAACTTTTTTATATTTGAATAAACATTCAATAAACATATTATTAAATGAAATGCAAAAATACATGAATTTTTAAGACGAACATGAGTTCCCAAAGAATCTCTCCATTTCTGGTAGACTATTTTGTGATTCTCCCCATGTCTTCTGAATACTAGGGTGGGGAAATTGGAGAAGCACTGCTCTAAGGTAGAGCACTCTGGGGCCTTGATCATCCAGTCATCTGTTACCATGGTCCCAAACTCAGTGGGCTGGAATAGAGCATGGGGGTTACGAGCACAGGCTTTGGTATTGAATAGTCCTGATTATTGTCCGTCTATGCCATTTACCAGCTCTGAAACCTTGCATACATGTGAAATAGGGATAATAATAGTTAATTCATAGGAGTATTTTGACTATGTAAATTGCTCAGCACAATACCTGGCTCATAATAAGCACTCCACAATTGTTTATTATCATTATTATTTCTTGAGAGGTCTCTTGGCCCTATTCATTGGAACTCCCTGTGATCACGTAGTCTATGTAATTTTGTTCTAGAAAGTATAAAAGGAGATGTGGAGAAACTGGAAGTGATCTTGAAAAAAAGCAACAGCAAAGGCATTTTTAAAAGCTGAGAAGCTATAAAGAAAGATGAAAGGAGCCAGGATGTTTTTAGCTTGGAGAAGAGGAAGTTGAAAAGTGACAACAGCATTCAAGTGTAAGAATTACTATGAGAAGGAGGCTGACAGGTTATTTTCGATTTCTACAGGGGTTAGCACACGTAAATATTACAGCAAAATAACTTGATTTAACACAAATAAGTATGTCTTGTCAGGGAAAATGACAACAGTAGAAGAGCGTGCTAGAGAGGGTATGGCTATATCAACCTGGGTGCGTCTAAAAATACCCTGGCTAATTTAGGTGAAGATCCAGTTGTGGCTGCCCTGGCTGACCTTTTAAATCGGGTCCCAGAGATCAGTTTTCAATCAGTTCAGGGACACAGTCTTTGGTAGATGTTCATACCAGTCTCTGTAACATATAGGTCAGAAATAAATACCCAGCTGTTTGGAGACACATTTATAAAAATTAATGTGATGTATAATTGGAAGAATAGTTTTAGATTTATAATAATGATGATAATGATGTTAATAACAATAATTAGCATTTATTAAGTACTTACTATGTGAAAGACTCAGTTCTAAGTATGTTATGTCTTATCTTTTGCTGTTCAATAATTAGTTTTTGCACATATACATGAACTATTCTAATCCAGGCACACCTTGGACCTTTTATTTTACATCTACCAAGGAGTGAATGCTTGATGATCAACACCCTACCTAATCAAATTCTACCCCTCCTTCCACGCCCAGCTCAAATTCCTCCTTTTCTGTGATAGCTGCCAGACTTTCCCCAGTCATTTCTTGGTCTCTAAACTCACAGCTTTTATCGTCAATGTCATTCAAATGAGACTTAGTCGGATCATTACTTTAAGGTACTTGTACTGTTGTTTTGTTTGGCTTTTCAACCCTTATCCCTTTATTTCACTCTTCATGTACATATGTGACATCTTCCAAGCCCGATTGTAAAATCTTCAGGGAAACCAGTTGTAGTAGTCATAGGTTGGTTTGGGGGCTATTCTGTATCCCTTTTCCTACTTTGGTGACAGTAGCTTGTTTTTCTTTTGGGAAATTGTCTCTCTTCCATTGCGTGCTATCTTGATGGGACAGTCCATCAAAGCTCTTTGCCTTTCCTTTCCCTAAGCGTAAGTAAGTGACTCAAGGACTAGTTGGAATTTCTTTCCTAGGGCTTTGAAATTTGAACAAAGTATCACAAACTAAGAACACAGTTGATTTATTCTAGTGGTGGTAACCTGGGAATGTTGTCTACCTTCTACTGCCTTGGCCCCCTAGATCAGCCAAATCCTGTTCTGGCCAAGTCTGCTATTCTAGCATTTCTATGAACTACCTGATAGCCTTGCAATAGGTTAGCCGGTTTTTCTGTTGCTGGCAACCAAAACATGCTGTTACAGGGGCACACCCTCTACTTCTTTGTATAGCCCACCACACAAAGGACGGTGCTTATTGCATAGTTGGTGTTCATGAGTGATATTTTAAAGAACTTAAATGGAAAAATAAGCATTGGCAAAGAGAAATAAGATCTATGAAAGCATTTTGCAAATAGATAAGAGGTATAAAAATTCCAGTGGAGAGCTTAGGAATGCTACATTAGTGGTAAAATTATTAAACAGTGAATTTACATAATCCCAACATCTCTCCTAGCTACTTTGCTTATTAAGGCAGTTGAGAGGGGCAAGCGGCATCTCTACAAAATCCTGCTAATATGCTCCAAACACGTTGGTTGTGCATTCTTACTTCTAGAACTCCCAGCACTTCCTGATGCTAAAGACTTTTCTTTAAGTAACGCTAAAGAAGTTGATCTGAGCCAGGGTGAATGATACTAAGTGGATCAAAACAGGAATTCATCCTATTTTCACATTTTCAAATGGATGTAGGAGAGTCCCGTAAATTGTGTACTATCCAGGGCTGGAAAGAAATGAGGACAGAGCTCAGAGAAGTCAGGCAGAGGTCAACCATGAGACCAAAAGCAAAAGTAATATCCAGCAGTTGTACTGCTGCATGCAGTACAGGGAGTTGGATCAGATGATCTTTAAAGCCTCCTCTAAATTGGACACTCTTTGTTTCTACTTATTTCAGTTGCTCATAGTTATATAACTCTCAGAATTGGCCCTACTAAAAGGCACTGGTAAGTGTTTAAACAAGATTTTGAAAATGATGTTTCAGCAGTTTGCTTAAAAAAAAATCCATTAGTCTACAAATATAATTTTTCATTCAGTAAACATTTATTAATGGCCTATTATGTAAAAATAACTGTGCTAGGTACTAAGAGGAAGGGCAAGCAAAGACGCAAAGAAAAAAAGTTACAGCTGCTGCCTTTCAGGAGCTTATAATTTACTAAAATTTACTAAAAAAGATGCTGTGCCCCTTTGTGCACCAAAACCACTCTGTAAACAGTAGCCATTCACAAATTGATCAGTGACAAAGAACTCCCCTTGCCCTCAAGGAGTTTTTAGTCCTTTATTCATTCACTGATTAATTCAACAATGTTCACTGTCTAATCTCCACGTACCAGGCTCTGTGCTGGGTGCTGTGGACATCATCATGAGAAAGACTGACAAGGTCTCTCCTTTAGGAAGCTCAAGGGAAAATTGGGGATGATCTAAACTTCCCACTTCATTTTATTATGCCAGTAGTCAGAGTGCCATTTTGAAAACTCAAATCTGATCAGGTCACATTTCCTCTGCTTAAAACTCTCCAATGGTTTCCATGGGTATATAATTCAAACACCTTGTTAATGAAAACGAGGTCCTGCATCATCTGACTCTTGGCCACTTTCATTTGAAGGGCCGTTAAATGACAGGATGGCAGCCCCCTTAATCTAATTCAGCCTGGACAGATTGTAGTTGATGTAATAAGCAGACTGAAGCGCTATCACCAGGCTTATCATGAATACCCCATAAGTATTCAGTGATTCTCTCTACCCACTGAATCCAGGGGGAATGTGATGAAGATCCAGAATGGAAGCCCATGGAGAAGTAGATCAAAGGCAGTGCAGAAATCTAGGGCAAATGATTCACCTTTCATTGCTCCAAGGCAAGCATCCTAGCCTCAGTGAAATAGTTATGTGGATGGATAAATAAAGACTTAAGAAATGAGAAAACAGATATCCTGAAAGAGGAGTAGTGGTAAGGATTTTTATCATGTTCCTAGACCTTTGAAGCACTCTCTGGAAGTTACCTGAGATGTTCTTAGGCTGCCATTGAAGATTGTGGGCAGAAATTGACTCTATCTGAGAGATATGCTAAACTATAAATGTACTTCAAAGGGTTTGTGACTTCCTCTGCCATCTGTACAACATTCATCAAATTCCCTAAGGCACTTATAATTCAATAAAGGTTAAGAACCATGATAAAAAACCAAGGCTATGGACATAATCCCAATACTCAGCTCTAGTTCTCTTTGTTAATAAGAAGGGCAAACCAGATTCTCAGGTTAGTATATGATGCAAGGGTCACCGAAGTGCTAGCTTACTTAATAATGAAAAACTTTTGAGTAAAAGTGTTAAACTTCAGTTTCCTCAGCTGTAATTGGGAATATAAATACTTATTTCACAGGGTCATTGTAAGGGTTAAATTAAATAATTTATGTAAAGCATTTAGCACAGTGATTGAAACTTGATAGGCACTCACATTGTTGTTGTTGTTGTTACCATTTCTCTGGTTCTCACAGTGTCCATGAAACTGTGGCTTTTCATCTTGGGGCCCTCCTATGTCCTATTTCTATGCTCCTCTTGTCCCTTATGAAGAACATTCTTCTAGGTCCTCAGAGTGTATGTAAAAATATAGAACATCTGAGCTGGAAAGAATTTGGGGGAAACTCCTTAATTTAAGGAAGAGTGTGCTGAAGCCTGAAGACTTATCCAAGGTCACATGGCTAATTAGTGGCAAGACTGGGGTTTGAACCAAGTCTCCTGTCTCCTAGTCCAGTCGCCTTTCTGCTGTGTTATTATTATCACAAACTGTGAGGGGCACCCCAAATAAATACATTAATATATATTTACTGAGCACCTACCTAAATAGACCTGGAGCTGTGCTAAAAACTTCGGAAAGTGTAGAAGAAGTATGAGACGCATTCTTTACAAATAATTATAATTTATAACACAAATGAATCAAATTGTTCCTCTCATTGCAGACTTCTTTCCTCATTAATTTTACAATAATTTTGAATGCTCCTTTTTATGTTTCTATCTTCAGCTATGAGAATAAGGGAATGCAACTGTATATGTGAATTCTTGCTAAGGGGTTTATGGCCGATTATTACTTTGCAGAAAACTCCATTATTAGGGTCAGGCACACATTCACATATTATCCAATTAGATTTTCCAATAATGCTACTTTACAGATGTAGTAAAAAGTTATAGAGACATGAAATAACTTGCCCAAGTCTCTCCCAGATGACAAAGCCCATTTTTCTGCCACACAGACTCCTTTGAACTTTTTAACTTCAATATTAATCCCTAGAAGCAAAATAAATAAAACAGGACAGTACAAAAGTATGAGGAACATAAATTTCTTAATTAGTAGGAATTTATTCCACAAACATTTGTTAGGTGCCTATTATTTCCTAGGCTACTTCCCAAGAAGTAAAATTAGTGTCATAGCAACAGCCGTAAATGGCATTTCCTTCACTCCACCCATCCCCCACCAGGCAACTCTGTCCCTGGGTCTTGCCTGTGTTTGTGAGCTAGTCCTCCCAGCCATCAAGGGGTCAAGAGTCTTCAGCTGTTTCTTTGTTTGCTGTTTCATCTTTTGGGTGATCAATTGTGCTGCTCAGGCTACTGTGTCCTTGACCTGTTTAGTTTTAGAACTAAACTTTAGAAGTTTATCTCAAGGGGAAAAAGTTTCGTTCAGCCTGATTTGTAATATTAAATTAATTACAAAGCCATGTGGCGTTGTGCTCTGAATGCCTTACAAAAGTGTGAATGAGGGTCCTTTCTCTTTTCATCTTGGTTCAGGCATGAGAACCATAGTGTGGACCACAGGACATTCGAGTAGCAGATATAATCAGTATCGTCCTCCTTACTGAGCCTGGCCTGTGGCTTCCAGTGGCTTGAACCTGAAAGAATTCTTGCCCAGTAGCCTCCTCAGGCCTTCCTGCAAATAGACAGCGGTAGATCAGCCAGCCCCAGAGACCTCCAGATGTGCTCAATCCCATAAGGAACGTGCAGGTTCTCAAACGGTTAACTCTTTCACGCTCTCCTATGTGCTGTGGATACAAAAGAGAGCACAACCCCTTTCCCACCAGCAAGAAGTCCACTACTGTCACCTGCTAAACCAGCCTCCCAGATCTCTCTTGGATTTATCCACATATTAAACTGTTCCTCTATTTCAACATCTGAAACAAGGATTCTGCATAGTGTGGCTGAGAAGCCACTCTCTCCCACCAAAACACCTTTTTTTGGACTAACATTAATTAGCCTTTGCTACATGTCAGATACTATGGTGCATTCTTCCCATATATCATTTAAACCTCAAAACAGCATAGTTGTGTAGGTATGAAAATGGAGGCTCAGAAAGGTTAAATAATTTCCCTCAGGTCACCCAGGTCTTAGGTAATAGAGTTGGCAATAAGACACAAGTCTGACCACGAAACCCCTTTCCTTACTACCAAATTACATTGCTTTCCTTTAATTGCCTCAGTTTAATACTAACTTCTGAAATGCAAAATAGATAAAAGGACAACATAAGTAAGAGGAATACAAATGCATAATTAGCATGAGTAAAGTGTGCATTATCATTTTTATGTCAAGCCCATTTCTGTGGATGTTCCATTATAAGAGCATTTTAGTTGATAAAAATTCAGAGATGCACATTTGCTAGTTGAAGCAAGAAAATGTCAATAATCCCACTTTATTTTATTAATGTAGATATGGCTCAGGCAAGTACAGCTGGTACTGCTATTCTTAGAGCTGGAAGGAATGAGGGGGGAAAAATATTTCTGTTAACTCAGATAGACTCAATCAGATTTAGGAGATGACTCCACTACTCCAAATCTCTAGTCATCCCCCGTCCCACTCTGCTCCTAGCAAATTATCCACTACAAACTGTGCTGGAGAAATGACTGTGAGAATGGAATTAATCAAAATAAGATGAGGGACTAGCAGTCCATCACAGGTGGCAGTTTGATTAATGAAAGCCAGAAAGCAGCTAGTACAATTTGAGAAATGAGTGAGATCCAGCTAAAGGCAAAAACAACAGGAAAGCTCTAGCTCTCCCTAGAAAAAAATAAAAAATCCCTTGTCTTTGTTTAGATCCTTTGACCTGAGGATGTCAAGGCATTTCACAAGCAATTTCTTTCATTCTTGTCTCTTTTATGGAGAAATCAACACAGACATTAATGCAACTTTCCCTTTGGGCTAACAGTGGAAACAGGAACAGAGAAGCAAGAAAAGGAGTCAGGGATTTCACAACTTTCCTTGTAATTGATGCCTCCGTGAAAGGGCTACCAAATCTTTGTGCAGTCATTTTGATTAATCTTGTAGTAAATATGTTTGGGGGCATCTGCCCCATTCAGAGTGATCCTTCTCTGAGAACTATTCCTTTTGTTCACAGAAGGGAATCATGGCTGCCATGTTTGTTCTGTGTGTCTTCCTCATCCCCACCATGGCCATGGTTGATTGAATCATGAGTGGACATGTGACCCAGCTGGGGCCAATCAGATTCTCTTTCTAATAACTTGGAATTGGGATTCAGAGAACTAATCAATATGTAAATCAGGCATTGGAGGTGAGTAAGAGCAAGTGAGACAGTCTGAAGAGAGATGAATGAAGCAGTTGTTTAGAGAACTGGGCAGGTATCTCCCTTGGTTTTTGACAACTGTCAAGTTCCTGATTCCAATGGCCTGTGAGGCCCAGCCACGTGGTCTGCCTTTAGATTGAGTGAAATACTCCTGAATCCTATTATTAAATTCTCCTCTTCTGCTTAAGGTAGCTCAAATGGGTTTCTGCTACCTGCAACTAAAAATATCATAAGTACTTCTTTGATGGATCTGTCAGGTCCATATTCTCCTTGAAATGTCTGCCTTGCAATCTCTTTTAGTTCTCTCCTAACTCTCTATCTATTTCTTAACCTCCATTAATTGTGCCTCTTTTCCTGCCTGCCCCTTGAATATAGATATTCCCTAATGCTCTGTGCTTAACCTATCTCTCTGTCTCTCTGACCTTTTAAGAGAATCGCACTTCCTCCACAGTTTCAATTAATACCTACAAGCACCTAAATCCCAAATCTATATCTCTAGCCCATACTTATTGACTGGTATTGCCAAGGCACTCTGGATAGACTCACAGGCTTAAACTCCTTAAATTCAAAAAACATAAAATCACTCATTATCCTTTTCCTCATCTCAAAAAATCTGTTCTTTCTCCTATATTTTCTATTAGAAAATGGCCAACCTAGGCGCCCATCAAGGGACGAATGGATAAAGAAGATGCGGTATTTATACACGATGGACTACTACTCAGCCATAAGAAATGACAAAATCTGGCCATTTGTGACAACATGGATGGACCTTGAGGGTATTATGCTGAGGGAAATAAGTCAGAGGGAGAAAGTGAAATACCATATGATCTCACTCATAAGTAGAAGATAAAAATGACAAAAAAAAAAAAACACATACATAGCATTGGATATTGGACTGGTGGTTACCACTGGGGAAGGGGGGAGGGGTAAGGGCAAAAGGGGTGATTAGGCTCACATGTGAGGGGATGCACTATAATTAGTGTTCGAGTGGTGAACCTGATGTAATGTACACAGAATTCGAAATATGATGTATATCCGAAAAAAAAAATTAAAAAGAAAAAAAGAAAAAAAAAAAAGAAAATGGCATTACTCTATTACCAGTCACCCAAGCTAGAGGCCATGGCGTTATTTTTAAATGGTTTCTCTCTCTTACCCCTTGTCATAGGTCAGTCTTCATCATCTCTCAACTGGACAGTTTACTCTAGTTTCCTAAGAATTTTACTTCCTATAATTTCAGATAACCACCTCCAACCATTGTCAAGGTATCCTCTACACTCTGTGAGAGTATAGAGCACTTTCACTTCTATTCCATTAATCTATATGCCTATCCTTATGCCAGTAGCACACTGGCACTGATTACTGTAGTGTTGTAGTAAGTTTTGAAATTGAAACGTGTGGGGATCTTCTTATAAATGTAGATTCCTGGGTCCCACCTCCAGAGATTACGATTCAATCAGCATGGGGTAGACCATGAGTCTGATTTTTCACAAGATCTGTAAAAGTGTCTATTGCAGGGTTCCAAGGATACCGTAGAGTAATGGGTAAGATTGTGAGTTTTGGAGCCTGACTGTCTAGGACTGAAATCTGGCCCAGTTCTTACTTGGTGGGGTGACACTGGGAAGAATATCTGCTTCTCCTTTTGTAAAATAGGGATGATAATGATAGTACTTTTCACTTGAATTAAATTCTTTAATTCATGTAGGACAGAATAATGCCTGGGACTCCATAAAAATTAAGTAATCATTTTTACTAATAGTTGTGCTCAGAGGAGCAGACAATGGGAAAATGCAGAAAGAAAAAAGGAAATATGTGCCAATCTGATGACATCAAAAATTTTTCAGCAACTTGGCAGAATCTAAAAAGACTGTTTTTGAATAACAAGGAAAAACCCCAAATGCTTGCTGAGTAACTGATCTTTTTTTGTGATAAAATATATATGGCCTAAAAGTTGCTGTTTTAACCATTTTTAAGTGTACAATTCAGTGGCGTGAATTACATTCACAACGTTGTGCAACGATCACCTCTATTTCCAAAACTTTTCATTACCACAAATAGAAACTCTAACAATTAAACAAAAATTCCCCATTTCTTTCTTCCCCCAGCCCCTGGTAACCTCTAATCTACTTTTTTTCTCTATGAATATGACTTTTCTAGATATTTCATGTAAGTGGAGCTGTGCAATATTTGTCCCTTTATGTCTGGCTTATTTCACTTAGAGTAATGTTTTTAAGGTCTATCCATATTGTGGCATATATTGGAACTTCATTCCTTTTTATGGCTGAATAACATTCCATGGTATGTATATACCACATTTTGTTTATCCGTTCATCTGTTGATGAACACTGGGTTATTTCTACCTTTTGGCTATTGTGAATAATGCTGCAATGAACATTGACATACAAGTATCTGTATGAGTCACTGTTTTCAATTCTTTTGGGTATATATCTAAGTGTAGAATTTGAGTAACTGATCTTTTAGCAGAAATAAAATGTTGCTTTTGAGTAAAACAAGCCCTTGGCTATCTCTCTCATACCCTGTCCTTTTGACATGAGGCTAAACTTGTCAATCCTCCCTTGACCCACTTGTCTGCAGCTCATTGTATTTGCTGTCTGGGCCGTAGAGATGAGTGCTCTGGAGGAGGGCAGGCTGGGGAAGGGAGAATTCAGACTATTACCAGATGACAGAAAGCAGTGTCAAGGCTCGAGGGAACTAGGGAGTCTGCCCTTAACCCTTCTTTGCCTCCTTTTCTCTGATATCTCCTGCTTTTGACAGGCTGTTCTGTTCAGCCCAAGAGACTATGAGGTTATGTAAGGACTCTGAAAGGAGTGAAAAGGGACTGTGTAATGGTGCACATCTCTGACCTTGCCAACTGCCAAAGCTATCATTACAACAGCGGGAGCCATGGAGGGAAAAGTAAAGGAGGGATTGGGATGGGGTTAGTGGGGCAAGGCAGCTATCAATTGCTAAGGAAGTTCACAAGTAGGGAAGAAGTTCCTGATACAGCTGTCTCTCCCACCCACCTCAGTACTGAAGGCCCACCTCAGGAACTGTCCCAAGGCCATTGGTTTTATCCCAATCCCAAACCTTGCACTGTACCTTTTGGTGCTGCTCTGATCTCCCTGGCTCATAGTGACCTTTCCCCTTAGTTTGGTAAAGACAAATGCAGATGGTAGTGGTGCTGTTTATTATAGCCTGGTATAGAGAGATTGTTACTCTAAACAATATAGGAAGCGAAATGTATATTCTATTAGGTTCTATACATAAAGGCATAATTCGTGTGTTTGTCCATGCTTGGAAATATTTTGTATCGTACTTTTTGGTGGAATGAAATATATTAAGGTGGCAGAATTAAGAAAAAAATTAGCTTGTTAGTAATAAAACTGTGTCTCTCCCAGCCCGTACTGGGTACACACTTGTTAATGAAGAAGGAATTATATAGAGGATTTAAAGAGCTGTGGTATGTTTGGAGGGAGTTTGAGCCCCATTATTAAGAATTGATAGAGAATATTTCAGTCTGTGAATAAAAGAAGATGCCCTGAGTGGACACACTTGAGACCTTCTGGGCATCACACCTGCCTGTGGTTTCTCCATCAGCTTAAGGAGTGGCTTAAAGATAGTGGTGTCTGTAATTTCCTGTCCCACCTGCCACCATCATTGGATAGCAGAAACCCTGGAGTGAAGATGGGGATTCTCCTGGTGGCTTTTGGCAGATGGCTTAGGTTACTGGCCTTCTTGGTAGCTCAATTACTTAAATGCTTGTCTTGCTCCTTGTGTCAGAGAGTCAGGCCTAGCTAGAGAGGGTAGGTCAACAGAGACAAGGGAGAAAAATACAAACTGAACAAACAAAATTTTTAAAAATGTCTTAAGAAATCATGACTTTATAAAGTACAGAACTTTATTGCCAAGATTATTAAATATTGCCAAAGACATTTGACTGACATACATTAAAAGACCTTTCTTCGTGTCCTCAACCCTACACTGCTGGAATACTCTCTAGACCAGCAAATCTACTTATTAGAAGTGATGCAGGGTTTACAAAGATTCTCAGTACTTTGCTGATATAGAGCTGAGCTGGCTCCACTTCTCCTACTCTACCATTGTCCAGTTCTCTGATTGTGGACCACACAAGGAGAGATGGGCTTCCCGGCCTAGCCACAAGACTCCTATTTTAGGCTTCAAGAAACTAAATATGAAGCCTATTGACATTGCATTTGTCCCTCTAATTCTGAGTAATTGAATGTCCTATTCTCACTTATAACATTTAAAAAAAATTTTTCTTCACATGGTTCTATGAGGCATTTTATCTGACTTGATTTTAAGACTCCATTTATCTTTCAGAGGCACAGTGTGGTGAAACAGAAGGAACCAGGGTCTAGATTCAGGCAATTCTGGTCCCAAATCCAAGATCTACTCCCTATTAGTTATCTTGATCTCTGGGCCTCAGTTTCCTCATGTGTAAAATGAGATAGTAATGGTTCACAAGGTTTTTGGAACACTAACTGGGACAATGAATATAAGGCATATGCAGGGCTCAGTATTAGGTTTCCTGTCTCCTTCTTGTGCGCTCAGGGAAAACTTAGCTTCCTCATGTAGTGTCATAGATGACAAAGGTCCATGTAGTCTCCTATGATGAGGGTTGTCTTACATGTCCAAGAGTCCACATCGTGTCCACACTACTTTTCTTATGTCAAAAGTTCATATTCTTGCTGGGATACCATTGAAAATCATGTTTTCTTGGAGTGTATTTAATGACACAACGAAGTGAACAGAATATATTAGTGACAAAAGGAAATAAAAAGTATACGGTATGAGTGTGGTTCTCAGAAAATAATATATGTTTATACATTTATGTACATGATACTTGTTGGTGTCTTAATTTGCCTTCACCTGGATATCACAGAAGCTGTTCAGCAAGATGCCAAACGTGTTTTTTTTTTTTTTTTGGTTGAGTATGGTATTTGTAAGCTGAGAAGAGAAGCAGAACTGCCTACATGGGGGAAATATGCAGTGGGAGAGAAGATTTAGCTAGGAGCTAAATAGGGAATGGGAATTTTTAAAGCAAAATGCTACGTGCTCTCTGAGGCAATTTCTACCCTTTTCTCTCATCTTCTTGAAATTATCAGTAAAATAGCAATTGCTCGTTGTGTGTGGAATGCTACAAGATGAGTGTGGGGGAAGCCACAGGCTGCTGACAGGCTCCAACTATGTAGAGAGGATAGAGAGTCACACACACACACTCTCACATACACGTGTGCATTGAAAAAAGATTAGGAAAAGACACAAAAACGTTAACAATGATCATCCCTGTGTAGTAATAGCTCCTACTGAATTACACTTTCCAAGTTTAAAAATGCCTCTTGCACTTAGATTCTTTGACAAGCAGAAATAATGGACCTATTGTGAGACCCAAGAAAAATCACAATGGTCCTGGGTCAAGGTTCCAGTCCCTCTACTTCCCAAGTACTTTGTGCTCATAGTGGTTCCTCAATAGAAAAGTATTGTCGAATTTTGAGTTTACAATTTTTCAACACCCAATCTTTCTTATCCTACAACACTATACTACACTAAGAAGAGGACACATTTTGGAGAGACTCACCCAATGCTACACATAATTAGTGGCAGAACAAGCCTGGAAGCCTTGACGCCATGTTACCTCTAGGCCTTTCCTTCTTCCCATGTTGCTTTTGGCATGCATAGTGTTAGGAAAAAGCAATGTGTGTGCCTGTGTACGTGTGTGTGTGTGCATGTACGTGGAGAGAAAGCGAAAAAAAAGTGAGAGAAATTACATATATACATATTGATACATGCATGCATATATATATATATAATTTTTTTTTTCCTTGAGGATGCAACAGTCTGCACTTCCGTGTACCAGAAATATCTCAAAACATCTAAACCTGTCATGCTTACCCCATGATGAAGCTGGGACTTAGGAAGACAATCAGGAAGATGGGATCAAGATGCAATTCTTAGGATTTAATCTTTCAAATAAAAGCCTCAGACATGATGTAAACCTTCAGGGCCCAGGCCCCTGAAAAAGCAGATTTCTTCTTCAGAGATTGGCCAGTTTTTAATCTCTGCTTGGTTTGGTTACTCCATCAGGCACAGACTCTCGTGGAATCTCAAGCAAACATTCAGTCTCATTTTCAGCCATGGATCCATCACCCAGCTATGAGTAGGCCCAACCTGTCCCTCACACAAGAATTCCCGTGTCCAAAGGGAGACCGATTGGGTTGGAGAGGGTCAGTTGCTTAGTCCAACACTCTTTCACTCCTGGGCCAATAGCTAAATCCAGTGCTCATCTCTCCTCTTCTTGCTTCACCTGCCCCAAATTTCACCTCAGTTTACATTGTGATCATTGTCACTGAACAAACCTCCAAGGGAAGGGTAGGGCCCTAGAAGGAAAGCTAATAAGGGTAACATATCTGCCCTTCTAAAAATAGGGACTATCCTATATTAATAACTGAAGATCAGCAAAGGACAGATGCAGGTTTAACACTGAAAAGCTCTTAATTAAAGATAATGTTGACGGGGATTTTCAAAACTGTTTCGTGATACTCAAGGCTTTGTTGGATGCTTGCTAGGGTTCTGTGAGTTGTTTTGAAAAAAAGACTTAGGCTTTTTTTGTGAAAAAGACTTAGACTTTTAGCGCTTTTGTGAAATTACAAGTCTTTAATAAATTATGTATTTGTTCAGGGGCTTTCGTCCTGCTTTCAGCCTCATTCTCCTCTTCAGTTCCCAAATTATACTTTTGCCTTACCTTCAACACGGGAGATATTTCCAGTGTTGAAGCTGTATGGCACGATGAAAGGAGGATAGGCTTGAAAGCCAAACAAACCAGGCATCCTTCTCAAGGCTGCCACTCATTCGCCTGGTGCTATTAGTTCTGGGCCTCAGTTTCCTCATCTGTAAAATGTTGTGTATGTTGTAGGGAGGGCATGGTAAGGATTAAATGAGATCCGTGCTCTGGACAGTGCCTGTCATATGATAAGAAATGTCTCCTCTTATTATTACTATCTGCCCAAATGGCTGAGCCAGACTACTGTACATTGCCACCTGGAGGTGGAAAATTAATGCTTAATTTGACCTGCCTCTTTCAGGAAAGGAATGACATGAAAAGGAAGGAGAAAAATAGTGTAACATCCACCCCAATCTTATTTTTAGTACCTGATTAACATTGTTATTATTATTTTTGGAGTCTCCCAATCATTTCTGCAAATTTTTTTTTTAATTCATGGATCATAGGATTTAAACTGGTATAATTCTTGCTTCATTATAATTTGCCATATGTGGCTATGTTCTCTATATTTAGCCTATGAATATAAAAACTTTACCATGTTGCTGAAGTGCCAGTATTTTTGAAAATTTCGATCTAGTCAAAACTGTTTAGTTTGCAGAGGAATTAACAGGCCTAGAAAATTTAAGATACTTGCCAAAATAGATCACAGACCAGAATTTGGATTTTCTCCTTCCTTAAAAACTAGTTCGTGGGAAACTTCTATAAGACTCAAAGAGTCTCAATTTTAGTATGACACCCAAGAAGCACATTTAATTGTGCTGTGAGTTTGAAACAGACACAAACTGGAACGGAAATGAAGCTATCCTTCACCCTGATGTATCAACTCAGTCCCGCTTTCTACTTCAAAGGACGCCAGGAGCAGAAACAGCCTGAAGAAGTAGGATTCAAGTGTTCCTTTCTTAAGTCCAGGCCAGGTTTTTCTTTTCAAATTCTGGATTTAGGAAAGAGGAAAATGGGGGGAAGCCCTTTATTATCTGACTGATTTCCTCACAATCTTTTCCTAAGACTATCTCTTGGATAGTCACTCTATATGAAGCTGCATTTATATTCTCATACAGTGAACGGTTAGGAAAATCCTACATATTTTAAAGATGATGTCTAAATAGCTAGTTGGTTGAAAACCTAGTCTCTCTTTTAAAAAAAAAAAAAGGCTTGTTTTTATTGTGATGATTGATTTGGAAGAGGATTCTTTAATTTATTCATCTTATTGTTTTTAACGTTGTTGATTGCTTGCAAGAAATAAGCTTATTTTTCTAAAGAACCATCTTGGTAAGGTGGCTGTAGAAATGTTTTAGGAATCCAAAGGAGTCTTCTGAAGGATGTATTCTAAAAATAACTCCATACACACTAGAAAATTAACACCACAAACCTGTACACACATACACACACACACACATACATACGGGATTGCTAAACCAGCAATTTACTGTCATCAATAAACATGGCTGGGACGACTTGCATGATACTTGCTCCCATCACCCTTCTCTCGCTTTTCCGAGCTGGACCCCCTGATGCCCAGTGCAGTTCAGTATCCCCCAGGCTGACTCCATGCTGGTCAGAGATCTGCAAGTAACATGGAGTCATGCTGTCCTTCCTACTAGCCCATTTCTAACTATGAGCTACGTTTTAATTGCTTAGTTTCTGCCTTGTTTCTAAGTTCATTTCCACCTTGTGATGCTATTCCAGGAACTGACCTGGGTCCCTATTTGGTTACCTGTGCCAGTCTCTCTCTTCTCTCTCTTTTTTTTTAAGTGAGGAAGATTGGCCCTGAGATAACATCTGTTGCCAGTCTTCCTCTTTTTTGCTTGAGGAAGATTGTCGCTGAGCTAATGTCTGTGCCAATGATCCTCTATTTTGTACGTGGGACACCACAGCAGCATAGCTTGATGAGCTGTGTGTAGGTCTGTGCCTGGGATCTGAACCCATGAACCCTGGGCAGCCAAAGTGGAGCTTATGAACTTAACCACCATTCCACCCAGCCACCCCTCTTTGCCAGTCTTTATACCTATAATCTGTAAGGTATAGCAGTTTTCCAGGATGGAGGCTCACTTTTATTCCTGTCACTCTCCTAAGAACTAGATTTTCACCACACACCTGGCATTTTGTTTCAAACCTTTCTAATATCAGTGACTACCCGGTTGCCTGGATCACTGAGGATCACCTGCTCCTGGACTTACTGCTGATACTTCTGCTCTGCAATTTCTTGAACATCAATTATGTGCCAGACACCAAAATTAGCACTTAACTTACTACAAGTAGGATAGCATTGTGATTAAGAACACTGACTATGAAGGCAGGGTTCAAACTGTAGGTCCACCATTTATTAATTATATGATTTAGAGCAAGATACTTAATGCCTCAATGCCACAGTTTCCTTACCTATCAACTAAGGACAATAATACTGCCCATCACTTAAGGTTTCAGTGAGAATCAAGTGAAATAATAAATATAAATCCCCTCGACACGCTTGGCACTCAATGAGCGTTAGTGTAATTTTTATGTTCTCAAGCCCATAGAAACTTCATAACAACTTTATGACATAGACATTTTTATACCCATCTCACAGATGAAGAAAATGAAGCTTAGAGCTAAGTAACCTGCTCAAGGTCAAGTAATAGAGCTAGGATTTTAACCCAGGCCTGCTTGGTTCTGAATTCATACATTCAGTAAATATTTATTGACCCTTCACAAGGTGCTGGGTATCTGGTACACTACACCATGTCAGTATCCCTTCGTCACCTATAGCTGGGTTGGGTACTTCTCCATTCACCACTACTCAACTGTGACCTCAGGGATCTACATAGTTGTTCACCAGAAAGGTGAGGTGCCCTGCTTTCTGGCTTCATCCATAAAACTTTTGCATATATGATCCTCCCAGTCTATTTTCCCAACCCTGGCTGCAGGGAGAAGACTCAAAATCCTAGAGAGGGCCAAATAAAAACACTGAAGGAACCTCGGTTCCACAGTTGCTGTTTGAAGCAGAACCCCAAGGAATGCCTGTGTGGCCTACTGAATAGAGAAAAAATACTTATTGTGTGAAACCACTGAAGTATGAGACTTTTGTTATAGCAGTTAGCCTATCTAACAACCCCAAATGGTATAAATTCCAAGCCAAGGGACATCCTTGAATCTCGTGTTCTGCTACACTGAAGTACTTGCAAGCAGGTCTTACTCTCTTCGTCTATGAGCTTTTGCTCCTGTAGTCCTTCTGTGCCTCAGTTGGGCCCTCTAGAAAACAGATACTGAGATAGGAGTGCAGATAGTTTATGGGGATAATGCCTGTGAATGATAAAGGGGGAGAAAGCAGAATTGATCCGAGGAGGCTTTCAGACCACAATGCTGATCTGAAACCTGTAAAGGAAAACGGGCTTGGATAAGTATGGCCTCACATCTGACAAAGTTTTGGTCAACCCAACAGGAGCTCCTGAGCAGAGATTGCTTGTTAGAGAAGTCCCATGTTGGGCAGAAATGGTCAGACCCTAGTACTCTTGCTGTGCTTAGTCATTGACTAAGCTACCTGGAAAAAGCATGGCCTGACCTCAAAAACTGTGAGGCAGATCCTGAAGATGATGCAGCTAGGCACTCAGCTAACTTACTTGTGGCTGAACAGTAAGTTCTTTCTTGAACAAATTGGTCCACTCACTGTTGCTCCACTCTTCTGATAAATACTTCTTCTCTCCAGAAGTAGGTACTCCTCTTCATCCTTTAAATCTCTTCTTAGGCATCAATTCCTCCAGGAAGCTTTTTCTGATCCCCAAATCCAGATTGAGTGCTTTGGTAGGCAGAATAATGCTCCCCCGCAAGATGTCCCCCAAACCTGTGAATATATGAAGTTCCACGATAAAGGAGAATTAAGGCTGCAGATGGCATTAAAGTTGCTAACCAACTGAACTTTAGATGGGGAGATTATCTTGTAATATCCAGATGGGCCCAATGTAATCAAAAGGGTCCTTAGAAGTGGAAGAAGGATAAAGAGAGAGATCTAGAATGACTTGATATGGGAAAGATTTGACCACCATTGCAAGCTTTGAATATGGCCTTCCATCAGCCAAAGAATGGGGGCAGCCTCTAGAAGCTAGAAAAGGCAAGAAAATGCGTACTCTTCTAGAGCCTCCAAAAAGGAATGCAGCCCTGCTGACATCTTGATTTTTGCCCAGTGAGACCCATTTCAGACTTCTGACCTCCAAAAGTATAAGAAAATAAATTTGTAGTGTTTTAAGCCATTAATTCTGTGGTAATTTGTTACAGTAGCAATAAGAACCAATACAGGTACTTACCTTATATACCAAACAATCTGCATTTCCATTATCATGGCATATTTCTGTGCCCTTATTTATAGCACACATAGCAGATGTTTAACAAGTATTGGTTGAGTTATTCAGCCTGCACCATTCCTGACTATTTAACTATTAATATATCATGTTGGACATTGACAAAATGACTTCCAAAATCATTCCTATCTCTAGTTATCTCTTGTTTACAATCACATAAATAGAATTTTAATACTATATTCTTTTAGGACCAGTTCTGGTCACACAGTAGGTGAGTAATAACTAGTTCATAATGAAATAATGAATGGATGATCAAAGCAGCCTCTATACCCCCCCCCAAAAAAAAAATCCCAACCACAGTCTCAGTAAACTAGAAAAGAATAGAAAATTCAAAGCAGAAGATCATGTCTTGAAAAATGTTATTTTGGTTTCAAGATATCTTTTTCTCTCAGCAGATCTACATTTATTTCAGGATGACTATTGAGGTCATGCCCTTAAGATATAAACTCATTATATTTGATTCACTTCCTAGATTAAATTTAGAATAGATTGGTTTTTAAAAAGACTTTTACGAATCGTGACCACTGATAGTTGCTTAGTCTCCTATGTTGGTTGGGGGGAGGGGAATGGATAAAGGAAAGATTGAACAGGGATGAGTCAGGGGTTATTGGCTGACTAGCCAGGCAAAACTTCACGACCAGTGTGACTTTGAGCGGCATGGTAGATATTCATTGCGTTTTGCCTGGCTAGCTTTCATTCTTCCTTCACCTGATATTAGTACCTCTACTTTCTGTTTGAGAATTCCCCTTCCCCCATATTCATCCTTACGAACTGGGAGGGGCTGTCCCACCCTCCAGCTGCAGTGGAGGTCTAGGATCCATAGCCCAGGCCAATCGACACATTCTATTTCCCTGGACCCAGTGATTAGCTCAAGCTTAGCTGCTTGAGCCAAGTCAAACCAACTAGATATTGGTCCACAATTTGGGGGGAACTGTTGGAAACAGAGATTCTTTTCTCCCTGGAATGTCTTAGAATTTAGGACTAATTTAGATCTGTTGACAACCATTTTGTCAGGACAAAAGGAAAGATTGAATAAAAATGGAGCTAATGGAGGGTAAAGCAGAGCCTAGCAATGGAGAATGCAATGTTTCTAACTGAATTATTCAAGCCCCTGGATCCTGCTTGCCTGAAGGCTATGCTACCTTGAACTTCTAAGTTAAATTAGCCAGTAAATTCTTGCTTTTGCTTAAGCAAGTTTGAGTTGTGTTTCTGTCACTTGAAAATCAAAAATTCTTGACTAATGCAAGGAGTCATTTCAGTCTTACAGATCCATAAACTTAAAATTGAGGTCTTTAAGAGTGATCAGATACAAATCAGTTGACTTGCATTAACCAAATTTAAAAGAGATTGATGTGTAATACAGAATACTCATTTAATAGACTTCTGCAAGTATCTAAAATATTCACCTTCTACCTAGGGCATTTATTTCCCTAGGTTATCTGAAAAGCCGAATCAGCCAACAAAAGGTTGCCTCGAGATTGGAAATCAGAACAAAGAAAGGTAGCTAATGCAGACCTATTTTATCTGGACTAAGATGAAGTTTGATGATCCACATTGCTGCCCAAGAGAACATCTGAATTTGAATCTACTAGATTCAAGACATTTCTTCTCTGGGCAGCATTAGACAATCCTCAGACTTCCTTTTTGTGTTTCAGGTTGACTACACCTCTTCTGTTCACAGAACCTAATCAATTGTATTGACTCTTTCCTTTCTCCATTCAATTAGATTCCAATTCCTAAACTGCAATCACATTCTCTTTCTGCCTTCACAAATCTGTCTCCTGATCACCTTGGTTGACATCACAGCTGTTTTCGCACATTCTGGACACACATTTGCAAGAAATTTCTTGGTTTGCGTTCAGGTGGTGAATTTCACCTATGATGGTGATTTTAGTATTTTAGCTCACAGAAGGCAACATGAGGAAGGGCACCTCATTATGGGCCAAAATACTGCCTATAAGGGGAAAGCTAACCAGGACTAGAGAGGGTGCTATACATTTGGGTTGTCACTTTCCAAGGCCTCATTTTTTTAAGTTGAGATAAATTCTTAATAGGGAAATGTATAGATCCTAAGCATATAATTCAATGTATTTTGACAAATGTGTACATGCATGACGCTAACACTCAAGTCATGATATAGAACATGATATAGTACCCTAGGAAGTTCACAGGTCCTCATTTTAATATCCAAAATTTCGCAGCATCCAAGCAATATTAGTGGTACTTTCAGTATCCATTAAGTGAGGAAATATATATTGACAGAAAATTATTACTAACTCAGTAGTGTTTTTACATAATTATTTGTTTTAATAATCACAAATGTATTGAAACATTTGAGCAATGGAAGAACTGTTTACATATGTTTGAGATATTACTTATTTGGTGTTATGGACTGAGTGTTCATGTCCCACCAAATTCCTATGTTCCAAATTCATATGTTGAAATTTCTAATCTCCAATTTGATGGTATTAGGTGGGGCCTTTGGGAGGTGATTAGGTCCTGAGGATGGAACCCTCATGAATGGCACTAGTGCCCTCGTAAAAGAGATGCCAGAGAGCTCTCTCTGGTCTCTGCCTTGTGAGGATACCGCAAGAAGTCAGCAGACTGCAGCCTGAAAGAGGGCTCTCACCAGAACCGAACCATCCTAGCACCCTGATCTTAGACTTCCAGCTTCCAGAACAGTGAGAAATGAATTTCTATTGTTTATAAGCCACGTGGTCCATGGTACTTTATTATAGCAGTCCGAACAGACTAAGACATTTGATGAACAGATAAAGTTTAATGTCCATGAAGATTCAAATGCTTTTAGAAATAACCTTCCAACCACCTCCCCAGCGGTCTACTTCTCACAGATTAAAGCTTCTGCTTCAACTATTCCAAAGTATGTATGGTCATGAGCATTTGATTGAAAGTTGGAAGATACATGGCAGATTACAAAAGGATTCCTAATATCATCATGACCATTGGCATTTCGCTGTGGGGTAAAAGTCAAGAGTATGAATGCTAAGATCCCTCTGCCACTTATTAATTGTGTAAACGGGCATAAAAATAATTGTTTAAAAATATCAGTTCTTTTTTCTATTAAATTGGGATGATAAGTTACTTTATAGAGTTTTTATGAGCATCAAATGAGATAATGTGTGAAAATCTTGAAAACTCTAGTTTTTATTCTTTTATTGCTGCTCATTAATAAATATAGTGTTTGAAGGGATATATTTTATTCAAGTATTCAGTACATGATTTTTTTACCTGGCAAGTCACATGCTAACTTATGTGGGTAGAGTCCCTTAGCACAGCACAAAATATTTCTTCTGTTCAAGAAAAGTTAATAGAATTTAATCCCAAATAAAAAAATCTCAGCTTGCTTACATTAGACTTTCACAATCTCAGATAAATAATCTTAGAACTGAACTATAATCTTAGAACTGGACTCTATATTCCATGAAGAAAAATTTGAATTTTAGAAAGTAGGAGCAAGATAAAACTAAGTGATTTACCCAAGTCAACACAAACCATTGTAGTATGACCACAAATTCCATTTGTATGTAGGAATGTTGACTCAAATTCCATTCTCCCACCTTCAGGGCTTTTTACTGCTACTTGTTAATAAATAAACTATTTGAGGGGATATGTTTTACTAAAGCATTTTGCACTATATCACCAAACACATAAAAACTAAAACTTCTCAGGACCCTCTTTGATATGTACAATCATATCCCTACTTAAGAAAATATATATGTGTAAAATTGCCTTTCTGACAGTTTCCACCCTCCTGGTAGTTCTGTCTGAGGAGTAGTTTAATTGCCCAAGAGACTAAAATATTCATTCTTGTTGCATCTCTATAATTCACTTGCAGCACACAGAGTTTGTCCAGGGTTGGTTGGGCACCTAACAGCCTTAACATGGCATTCCAACTCCATAACCTGTACCATCACCATTCTCCACCTGTGAAGTGAGCCTTTTAAAATCGCAGCTGTGCTCCACCTCTGATGTCCAGGGGTTTAGTAACCACCTAACACACCATGGAATCTACAGGGGAAATATTAAACTCAATGATTTCAGAGTAACCAGAACTGATAGCAGTTGAAGCAACACTCTTAGTTAAGCCATAAAACATACCTTGAGTTGTACCTTAGGGAACAAGAAATTTGGCTTTCTCTGTCTTCAAATCCATAAGGGTAGAAATGGGAGGGGACAGAAACAGAAGCCAACTTTGTATTTTCAGTGTTTGATTTATCTCTGGCTCTAAGGCTTAAAGAGCAGGCAGCAGAGTTGGTAATTAACCTGAGATGGAAATGACCAATGCTGCCAAGTTGGCCCCATTGTTGTTTGATACTCTATAATACTTGTCAAAAGGCTACTGTAAAGTTCTGATGCCTCCTAGGTGAGGCAAATGTACTTTTCATTAATCCCAGGAAGCCAAGCAATATTGCCAGTAACTTGAAATAATGTTGGACAAGCTCTACCACAAGTACAATCAATAGCTGCAATCTCAAAGTCACGCATAGTCATTCTGTTTGGAACTGATTTAGATGATTAATAATAAAACTTACCAGACCCATTCATACAGTATATTTTTACCCGTGCTGTCAATATGGCTGCAAATTACACCTATTGAAGCCTAAAAATTACAAATTTAATTAAGCCCTAGGTAAGAGACTAAATTCTGATTCACATACTGTATAAGCAAATTCTATCCAATAAAAATAGCTTCCATTTGTTGAGCACCTATTCATCAGACAATAAAAAATGTATCACATGTAGCTCATTATTCACAAGAACTCTGCAAGTTTGGTATTATCAGTAGCATAAAGTTGAGGAAACTGAGGCTCAGGGAGCCTAAGTAAAACTGCACACAATTACTAAACTGGTAAGTGGTAGACCAAGGATAGAACCCAGATGTGGTTGATCCCAAACCCTACCTTCTTTCAACCACATGCAATAGTATTTTGGTATATGATTCTATATTCACTCATCTCTCAAAGGCCAGAAGTCCCACCATCTTCATGGAGCCTTCTTTAAGTGCTCCTATTGCTGCACAAAATTGGAGTTCACTTGCCCAATGTACATAAGTGGACAATTAATTACGGCATGAGCTTTTGGGAAAAGAGATCAGCTTTATTCTCTGAGATTGACCTGCAGGGAGACAGGGAGTGTCTGCCCTCAGATCTGTCTCTCTGATTCAGGATTTGGGGCAAAATTTAAGTGCTTAGGGAGAACAGGCTGGCACGCAGAAATGCTGGTGGGACAAGTTGATTGGTGAGCTTCAAGCATTTATGGTAAGGTTTTAAACATTTATGACAGGGTTCTAAACATTTATAATGAGATTCTAACTTTTATGATAGGGTTCTAAACATTTTTGATGAGGTGGGGAAGGAATTTTTAACACTAGCTCTTCCTAAGCGAGGGACCCCTCACTTCTGATGAGTCTGACTTTCAGGTTCTGGTCATGTCCAAGTCCTTGAGTTCCATGGTCCTTGAGTTCCATGGGAAGGAGGATCTTTGGTTCTGAGTTCATTTCAGGTCAAGATTTCTTCTTTTTTGGCTGAGGAAGATTTGCCATGAGCTAGCATCTGTTGCCAATCTTCCTCTATTTTGTATGTGTGTCGCTGCCTCAGCATGGCAGTCAACGAGTGGTGTAGGTCCATGCCTGGGAACTGAACCCGGGCCGACGAAGCAGAGCACAGCAAACTTAACCACTGGGCCACGGGGTTGACCCTAAGATTTCTTCTTTTGTGCATGCTCCAGCTACGTGATTTTGCAGATTTTCTGAAAGGTAATTCTTAATCACTCCATTGATAAGAGTTGTGGTCAGTTAAACTGGTCCTGCAGGACCCACGGTTACATTCCCTGCTATTTCCTGGAAAAACCGTGGGTCTTAGAGTCAGATAGATCTGGTTTGAGTACCTCAGCTCTGCCAATTATTGACCATTTGGCCTTGGTGATTCATTTAACCTCTCTAGACCTCAGTTTCCTTATTGTAAAATGGGAATAATAACACTACATCATGGGACTTTACTAGGGACTTAAAGGGAGATCCCCAAGAAGCATGTATATAGTGTCTAGTACATGCTACTGGCTGATGTTTGTTGAGGATTTTCTCAATAATGTTATCGTTACTGTCACTGTGGTTTTTAGTTTCATCTAGTCACATGTAGTTTGATAACTACTTATTGATCCATTCTAATATTCAGTGACAGTGACTTTAACTTGAGCTGTTTCATTTATTTACTTATTTAACAAATATTTATTAAGTGCTTACTATGTTCCAGCCATTGTACTACAGACAGGGGATTCAATGGTGAACAAAAGACACAGTTCCTGCCTTCAGAGAGTTTACATCCTAGTGGGGAAACCAGATATTGAATACACAATAACAATTAAAGCAGTAAGTTCTCCATCAGCATATATTAGAGGTTCTGTGGTATATTATAATATATAGTAATATGTAGGACAGAAGTAAAAAGACACACTATTTGGTCAAATGTACCAAAAAAAAGAGTTGAATTATTTCAGGAGTAGCATAGAAAGCTCCATGGAGAAAAAAAGCACTTAAAGTTTATAAAGACTTTAATCTCAGACTTTTATTTACTCCTGTGCAAAGATCACTGAAGAACAATTATCTTATTTGATTGTATATTAAGTAGCACAAGGAGACACAAAAATCAAAGATAAGCCATGTCCAATTAAGCTAAGGAAGCCAGCTTAATCTTTATTAATGGGTTGCAATATTGCTGTTCCCCTTTTTCACTTATATAAAAATCTCTCTACTTGCTTTTTTTTTCTAGGTTGTTGGAATGATGTACGATGAAGGTTTCTCAAGTACTAGTGAGGCTGAAGTAATTTCCTACATAATGTACCACAAACAGACTTAGAAATGTTGGTTTTAGATGCCATGATGCAATTCAAATTTTCCATGCAGTAGATTAGATAGTAGCATGACTAAGGTGAAGGGCCAGTGAGCTAAAGTGCCTCCTCTATGTTTCATAAACTGAAATATTAATAAAGTAGAAAATCAAAATGAAAGCAATTTAGGGATTCTCTTGTCTGCTTATTATAGGCTCATTTGTGTAGGTCCAATTTCAGACAAAGAAAGTTATAATGGAAAAGAACACAGCAGGGGAAACACGAATTTAAAAAAGAACAGAAAAAAGGAATAGAAGCAAAAGCAAAAGGTCAGCATCAAAATACCCCATCTCTGTAAAACAATGCTTATTATAGTCTTCCCTCTTTGCAGAATCTCCAGCTGAGCTCCTGGGTTGCTCTATCGAAAACTGGCAACCTTTGTATACTGCAGTGCATCACTCACTCTTTACTGCCAGTTGGAAGGAACGCTTCAGTTTGCATTTTAGCACATTCTAGTTTGAGATGACTTTTCCGTGCCATCTGAGAGTCAAGTTTCCCAGGAGAACTACAGGGTCTCAGCTTCTCACCACCTTTTTAGACCTTCTCAGTATAGCTGAGATGCTTGTCCCTAGAAGTCAGCTGGTGTGCTAGAGGAAAAGTGCTTCTGCTCCACATTGAGAGGGTCCGTAATGGAGTAAGGCTGTAGCAGGCCTGACATTGCAGAGTGGAGTTTTCTTGGAGTTAGAATGTGAAAAGAAACAATGCAAGGAGGACAATAAATTCTATCAGAAGCTGAAGGATAACGCTGCCTTAATCAGGTTTCTTTATGGTGCCAGTGATAATACCCTAACTCAGACATGTAAGCAATGATGAAAACTTGATTGACTCACATAACCCAAAGGTCAAAATCAGTAATACCTGCATCAGATGGTCAAACAGTGTTTTTTTGGACTCTTTATCCATTTGCTGGCCACCTTTCTCCTGTGTTTCTTTATTCTTAGACAGGTTCTCCCTGGTGATATCAAAAGGGACCACAACAGTACTAACCTATCTTCTAACCAGCTTCAAAACCTCATTCAGAGGAATTCGCTTCCATCTCGGTAATTCCAGCAGCAGTTTTGAGACCAGGTCTGCAGCAATGGGTATGAACAATTCTATAAAGGAAAACAGAGATTCTGTTACCAGAAGCAGGAGAGATGAAATTGGGGCAGGTAAAAACCAACAAAACAACTTAACTACTATGCCCTTTGGATGATCCTTTTGGTGATCAACTAGAAGCAGAAATTTCACAATCAGAGATAGCCCTTTATTCTCCCCTTTGCACATTGACTCATAATCTGATTTTTCCTCAGGAAAATGTCAAAGACATTATGATATACTAGGTACCTGAGTGCTGTGCTGTTTTGAAGCTTAGGCAGAATACCGGTAGAAATGACAAGTTCTTCCTGTGAGTTTGCTGACACGGGGTACTTTAACACCCATGTTAAATCAAGCAGCAGCCTTCCATAGCTCCAAGGGAAAGCAAGGATGTGTCAGCCAATTTCCTGACAGGAATTGATAGCTTTGGGCAGGGACCTCCTACTTTTTTATTTTGTGGAAGTGCCTTCATATTTCTGACTGCTTTCATGTTTCTTCCCATTTTGCTGACCACATGGGAACCATTATTATTTAGATTCGTGATTCCCAACTGTTTTAAAAATGAGAATTCCTTTCAAACATAAGAGTTTATAAGGGTCTCATGATATTAGTTGGATCTCTTGCCTATATTCATATATTGACTAAACAAATACATAATATCAAATAAATTTAGAAAAATTAATATTATTTAAACAATTTGTAGCATATTGATTACAACAGCACTATTTACTTGTGAAAAATGAATAGTATATGTATCAGGTGTGTTGTTTCTTCAGTCTACATAGGGATATGCAGGTCTCCTATAATAATTCCATAAACCCTTATGTAATAGGGTCAAGAAATTGGGAACAGATGACTTAGAAAGATTCTTTTTGTAGCTCTGGTGTTTATTTTAACTCTAAATACCCAGGCCTCCAAATGTAAGGTCAGAGTCCTACATTCCACTTCCCTTAACCCTCTGTTTCCATTTTCTTAATAACTAGCTCAAACTCTAATTTCAATAGGAAGAGAACCAACCAGCAGCCAAGGGAATTGACACAAGACTCATTACCAAGGTGGCGAATTAACACAGATTCCAAACACTGAAAATCAACGTGACTGACTCAAAACCTACTCCAGGTTGAAAGCATGTGCCAAAAGAGAAAAATGTAAAGTATTGATTTAAGACATATCTTCCAAAGAATAATGACGAATCTCATCAGAGGAGTAGCGCTTCACTTTCAATCAGGATACAAAACTACTAAAGAAACATTTATACCAAGGGGCCAGCACTGTGGCCGAGTGGTTAAGTTTGCACACTCCACTTTTGCGGCCCAGGGTTTCACTGGTTTGGATCCTGAGTGCGGACACGGCACCACTCATCAGGTCATGCTGAGGTGGCATCCCACATAGCACAACCAGGGGCACTCACAACTAGAATATATACAACTATGTACTGGGGGGATTTGGGGAGAAAAAGAAAAAAAAGAAGATTGGCAACAGTTGTTAGCTCAGGTGCCAATCTTAAAAAAAATAAAAAAAATAAACAGTTATACCAAAAGAGACATTTGTTCAAAGAGTAGAAATTTAATGCAAAGATTATTTTTAGGTTGCCTATTCAATGATGGAGTTGACCACTGCATTTGGAGTTCATTACATGTGCTCTGTGTACCACTCATCACTGTTATGCTCCGATGAACTCCTAATCTTCTTCCTAAATCCTCCCTCCAACCTCACAGATGAGGCACTGTGGCGATGAGCAAATTTCTCAGAGGGAATATACTCAAGAAAATAATCCTGGGCCACAGAATTTTCTCTGATCTTTCAGAAGAAAATAGTAAATAGTAAATAAAAAATAGAAATTTAAAATTTTAATTGTCTCCCCAAATCACAAGCATTTATAGTTAGTTGGGAAGTTTCAGTACTAATTTGTAGACAAATGTCCAACATTTGGTCACCAGTATGTTAATGCATATCTGGGTCCAAAATGGTACATTCAGCTAAAAATTTGTGTACAAAAGAAAAACCTTTTAAACGATGGAGTTAAACTGTACTTCTTATATACAAAAAAGTGCCACTGTGTTTAAATGATTGCTTTATTCTCAGTATAACCTCAGTGGATACTGATTCCTGAAGTTGTGACGGTTAAGAACAGGGGCTTTAGAAAGAGACAGGCCACGAAATGCTAGTTCTGCCATTAACCAGCCGTGTAACCTTGGGCAAGTCACTCAACTCTCTAAACTACAGTCTCCTTATTTGTACAGTGCTGTTACAAATTCGTGAGATAATATAAGAGTTATTACGGCATAATTAAAGTAAAAAAACTTAGGAAAGTGAGCGGAACATGTTAACTACTAATAAATGTGTGCTCTAGGTGTAGATTGTGATAGGGACAGTGTATTTTAACTATAATCTTAGCAGTAATTTGAGACTCCAGCTCCTACCTCAGCTAATAAGAGAACTCTGTCTCAGATTCTTCCCTTCCGCTTGCCTTACACTCACTCCAAGAGAACTTCGCCAGACTAGTTGTTAACCTTTTTGTAAGAATAAGCAGAACTGTGTTAAACAAAACAAAAGGCCAAAAAAAAAGAACAAAAATACAGAAGCTGAGTAGACATGCAAAATGAAGAGATGAAGTCAATAGTGCAGTTCTGGATATTCAGTCATTATTGCCCCTACCCAAGATCCCAAAACTAGCCTTAGCCAGGTTGGGAAAAGTGACTAGAGAATGCAGAATAATACAACCATTCCTTGGACATCAGATTCCTTCTATGAGAGTGAAGTGCTCAAGTAATCACTGGCACCATAGTTTTGAGTTAACTTCCAACAGATACAGTTGAGAGTTCTCTTTGGAAACATGCATCAGATCAAATGCATCTTCTTTATGGATCTGTTCCAGGTAATTACACTGTTTTTAGAAGGACAAAACATCACCTGTTAGAGAGCTTTGGGCACTATTGAACACTTTAAATTGGTATAGTGACCAATGTGATACCAGGGATAAAAGGAAGAAGAGATCATTTTCATATATTTCAAATACACGGCTGAACCATCAACACAATTCAAATGTTTCAACATTGAAATAATTCCTGCCCTGATTCATGCTTTAAATAGCAGACTCGTAACTAGTTGTTATTACATCAGCCTCTAAATCACTCTTGTATAATCAATTAACCTCATCGTATTCAAATGTTCAAACACTTTCCACCAATGGACAATTTTCACATCACCAATGCAATTTATTTTCAATTACCAGCCTCACTAATGGCCTCCTGACACTAATGCTTAAGGAAGTACTGGAAAGTTTCCTGTGTTGTCTCAGGGCAAGTACCCACTCTATTTTCCAAACAAATCAGAAGATCTATGAAGGCTCCTAACACCAAGGACTTTGTTGTGTTCCTTGTAAATAAGTCAGTGGATAATCATAAACTATTTCTTGGCAGTAACTAAATCAAGAAAGATCAGTAATGGCTGGCTTAAGCCGGGTATAAATTTTATGGCAATTTTTTAATGAGTCAAAGGAAGAGAGCTTATCAGCATTTTGTCTTTCAGGGTCAAATGAAAGAAAGCAGGAGAGAGACAGAGAAAGGAATCTAGGGTACCTGATGTTTGGGAGAGGAAGATGGAAAAGAGTGAGTAAAAGAGTAAGAGAAAATAAAAGCCTTACAGAAGCCAAGTAGCTTCAGGCTTATACAGTTCTTAGCTTAAGGACAGAAAGATTTGTCCTCTAGGGAAGGCTGCAGAAATATTTCTGTGCCAATGTGACTTTAGCAAACATACAGAAGGGTCACAACTTTGGTATTGGGGGTGAAGCATAGGGGAGAAAAGTGGGAAGAGAGGTGAGAAATAGATTGGGTAGAAAGAGCAGATAGAAGAGAAACGGGCCCAAAGATAATAATCAGAGCCAGGACCTGATTATCATGACCCATAGTTCTTTGATCAATCCTGACCACTGTGGGAGCTCCTCTGGAAACTGGTTTGAAAACCTTTTTGGTAACAGAAGCCGTTTGCCAACCTGATGGAGAAAGTTGGCATTTCCATTAGGGACTCTGAGAATTTATTCTGATTCAATAAGAACACAAAGAAGCCAAAGTAGAATTGAGGCTCAGTGTTTCAAATTAAATTAGACATTACATTAATCCAGTTAGAGATCATTTGCCAATTATAAGTGCCGAATGGTGATTTTTGAAGGAAAAGTGGGGTGGAGAGTAAATGTCCTCAGAACCTGGCCTTCATTTACAGCTATAAAGACAAAGCCAGGCGGATGGGAGCCTTGACAAAGGAATGATGAGGATAACAGGGTTGATTTGTGTCTTTGGAGAGTCTACATAGCAAGAACTCTGCCTGGCATCAAGCATTAGCATTCAGTTAGCTTGACGTTTGATGCAAAACTGAGCTCTGTTCCTCACAACACCGCCACTAGCTTTTACGTGTGTTCTCACAGCTGTTTCTCATCTCTGGCTTTTGCCTTTAGTGATGCCTTTGACTTTATCATCTAAGATCTTGCCTTGTCACTTACATTGCCTTTAAAAAAGGAAGTCACAGAAACCTGGTCTTTTTTAAAGGAAATTTTTTTTAATCCACAAACTCATCTCCGTTACCTAAGGGGCCTTTTCTGAGTTTCCCATGATAGACCAATGCGAAAAAACTTAGAAAATACTAGAGAACCCAGAGTTCCGTTTTCTTCTTAAATTAATTATCCATAAAATAATGGAGACTGGTTTCCTACAGAAACAAGGACTCCAATAATATTTAACTGCAATGTCTTGGGTAAGTCAAAGAGAAGAGTGTTCAAAATAGTGACCAAGATGCTATTATTTTTCCAGAGCTCTGAAGGCAAGGGAAGAGTTCAGAGCTGTTGGAAAAGTATTAGTGTCATAAGAGAGGCAAACTTAGGAGAAAATAAAAAAGGAAATCCTTTTATTTAGCACCTGAGAATTTTCTGCTTAACAATAAAAAGAGAAAAAAAGAAAAAAATGAAAGCAAAGACAAGAAAAAATACCTAAGTAAAGAGACAGACAATTCAAGTAGTTTATTGTAACGAACAGCAATCAACTTCCACAAAGAAAATATCACAAAGATATAATTGGACACAGCAAATTGATGTACGAATTCTAATTTCAGAGTTTACTTTCTTGAATCCAAATTCCCACACTTCAAGCATCCTGTGGAGAATTATAAATTTCTTCCCCTTGAGTCAGACCCCAAGCCAGCCATATTGTTTCTGGTTCAGATTTTCGTTCTATCAGTCTGTCAAAAACTGAAGAGAAAGAATCACGGGAGGAGGAACTGGAGGCCTCAGGTTCGTGCCCTACGTCTTGAATTAGCTGTTAACAAATATATTGCGTTACATTTTTTGGTAAAAGTTAACCAGATGGACTTCGGAAGGGACATCCTTAGACTAATTGCTTAACTCCAGACTGGCTTCAGGGCCTATAACCTATGAGTTACAAGAAGTTTAATGCTCTGCTGTCATCGTCTTGAAATTCCTAAATTTTCAATGAGTCTGCACATTTTTATTTTGCATTAGGTCCCACACATTATGTGGCTGATTCTGCCTTAACACTGCCCAGCCTCTGTTTCCTTATCTGTAAAATCAAGATTGCAAGATTTCCAGCACTGTTTCAGCCCCAGGGTGTGATGACACAAATGCTTCAGGATTGGATTGTCTAGCATTTAGGAAGCAGAATGCCACAGTGGCTATGAGGAGATTTTTCTAGGATTCCATTTCCAGGACATATTCTCATCCTCTAAACTGACAACTATTCCCAGATGATAGAAACAGCAAGATTTAGCATGTTGGGAGATTATCTTGCTCCTTCTTTCTCCTCCCAATGACCGACCTCTCATTACAGTGCCACTGACCGGTTAACTGATTGCCACAAGAATGCCTCAAACAAACCACCCCAAAACTGGGAGACTTAGAACAATATCCATCATTATTGCTCCAAAATCCACAGTTGGCTGGCTGCTTCTGCTGATCTTGGTCAGTCCTGGCTGGGCGTTTCTCTGGTTACAGAGGGGGACACAGAGAGGGAAAGAATTGGAACCACTTTTGCAATAAATCTGCCACACTCACATGAATCAGAAGTTCCACTTGCTGTAAACACTCCACCCCAACAGCATATCGTTGCATGACCCTAAGCAAATCACTTGGGCTCTCCCTCCATTGCCTCATCTGTATAAATGAGGCCATCCAGCCGGATTACCTCGCAAGCCCCTGCTGCTCTGACATCCTCATAATCTACAGACCTCTTTGTTTCCAATTCAGTCATGGTTCCCAACCTCCTCTTCCTCCTCTGCACCAGATACCCACCTCTATATCCTAGAGGGCATTTAGTCACAGATTGATCAAAGTGATTGATTTAACTACTTTGATCACTACAGCTCTGTCTGGCCCTGAAAACATGACTCTAAATAAAGAGTTGAGAAAAGTTCTCAGCCATGCCAGAAATCTTCTTGCTACACTGGAAAGGGCAGTTGGAAGGTGAATCCTCCAGGTCCAATGTCTATGGCTCTGTGGCTCCTTTGTCTCTGTAGAGCAAAATCCTTTTTCATTTGAATGCTCTCTGCGAATGCCACTCTCAACCCTCCCACCAGACTGCATCAGGCACTCGCGGCTCAAGCCAAAACGCACTGGCACCGCTCACATCAGGCCTTTCAGCTGGGGCAGCGTTCTCACAAATAAATGAGAGGGACAGCGTGTTCTCATCGCAAGCCTGCAAGGCCCTGTCAGCTTTACGCTTGCCGATTTTCACGTCTTTTAAAAGACATAATCATAAAATTTCACTCCAGAATTAACTCTGGTCAGTCAGATCTTTGGCCATGCTGGACAATTTTAATTTATCAAAGTGACTGGACAATAGTTTAATTTTTTTCCATGTTTGGATGCCCCTTTGCTCTTCATAACTCACAATACGGCTCCTTCTCTCAGTAAGCTCTCTGATAGGACTCTGTATGGATATAGGTCTTGTTTTATTTTCTAAAAAATATCATTAAAGCACAGGAATTATTCCTGCAAAGATCTGTAATCCTAATGCACAGGGCCAGCAAATGCCACACAGAGGTGGATCGGTGTGCTGCCTGCGGCTTGCCGGGCACATGCAGTGGTTGCTTTTTCAGCTGGTTCAGGGAATGGGAGCTAAATTTGGTTCTTATCATTGTGTTTCAAACTGCAAACTGCTTCTTATGCTGCCAGATATGCCTTTTGTTTGTGCACTTATTTGTGCTTCACTGTCTCCAAAATAAACCTGTCTCTTCAAATCAGGAAATCTTTCACTAAGCCAAAGGAAAAAAAAAAAATGAGGAGTGATGATAGAGGTCCAGCTAGTCCGTCTTTCACATGATGACATGCTTGTTTCCTCTTCACTGGTTTTTGTCATCTTGCTGAATGCGTCCATGCTGCCATCAGGTTGGAGCAATACAGTGGGTTCTCCAGTTGGCCTTCAAGGTGGCTTTTGAAGGTCACTGAGGTTTGGTCATTGGTCATCCTGCATACCCTTCAGTCAATGTGGTGCTGTACTATCTGAGGTCTAGTGCTTTTTTTCTCCAATTAAACAAGAAAAAAGAATCTCTGAAGCTCCTGGATCAGGGCCTCTTAGGACGGATGGGTAGGGCAGGTAGGGGATGAGGTGGCAATTTGGCCTAGCCTCACACTTACAAAAGTCCCCATATTTTCACTTTTTTCTATAAATTAGGTTATATATAAAATCATGGAGATACAGAATTGAAAGCAGGCATTAATCTTATGCCCTATTCTGCTTCTTACTTTAATGTTTATAAAACTAAAATTATCTTTAAAATAACATATGTTTATGGTGTACTTGTTATGGTAAAACTTTTAGTTTATTCAAGAGAATATTGAAAATATACTGTAAACTTTGTCATCTTATTTGACTTATATTTATTTTTTAAATTAACCAGGAGACTCAAACGTTGCAAGTTGCCGAAGCTTCTCTTAACCTCTGAGAGGCCCTGCTTCAGACAAAGCAGTTTTGTTTCTTTGTGCATTACTAATCTCTTCTAAAGAGAAGCACTGGAGTAGCGGAAACTGGAGCAGCAGAGGTTCACTTGTTTGGGGTGGGGTGAGGATGGCCGCCAATCAGGTAAAATATAATAGAGTACTTAGGTCCTAGAGAATAGTTGACCTAGTCATTCATCTATGCGTAAAGGAACCAGGCTGAGGACACACTATCTAGATATGGGCGCTTCTGAGCTACCTCTGGATTCCCTTCCACAGCTCACCTCAGCTTTCAGGATGTTGCATCAATGTCTTGGCTTGACACACCAGGCCCTCCACTATCTGGCCCCTGACTACCGTCCAGCCTTTTTTCCCTCCGCTCTTCCACCCAGAGCATTCGCTTTGGCTGTATCACGAGACTTAAAACAACTTTGCTGATGCCGTTAAACACCTCTAGACCTTCGCATTTGCCATTCCTCCCGCCTGAACTGCCCCATCCCCCGACTCCCATGACAATTTCTTTACTGCAAAACTCTTTTCCATCCTTCACCAGGCAGCCTGTGTCTTATACCTCTGGGCTCAGAAAGAAACCTGGGGATATTTCTGTCAATTATGAAGTTATAATCTTTGCTTTGCCTGCCCTCTTCTCGAGGGAAAGGTTGTATTTTAGTCATTGTTTTATCCTGGTTTATAGCACAACGCATGGTGCGTGACAGATTCAATAATGCACAAATGCACAGATAAACAAAGTGGACCAGAAGCCTGTTAGAAATGCAGAATCTTGGGCCCCACCCCAGGCCTACCACATCAGAGTCTGCATTCTAACAAGATCCCCAGGGGATTCTATTGCACATTAAAGTTTGAGAAACACTCATCCACTCTACCCTGATCTCTCACTTCTACAACATCCGAAGCACTGATTGTCCGAGGCTCTGGGTTTGGTAATTATTAATTTACCTGCCCTGCACTGTGCTTAAATGATGTATGTGAGTGTGTGATTGTGCATGTATGTATTTGTGTATGCTCACACACTTCCATTCTCCTCACACAGAAGACCATACAGGGACTCTCTCACTATTCCTCTCAGTGCTCAGCACTGGGCTATCCCAGGGGAGGTGCTAGGTACAAATTTATGCAAAAAGCCAAGGGCCACTCACAAAAATAGGTTTTGTAAAACTGTATTATGCATGTTTCTATGACAGAAAAGCCAATGTCAAACTAAATCTGAGACTATCGGGAAGGAGACTAAGGTGAATTACCTTGCCTCTAGTAAGTATCAAGTAAAATATGAATTCTTAGTAAACACTACAGACAGCTCTCTCCAACTTGGTCCCCAGCTTCCACCACTGTACGTGAAAGGACATATGACAGTCCATTAGGATCAGATTTCCTCATTCATATTCTATATTTAACATTCCTTAGTCTTGTTATGCCTGGAGATTTAGTACTTTTGGTTACTGTTCAACAACTCTTATTATTCTTCCTTGAGACACTCAGGAAATGCTTGTCTACCTCAACCCTGAGTTGTTCATACTTCACAATTTAATTATTTCAAGCACTAATGCCAAGTAAAGATAACTCTTACTTTATTACTCACTGAACTGGGTAGACCACAACAGCTATGTACACCATGTGACTAATGAGAGGCAAGAGAAGCAAGCTAAATTAAGTGGGCAATATTTTTGACCTCCCTAGAAAAAGATTCCATAGGAAGATAAAATCTGCTACCAAAGCAATGGGCAAAAGAGGTGCTAGAGATGTGATAAACGTGGGAAAAGAACAGTAGCTTTTATTGCGATTCTACTGGTGTGAAGTACTGTACTTGGCACTTTATGTACCTTATCTCATTTAACCTCATCAACCTAGTGAGGTAGGAATCATAGCCCTGATTTTACCAATGAGGAGGACAGGCCTCCTAGGTATTCTCAGGTTCACACAGCTAGTCATGGGCCTAGTTTTTGAACCACTTCTTTTAAAAAAATTTTTAATTGTAAAAAACGCATGACATAAAATTTACCATCCTAACCATTTTTTTTTTTTAAAGATTTTATTTTTTTCCTTTTTCTCCCCAAAGCCCCCCGGTACGAAGAATATAGTTGTATATTCTTCGTTGTGGGTCCTTCTAGTTGTGGCATGTGGGACGCTGTCTCAGCGTGGTTTGATGAGCAGTGCCATGTCCGCGCCCAGGATTCGAACCAACGAAACACTGGGCCGCCTGTAGCGGAGCGCGCGAACTTAACCACTCGGCCACGGGGCCAGCCCCCATCCTAACCATTTTTAAGTGTACAATTCAGTAATGTTAAGTATATTCACATTGTTGTGCAACAGATCTCTAGAACTTTTTCATCTTGCAAAACTGAAACTCTATATCTGTTGAACACCATCTTCCCCCTCCTCCCCCCACCATTTCTTTTTATAAACCAGTCAAAGGTAGTATTTTGCTTATTTTTTTTTCTCCTGTTATATCCTTCTTCCATTTTCTCTGCCCTCTCATGATACCATATACTTTAAGTTGCCCTGGTCTATCCCAAGGTCTCAGGATGTTACTTTTCCTACAGAGTCTGTGCAGCAAACAACAAGAAATGGATTGCCGATGGAAGAAAATCAGGAGAAGATTACTTGGTTCTTGTAATGCTGGAGATGCAGCTCTGTACTTTGCCTGTGTTGAGGGAAGCTCTCAGCATAGGCCATTATTTCACTGAAAAATCAGTCGTGCCTGTCCAAGATTCTCACTTTGGCACCCAGCCACATTCCTGTGGCCGGGATTCCAGCACTGCAGCCTCGTGACAGCATGCTTCCAAAGTTCCATGAGGGTATCATACACATGCCCAATCCAGGAAACTGCCTGGTGGTCCTGCCCACTAGAAGGGTTTTCTGTCCCTGGTACCGGACACACATTCCTGAAGATGAGACAGAATCAGAAGGTACTGTGGCCCGTGGTGCAAGGTTGCACATCTTTGAATTTAGCATAGTGAATTGTCTTACTTGGGTTTACACAATCTTTGCATAATTCTATTTAAATGAATCCTTTATTAGATATTCAAAGAAAGGGAGACATTTATTTTGATACATTAGAAAGCAATCAGGGCCCAGAGAGAGCAATTAAGAAATGCCAAGAGGAGCAGCAGACATCCCCCAGAGCCATCTCTCCAGAGTCTTGTGTCACCAGTGGACGCATCATGCAGTGATGGGCTCATGCTAGACAGCCAGCATCCCCAGGCTCCAGCCTGTGGGAACACACAGTGTCATTTCTCCCTGGGTTTCATGTCACCAAAGATGATGGAGTCACTTCTTTCAGATCCTGCAGTGCCGTTGTTCGATCTTGGTGAGACCAGGAGCTTGTCAGAGTTCCAAAGCCTTGATGGGATGCTGAAGTAGGCAGACCTGGTTTAAATCTAGCTCTACAACTAATAGCTCAATGACCTGGAGTGAGTGACATATCTTTTCTGTGTATAGGTTTATTAAATGAGATTATTAGAAGCAGCACATATATTTGCTGACTTGGTTAATAAATGTTAGCTGTTGTTATTTTTATTGTCTTATTATTTCCACTTATAATAATATAGCTTGGACTAGAACTTAGATCATCTGGTATTCTCAGAGAGTGGTCTGAAAATTATAGCCCATTTGCCAAATCTAGCCCACTACCTATTTTATAAACCAAGTTTTATTGGAACACATACATGCTTATATGTTGATACAAATAGTCTATGGCTGCTTTCATGCTACGTAAATTCTGCAATTCTACAAAAATTCTGCTACAATGGCAGAATTGAGGAGCTGTGTGACAGAGATTGTAAGGCCCACAAAACCTTAAATATTTACTATCTGGCCTTTCACAGAAAAAGTTTGCCTCCACCTAGGGGTTAAAGGATGTTCTAGAATGAGACCAACCTAGCAGCAGAAGTAAATTCTAAGGACAAAGAGTTGACATTATGAGGATTTAGAAATGACCTAGACTTTGGAGTGAAAAGACATGGATTCTAGTTTCACCTCTGTCCTCCCTAGCTGAATAACATTGGGCAAATCATTGCAGCCTGAGCTTAAATTTCCTTCTCTGTAAAATAAGATAAGACTATCCACTTTGGATATTGGTAGCAAGGGTTAAATTAAACAACTTACATTCAAGTCCTGTATAACTATTCAAGTCCTATAAACATTCATTCATTCATTCATTCATTCACTCATGTGACAGAGACCAGATGAGGAACAGAGGGTTCAGAGTGAAAAAACAGACACAATCTTGGGCCTTATGGCGCTTATCTTCAGGCTGGGAAGACAGGCCACTTGATGTGTTCTATTTCCTAATTAATCAATCTCTTTATACTCACTTTTTTCCTTTTCCGTTTTTTTTTTTGCAGGGAAAGGTTCACCCTGAGCTCAACATCTGTTGCCAACCTTCCTCTTTTTTTCCTTTTCTTTTTTCCTCCCCAAAGCTCCAGCGCATGGTTATGTATCTAGTTGTAAGTCCTTCTAATTCTTCTATGTGAACCACCACGACAGCATGGCAACTGACAGATAAGTGGTGTGGTTCCACAACTGGGAAATAAACTTGGGCCACCGAAGCAGTGCGAGCACTGAACTTTAACCACTAGGCCATCAGGGCTGGCTCTATAGTCACTTTTTAAGAGATCCAATTTCAAATGTGAAAGCATACACTATAGGAAAATGTCTATACTTTATAATTCTGCCTTTGGCTCAGCCTGGGTCAGAGATATTAAGTTGTACATCTTTCACCATTTAGTTGGTTATTTGCTTTTATTCAAACAATGGATCAGCTGAGTCCTTCAAAAGAAACACATTCACAGAGTTAGACAAGTTGTCTGGTGAATGTGACACATGCAGAGATGCCCACAGGATGATTTAAGCCTTTGTGCATTTACAAAACAAAGTTCAACCAAGCAAAATGGTGCTCTGTAAGAAAAACCCACAGACCAAATACAAACACACATCAATCGGCGCCGACTCATAAAACTCAACTAAGAAAAGAAAATATACGCCATCAGATATTTTTCTGTTGTTTTTTGCTTTTTCATTTAGATTACTTTTCATTTACATTACTTTTTTGGAAAATTACAAACAGTAAGCAGGCAAAAAATAAATTTGATATACAACATCCACCTCTAAATCATGTTTCAGCTGAAGGACAAAGGACTGCTTATTTGTTCTAATTCTAGGCCAGTGTCCAATTACACTTCTGTATGTCAATTTATCTAGAGTAAATATGCATTAAGAACATATCACTCCTCACTAATTTTATTAATAAGATTCTTTGAGTTTTCACTGCACTGTAGAAAGACTAATAATGTGTTAAAGATTTATAGTCTAGTATGAGATCTACCAATATCCCTATTAAAAGGGTTTCACTCTCTTAAAATAAAAAGCTTTTAGATGCTGGTCAGTCTACAGGCGTGTCTCCCAAGTTAGCCATCTGACCGTGGTTTCTACGCCCTGGGCACAAAAGGGACATTTAGTATGAAAGCAGTAAATGAAAACTAGAGGCTGTTGTCAAATTGTCAGCCATTGTGCTCATATTAATAACCACTGCAGCTGTCTGAGGCTCAAATTAGCATCTTTGAAACAAGTTAAACACTTCCAGTACTATTTAGAGCCATTTCAAAGAGAACAACAAAAGTTTATGTTGAGATTTTTTGCTAGATGGCATTTAAAATAAAAATCTCTTCAGAAGCCTAAACTACCCTGTTTTGAGGTGCCATTATAGGATTACCTGATGAATCTTCATTTCCAATTAACTAAATATTCCAAAAGCTGGATTCATAGGCACATTAACTTATGCCCATGTGCTCACGAGAACTCATGTAAATTCTTGTAATTTAAAGAGAGAAGAGAACTTTCCCCGGAACAGGCACATTTCTTACTTATCAGATAGCTGAAGTAGAGCAGTATTATTCCCGGCTCCTCGCTCTGGCATTTGAAGAGAATAACCATGTCTAGCAAAGACAACAATTCAGGTTGGAGCTAGGTGAGTATACCTCTTTGAATCTCCTGAGTTGAGGAAGAGGACCAGCATCCCTCCAAAGAAACTATTCCAAAAGCACATTAACTGCGGGAAAAAATGATCCATCTTGGGATTCGAGAAAACCTGTGACTTGATACAGATGAGCTGGCAATGAGTAAGTCAGTCATTGTGTCAGCTGCCCCAGAGGGGCCTGACAGTTTTAACTTCAAGCGATATCATTTAGATTCTTCAGATGACCTCTCAGGACTTATATAGGGGAAACTTGCTGTGCTAAGCTCCTGAAATTAGCTTTCTGAATTGAACAGCGGTAAGACACAGCCCAATACCTAGGAGCAAATGAATTTATTTAGAAAATAAGGAGAGATGGCTGAGTATTTTATTCAAATGTCAAGTTCATTCACCCTCTGACTGTTTCACTCTTAACCCTTTAAAGTCCTAAGTAATTAAGTAGGTGAATATGCTATTCCATTATTCCCTTTGGATTTACACTATTGGGAAACACTGGATTTACTCCTGGGAAGTCAGAGTCCTGGGTTCTAATCTTGATTCTGCCCTGTCTACCTCACTGGGGCCTTAGAAGAACAAGTGGATAATATATATAAAAACATCTTGAAAAGTGTAAAGTAATGATCTATTTACTATATAAACATTTATTAACTCCCTACTCTGTTCCAGGCATAGCTACACATGCGTTCTCCCATACTTAGAAAAATATTACTCTACTTTTAAAATGAAGAAAACAATACTCAAAAAAGTTGTTTAGCTTGACCCAAGTCATAAGAGCCATGACATGAAAAGCTGAGATATAAATTCAGGCCTTTTCAGTCCAAGTCTAGGTCCATTTGCTCCCATCTCAATTCTAAATTTACACTAATATATTAAAGAATGCTAAGACTTAAATGTCTTGTATGAAGTTAGCAGGTGACTTGAATCCTTTAAGCCAAAGGGCCCTAACCTTTTGTGGGAGAAGCTTCTATTAATTTCCTTGAAACCTGGAGGGTTGGTACTCAGGGGGAGCTGGTCAGTAGGACAGGTGAGAGGGCAGTGCTGCTCCTGCATGACACTCCCTCAGATTGCCAACCAGGAGAGAGAGAACAGCAGTGAAGAAGGTGGTGATGACCACTAACTTGGAGAGCTACCATGTACGCTGCAAAGTTCATTGGTAGCTTCACATCTCTTAATTGAGGGGCCTCACTTTTCTGCAAAGAAGTGCAGGCTGTGAGAATTTCATGGAGTCCTAGTGGGAATTTTTTGAGGGGTGCCTTTTCTTGGGGCCCCTTAAATCTCAATAGGTAGGAAAACTCTAATTCTTAATTAGTAATGCCAACAGGATTGCAACCTAAAACTTTTGAGTCTATTCATCCCATACAAGTCATACTTGGATGAAGTCATGCTTCATTCCATACAAGGCATAGCTGAGAACACTTATATATTTTTCCCTGCTCCTATACAGGTCAATAACCTTCCTTCTTATTTTCCAACAGACAGTGATATTTTAGACTCATATGCACAACTCTAAGACCATAGAGGAATATGATTCAAATGATTCTGTCTGGTAGCATGAGTCAATCTCAGAAGCCAGCTTACTCTAAGCTCTCTATGTGCATCAGCACAGAGGCCCCAGTCCAGGTAACAGCCTCAATGACTTCTTCCTAGCAGTTGGCATGGCCTATTGTTGGGAGGGAGAAAGCTGCCATGCAAAATGGCTCCTTTCCTTTGTAACATCAGCTCTACAGCCAGAGTCAGAATGCCTTCACTCTCCAGCCATTTAGTGAAATGCTTTTCAGGTTCACCATTTTCAGGGAACTTCCTTTACAGCGTTTCTTAATGAGAAAAAAAGATGATTGGACCATGCACTTGTAGGGTGGACTGGAAAGTAGTAAACTAACATCCATTCATTCACAAACAGAAGAATTTTATACATTGTATGGAATTAATATGTCTGGACTGCAAACAGCAAAGGAACTGAAGTCCAGAATCCTCTTTTCCCTCTCCTTTCCCCTACCTTATCTCCCTTAAATATATTCAGTATTCAGGTAATGGAACAGAACAAATCAATTGCTCTATAGTGTACATAGGAGGATTCCCTTAAAATGAACTACTTAGTAAAACTTCCATGGTGCTGCAGGAGCCATCTTCGAGCACTATAAGGGGGAAGGAGATATGTCCTAGTCCAGCCAGGTGTGAGAGGCACTAAGAATTCCCCTCAGTGAGGACAATCTGCCTTGATCCAATTTAGAGCCTTCAGCTTCCCCGGCCCTTTGGCTCTTGATATCTGTTGCTCCTGACCTCACTTCCTCCTTCTCTCTACTTCCCCTCTTCTCTATATGCCCTTATCTCTATTATCTTGATCCTAGGTCCTGGCACCTGATCCTAGAGACTGTCTTCACTGACAACTTGAAAATAGAGTTGTCCACTTAAAATATATCATGCCCACAATTACCAGTGGGAATAAAAGCTTGTTGAGTAAGAACTCAGTCTATTCCTAGTTAATGACCCAAGCAGCAAAGATGTTTCCTTGTTTCAAGTATTTACATGAACTTAAAAGCAGTTGGGTTGGAACTGGATTTGAGGAGTTTTCTTACAACAATTTCTTTTTAACAGAAAAAAAGTAAAAATGTTCCCAAGGAATCCCAAGAGGCCGCTTAGCCTGGCTGTCCGGGATTCCGTGCTTTCTCACAGACATTCAGGTACTAGGACAGAAGAAACCGATTGCTACGTGAAGCCAAAAACTTCGTGTGGTCAAATAAGTATTCCAATGTATGGGCAGGAAAAAGAGGTCTAAAATGAGCTGTCTTCGCATATACTTTGATTGCTGCTCAATTTTTTTTTCCTCTATAAACTGGCCATTTGCTCCCAGGGCATCTGTCTTGTCAGTGTAATTTAGTGCTTATCAGTCTGGTGATGGAGAAAGTGATGAGGTGTCACCATCCCTTGCTTGTTAGCTATACTCTTCCAAGTAGAAGTACAACTCTAGAAAGAATAATTTATGGGTCCATAAATTAAGAGGTGGGAAAAGTGGATCTCAAAAAGTGTGGCCACTGCTGGTCTCATGAGTAAAATAGCTTTAAGCAAAATGAAGACAGCGTTGTACAAGGTGTCTGTAGTGGGTTGAATTGTGTTCCCCAAAAAGATATATTGAAGTCCTAATCCCTGGTACCTGTGAATGTAATCTAATCTGGAAAGAGGGTCTTAGCAGACATAATCAAATTAAGATGAAGTCATACTGGATTAGAATGGGCCCTAAATCCAATGACCGGTGTCACTGATGAGCTTCATTCTGAGTGCCAACTCAGCTAGGTTTCCCGTTGAAAAGTGGATGGAGTTAAGTTTTGATTTTCATGTAAAGCCCCCCAATTTCATGGGGTTTTTATGAAAAATCCAAGGAGGGTACACAAGTTCCTCTGCTTAGTCCAAGTCTCCTTGATGTTGGAACTATGTTCTATCGCCCTTCACCACTCAGCACATGATCCCTATCTGCTCCCTCATTGATTGTACTTTAAATGGATTGCCCAATAGATCAAAGCTTTTAAACTAAAAGTGTGCATAAAAACTAGCTCAGAAGTTCGTAAACTAATGAAGATTAGGTCGTCTTCTCAAAGATTCTGGAGTTTGGAGTGAAGAACTCAAAATTTCCCTCTTTTTTTCTTTTACATTTCTCTGTCAAATTTTTCTTTTCAGTCATTCTCTGTCTCTGCTTGCCTCTTTTTCTTTCTCTCCATCTTAAGCCTGATGAAAGGTCCAAGTGAGTTTGGGGAATAACAGAAATGAAACTCACAAACACCAAACATTTCTACTCTTAAGCATTATTGAGCATGAAAAAAATTTTAAAGGGTACGAGAAGAGCACAGTCCCAAGATTCTCAGACCTTGCTGCACAGTAGAATCAACTGGGGAACATTTAACAAACGCCAATGCCTGTGCTCCCCCCAGACCACCTAGATCAGAACGACTGGTGGAGGAGCCGAGGCATTGGTAAATTTTATTAGCAACCCAGGTGATTCCCCAGGTGATGGGCAGGCAGGGTTGAGAACCCTTGGAGTAATCAAAGGATATGTCTGCATAAATATGGGTCCACAATGTCCTCTTCTGTTCCTCACTGGGATGCTCCCAGGATGGTAACAGTAGGCAGCTGCTAAAACGTAAGGAATCCACCAAGGCTGAGAAGTTCTCTGCAAAGGGCTGCCGGATTTGTACCCCTCCCACTCCTCCCACCCGTATCAGCACCCAGAAGGATCTTAGGCTACTAGGAAGCCAAGCACTGTGCTTTCAGCAAACCATGGCCCCCAGGCCTAACTTCTGGGGTCCTGGTCCTGACATTTGGCTACACTGTATTGGGGCTATCTCTCTTGTTCTGTGTCTGTGTTGCTCTATACAAATTGACCTAGAGATTTTCCATTTATTCTCCTTAGGGATCCAGGAACATTCCTGAGTATGACATACAATTATCCTTTTCATCCTCTCCTTTTCATTCTCAGGGATGTACATTAAACGGCAGCCACAATCTATTCATTCTGCCTGTCTAAAATTTAATGAATTATCCTTCTAATTAATTATTCTTTATTATAATGAATTTAACTGGAGAGAGAAGTCACCACTCAGTGTCCCTCCCATTTTCCTGATAACTTTTTGAGATTTTGCCAAAAAGAAAAGAGAACTTGGAGCTGTGCGGTGGTCAAAACAGAGCTAATATTTAAAATTCATTACTTTTAATTTTTAATAGGTGCACAGTGTTTCATTACATGCCTTTACCTAGTTTAATTAACCAGTACCATACTGACAGACACAGACAATCATGAAATGAACATGTTGCTACAGATTCTACATATGTGTGTGCTATTATACCTGTAGGACAAATTCTTAGAAGTGGAATTTCTGAGATGAGGGGAACATGCATTTATAATTTTGAAAGATATTGCAAATTACCTTCCACAGAGTTGTCACTGTCTCACCACTGATGTCTGAAATGGGCTATTCCTCATATCCTCACTAATGCAATGCAGTTTCAAACTAGTTTGTCTTTGCCATTCTGATGGCTGAAGATGGAATATCACTGTAGTTTCAATTTGCATTTCTCTCATGATCAGTGAGATTGGACATCTTTTCAAATTTTTAAGACCTCTTTATTTTCTTCTGAACTATTTCTTTATATCTTTTCCAATTTTTCCATTGAATTTTTAGTTTTTTTCTCATATTTACTTAAATTTAATAAATTAGGAAAATAAGTCTGTTGTCTGTGATATATGATGCAAATACTTTTTCTTAGATGTCCATTTAACATTATTTATGCTGTGGGTTTTTTTCTTGCAGATTAAAAGATTTATTTCCATAAATATATTGATTTTTTTATGATTTCTGGATTTTTTGTCATGCCTAGCAAAGTCTTCCCCTCTCTGCAAATATATATATTTTTTTCTACTTTAAAAAATTTTTTTTCATGTTTACTGAAACTTTTTTTACCTTTTTTCAAGTTTTACTTTTTTTCATGTTTACTGAACAATCCCTTTTTCCCACTGATAAGCAATGCCATTTTTATTATGTACTAAATATGTTTGGGGGTTTATTTCTGTACTGTATCTTAGTCCATTAATTACTTACTTAGTAATTAATTAATTATTTAGTCCAATAATTACTATCTTTTCATAATTTACTATCTGATAGGACAAGGCCTAGCTCATTACTCTTCTATTTCATAATTTTTCCTGGCCATTATTGCTTCCTAGTTTTTCCATATGAACTTAGCATCAGTTTATCTAGTTCTAAAAACAGTCCTGAGCATATTTTGATCATGATTACATTAAATGTGTACATTAAATTAAGGGAAATTGATATATTTATGATGAGTTTTTCCAAAAACAAGGTATATATTTTCATTTGTTCATCATATTTCGTATCCTTCATTAACATTTAAAAAGGTTCACACAAATCTTGCACATTTCTTGTTTAAGCCTAATTTTTAGTTATTTCATGGGTTTGGGTTCTTTTTTTCTTTGATATTTTGAAAAAGATCTTTTCATCCCTTATAAAATTTAACTTGCTAAGATGTGTATATATAAACATTATTGATTTTTGTATATTAAATTTATATTCAGTATTCTTATTTTCCAGGAAGAACCAATGCCTCCAAGACACAGCAGCACAAAAAGTCATTAGGGGAGTAGGAAGAAAAAAATACAGACATGTTTGCCAACTCAAGAATATCAGATTTTTCCTTTCCACCTTGAATCTTAAAAGGTTTTATTTTAGGATCAAGGCAAGGAAATTTAGACAGTGAACATATTTAACAAACAGAAAATATAAATTTATTCCAAAGGGGTTTAGATAAAATCATCAATTATAGTTCAGTAATCAAAACGGTAATGCAACATGCTTAGCCTTGCATTCAAAGCCTTATCCTGGAGGATATAGATTCCCTGTCCACTCATCTCCCAATACTCCTCAGCATCCCTATATGACTCCCATTCCAGTCATGGTGGTCTCCATCCTGTGGCTGATACCCACCACCACTGCTTGCCATGCCCACAAAGTCAAACTTCTGTACTATTGCTCATGGAATCTTGCCTAGAATGCCATCCTGCTATGTTTTGTCAATTTCACATCTTCTCCTCTCCTTGAAGACCAGCATCTCCTCTATGAGGCATTCATGTGCCATCACTGTCTATAATCTTCTCCATGACATTACTTATTAATGGTAGCATTTGTTTCTAAATAATTGCCAGATTTTGGAGTTGGGCATCTCAATCTTCAAGTTCCAGGTATGCCACTTACTGATTCTATCATCTTAGATAAGTTCATTAACTTCTCAGAGCCTTGGTTTTCTCCTCTGCACAATGAGGGTAATAATATGTAACCCACTGCTCACCCATGCTTATTATCAGGACTAAGTACACTTTAAAATTTTATATAAACTCTGAAGTGCTATCCAAATATCAAATATGGACTGTAAGGAATCACCTACAGACTAAAAATCACTCTACAAAGAGAAAGAAGCAGAGCCCTTTCCTCTTGCTTTAGGAGGGATTCAGAAAGGGGACAGAAAGAGAAGAGTGACTCTTGTTTTGTTATTCAACTGATGTGGTCAGCCAGGCAGTGGGCTGCACTCTTTTGTCGGAATAGCAAATAGGCTCTATCACAAGTGCCAATGCTAACCAATTATGAATGCCTGCCTGAACGCTGTGTTCAGGAGTCTGAGGACCCATCTGCGTAGAGAGGGCAGTGGCTGCAGTCAATTAGTAATGGCTGCATGGGCACAAGAAGGAGAAAGGGCAGAATGAATGCCACATGTCTGTTCTGCCCCCAGCTTTGGGATCCCATCGTGGAAAAGCAAGAATTTGACTTGCTACCGCTATTGACCCTGTGATTTTTTCCCAGCGTCTCTGTTGCCATTAGCCTAACTGTCTTAAATCTGATTTAAGTTCCATTTGTTCCTTCAGCGTCTGACTAGAAAATATAGACTATCCCCTACCCTCTTAGGGAACTTATCTCAATGGGCACACTTCAGTCACATAAACAATTACCTGTTATTCTTACACTGTGCAGGACACTATGCTGGGGCCAAAGGAAAACCAGTAGCATTTATTGAATATCTCCTACATGCCAGTCACTGTTTCGGGCACTCCATGAGCTTTTTCATTTCATCCTCAAACACTCCACAAAGCTGATGTTACTCTTCTGCCCATTTTACAGATGAAGAAACTAAATTATTGAGGTCAAATATGTTGCCCTGAACCTGCAGAAGTCTTTTCACTACAATGTAGTGTCCCACGCTCAAGGGACCTCTGAGTGTGCTGTACCCACTCTTACACTGCAAACTGAAAGGATCTCATTGACTGCTGGGTCAGCTGACATCCAAATCCTCTACCTGCTCATAACAGAGCGATCCCACAGACCTGAAACTCTTCAAATCTTCCAGTTAGGAAACTTAATAATCTTTCTGTGTCTTCACATAGAAAAGAGAGACTGTCAACCCAGAACAAACCTTGGGAACATTGCAAGATTACCCGATGATCTAAATTTATCCTGCAGGAGCTGCTAACCATTATTTTATTTATGGCACTCTGGATCTCAATCTCCTTAGTTTCATTACTCCCAATTAAGCTTATGTATGCTCACAAAGCATCATTACATGATTTAAAGACAGAGTATTTTGAATTAATTATATGCCTACATTTTGTAACATATTCAAGGTGCCTCACTAAAATTGGAGCTGCTTTTTATAGCTGCACAAATGAGGGTAGCTATGTTATTGAAGTTCCATTTCTGAGAATTATATCCTACTTAAGGTAAAATGTACATGTTTTCTTATGTATGTTTTTAGAATTCCATGATTTAACACATACCTACTTGCTCTCAGTAAACATTTAACTGGAAAGAGAAGCCTGCACATCTACCTCATGAAGCTGAGTAGCCTGAATAAATTGAAGCATTTTCAAACATTTATTAATTACTTTCCCTTTGCTGGTTATTGGTGATGGATGAGGTTAAAGGTAGATCATCATTCCACAACGGCCACAGCTACATTTGAGGCAGGGAGGGTTATTAAGGCTCTCAAGAAACAGAGGGATTTATATTTTAGCTGGAGTTAATTCCATGGTGAATCAAGTGAGAAAAATACTCAACTCTCCCTGAGGCAAATGAGGTTACCATGACCTCTTCCAAGGCGCTAAGTGGTTCCTGGAAGTACAATTTTATGTAACGTTTTATTATATTTACTCCCAGAGTGCTTTTCTCTCATAAGACTGTGAAGGCAGGTTTCCCTAGTCTTTCTATTCTCTCCCCTTCAGTCCCATTTCTGAGGTCTAATCCTATATCTCAAGTATCCATTGCTCTCATATTTCCCACCTCCACCCACCAACCTACCTACCCTCCACTCCCAGCATCTCCACCTCCAACCCTCAGCCTCCCTGCCCTCCACCATCCGGTTTCCCACCCTTCACTCCTCAGACTCCCCGCCTTCCACCACCCCCACCTTCCTCACCCTCACTGCCCTAGCATCCTTACCCTCTACACTTTAACCTCTCCACCCTCCACCCTCCACCCCCAAGCCTCCCCACCCTCCACCACACCCAACTTCCTCACCCTCCATCACCCTAGCATTGCTACCCTCTACCCCTTAATCTCCCTATCCTCCACCCCCCACAGCCTCCCCATTTTCAACTCCAGCCTCCCTCCCCTCCACCACCTCCTAACTTCTCTACCCTCCACTACCCCCAGCTTCTCCACCCTCCACCTCTCCTTGCCTCGCCACCCTCTACCCTTTAATTTCCCTACCCTTCCCCTCAAGCTTCCTCACTTCCTGCCCCCAGCCTCCCCGTCCCTTACTCCCTAGCCTCCCCATCTCCCTTCCTGGAACTAGTCCACTGAGGTTTGACCCTCCTGCATCCTAGTGCCACCATCAAAACTCACCTGTCCTATATCCTGTTCTTTAAGGCTTCTCCTCTCTAACAGAAAATCTAATCAACAATTTAATGCTAGGTGTAGATGGCTGATGATAGATCAATGTGTTATATTTCAACATATAATTTTAAATAAAAAAATATACACTGTGTAACACACAATACTTAGGCTAGAGGAAAGCAAAGATGAATGAGGACTTGCCTTGCCCTTCTCTCTTATTTTTTCTAGCTATAATAATAAAAATGACATCATGCAATGTGGTCATCCACTCAATCTTGACTTGAGATGAATTTGACTCTCCAAAATTAAATCTACCTTCAAAGGACAATGGTCAGCTACAAGTGAGGTTATCGGAAAGAACATGCTGCTGACTCTAGAGGTAAATTCCAGAAGAGATAGCTGCAGTTGAAAGAGCATAGACTTTGGCATATCTGAACAGATATAGGCTCAAATCTAAGCTTGCTGGATGGCTAATATTAGGTAACTCAGGAAATATTTCCAAGTCTCAGATTCCCCATTTGAATAAAGGGGATAAAAGCACCCCTTTAGATAGGTGATTCACCTTGTAGATTAAATAGACAAGGCTAAATGGCAAGTAGAATATTTTAAGCAAAGGCAGCATCTTAAGTGTAAAGTTTCCCAAGAGTCAACCTTGTCTTTTTACAATTAACTTCCTTGTACCCTCATTTACACAATAAAAAAGTGATATTCTTTATAGTTATGCCTCCTGCAGGTGACCAAAGAGCCATATGTTGGCAATCTGCCACTTAACTGAACATTCAAAAAATCATTAAGTCATCTGAAAACTCCCCACAGAGCAGAATAGCTGGTCTTCTGTGAAATTCTTGGAGCCCAGGAATATCGAATATAGGGGCTGGAAGTTAGCAATAGAATGTCATCTTGTAGCACTAAAATGCCTACATTCTAGTTCTGCCCTGGGTGCATCCAGAAATGGGCAGTACTGGGCTTTCAAGTTGAAGCCATACTCTTTTTAAAGATGGCTCAAGGCCAGGCTACTGTAATCCATGCTTGTGCTGATACAGTCTTAATGACCATATGAGGGCTAATGGCTTTTAAAGACTTCATGTGTTTGGGGTAGTGGGTTGGGTGGTGTTGCTATTCCAAAGCATTCCAGGGCCTAGTCCTGCTGTGTCATAGTACTATCTGGAGAGCTTACCAGTGATCGGTGGTGGAATCTATTTGAATTACATTTCAGCGCCTTATTATTTGGGGGAAAGTTGCTGAAAATTCTCAAGGCTTGGTTTCCACATTGGGAGAATAATAATCACATCATAGGCTGTTATGAAAAATGACAGTGGCAAATAGACTTTTGGTGGGAAACATGATGTAGTCTATACAGAAGGAGAAATATAATGATGTACACCTGAAATTTATACAATGTTATAAATCAATGTTACCTCAATAAAAAAAAAAAGAAAAAGAAAAATGACAGAGTGATTAGGTGAATAGAGGACAAAATGAACCTGTTTGAAGCAGGGAGTACAGCCCCTGGTACATAATAAGAACTCACCAAATTCTAGTTTCCTTCTTTCATCTAGCCCTAATCTCAGATTCAAGATTGATCTTACCTTTAGTCAAGTAAGTTTCCATCTATTGATATAATTCTAGGGGTAACAAGAAAGTTCCAGAAAAACAAACAACCCAACGAAACGACTGATTTGCTGATTCCTTTCGATGGAGCCTTCGCTGACTCACTCCTTATTTCACTCAAAGCTCTGCACATATGTCCCCTCCTCAGAGAGTCTTCCTTGACCATCCTATCTAAAATAGCCCCCCTCCATATCACTCTTATCTCCTTATTTTTCTTCATAGTACTTATCACTACCTGAAATTATATTATACATGTTTTTGTTTATTCCCTGTCTTCTCCCACTAAGGTTTAGGCTCAGTGATGGCAGAGCGTTTGTCCATCTTGTTCACTACTGCTCTTCCAGCCCAGCATTTAGAACAGTGTTTGGACATATTTGACAGGTGCTCAATAAGTATTTGTTGAATAAACGAATAAAGGATGTTTTAAATTCTTCCCCTTAAAGCTTTATTTATAACAAGAAGCATCATTTAAGCATTTACTTGATCCCTTGACACTTCATATTGGTTCCATAATTTAATCTTCTGAACATCCTCTCTGAGATAGGAGCAATTATGATCCCCTAATATAGGTGAGAAAATGAAAGTTTAGAGAGGTTAAGTAACTTGCCCAAAGGCAGAAGCACAGATGGGATTCATTCTAAGTTATTGGACTATAGAATCATTTGCATCTCCAATTCTTTCCCTTACCCTCCTGCTTCTACACTTAAAGTCTACCGTATTTTGAACTGCCTCTTTATTTCATGTCAAAATGCAAATATCGTTGGGGATGGGTAACATTAAACTGCTATTGGTCATTTACCCTCTTTGGTGCATGTCAGTTAGGAAATGGGTTGGGGAGAAGTACATAGAGTTTGGAAGTCTGAGCACCTGAGATGGGAAATCTTAGAACCAGGATATGAGCATATAAGACTAATGAGCTATTGTAGCATTTTGCCAAAGGTTGCTCCACCTTGTAATCATTCCACATCCAGAACTCTCCTCCTCCTTAGCACTGATTTTTTTCCCCTTGCAGTTTAGCATCTCCAAGACAGCACAGCTCTGGGAGTTCAATTCGTGGTTTGACAATACCTCCCTCAGTTGTAAAAGAAGTCAATCAGACACAAGATGAGAAATTGCCAGAGGTTTTGGGGTTTTTGGGGTTTTTTTTTTTTACTCCAGTGTCATTTCTTCCTCTATTAGTTGATAGTCCAGGAAAAGGTGCTGCCTGATTGGATTTGAATGTCCACTGTGCAGTCACAGCACTCAGTAGTTCTCCATAGGATAGACTATAGCCAGCATGTCACTGTTACCACAGCAAGATAGGACATAGATGTTTAGTAAAAGGAAAGAACAAAAATAACAAGGTGCCAGGTTGGCTGTACATGTAGGTAGGGAGGAAGACTGTTTTCCACATTGTAATTTGAGAGGTATACAGGCCACTTGTTTCAAAATATCAGTCTTAACTCTTAGTTTGAGATTCCCCCATTAGTGTCATTTCATTTCCAGGAAGAGATTGTCTCCGGAAGCCTCCCTTGCTTGAGAAGGCAGGAAGGGGACATTAAGCTTGGATTAGCTAGCCGTTGCCATAGAAACTAGAAGCAAGGCCTTGGAGGGAATGAAACGTTGGGCAGGTAAGTGTTCATGAGGAGGAAAAGGGATAGAGTGAGAGTTTAGATGAGGTGGCACCATAATTAGTAGCCCTGGGCAGCCATGGAGCAGTCATCTATAAAACAAAAAGTTACTATGAATTTTAGTCAGGTATAATCATAAATTTCTCCATCACAAAGTTGGCCATTGCTCACCTTAAAATGGTTAGCTCTCACTCTCTTTAACCATGCATGGGTTTTTAAAAACTTCTTAGCCCTCCTCACCCTCTAGTTCATTTCCAAGACAAAAATAATTTAACTTTCCCAAGCAATAACAACAACAAAAATTAGAATCTACCTCCAGCCTGGTATATGGACTGCAAAGACAATTGGCCAGATACAACCAGATACTAGCATCTTTCTTATTATGTTCCCAGATATTCATTTGGGACAATAGATTATAGGAGGGAATAGATTGCGGTTTATTTAAAAAAAAGTGAATTTTTAGAAAAGTCATTATCCTTCAAATGAAGGTTTCCAATGAAAAAATAAATCTTATAAACATAACATCATAGAACAGGGAGGAATCTTAAAGATCTTTTAATTCCATCCTCTTCTCGTACAGAAGAGAGTGCTAAAAGCCAGAGAGGTTAATTATGTCCTTTAACCACCTAATCACTCTGTCATTTCTAATTATTGCTAGGAAAAAAAACAGGAATTCCCAGTGCCTTCCATTTGTGTGCACTGAAAAATCAGTTTGCATATCAGCAGGAAATGTCAGCATTAAGGCCAAGGATGTTCAATTTGTTCAAAATAAAGGTAATAAGAGCTGACATGAATTGAGTACTTAGAATGTGCCAGGCATGGGGCTAAATGCTTCACAACTTGTATCTCACTTAACCTCTAAATAGCCCTGTAAGGTATGTTTACCCCATTCTACACATGAGAACATCAGAGTTGAGAGGAGTGAGGTAACTTGTTTATAGTCAAACTAGTAAGGGAAGGACTCAAGCTCTGACTCAAGTCATCGCTCCTTACCATAACACTAAACCATATCTCCTGGCTATTTCTGTGTCTCACTTTCCTGTAAAAAAACAGGGATCAATAATCAGCTATATTCATGGGTTTAATGCCTCCCTCTGACAGAAAAATTCATCCTCAAGGAAAGCCATCCAACTCTAGCCAACTAGCCATATTCCCTAAGAATCTTGTGTTTTGTTAGAGCCGTTGAGTTGATTTCAACTTCTAGCAATGCTGTGTACAGCAGGTGGAACCTTGTTGAGTCTTTTGTGCCATCCTGTCACCTTCCAGAGCTCTATCAGACAATACTCTGCTGCTATTCATAGGGTTTTCATGGCCAATTGTTTTGGAAGTGGGTGGCCATGTCCTTTTCCTAGTCTGTCTTGGTCCGGAAGTTCTGCTGAAACCTGTCCACCATGGGTGGCCCTGCTGGTATTTGAAATACTGGTGGCATAGATTTCAGCATCACAGCAACACTTAGCCACCACAGTATGACAACTGACAGATAGGTGGTGTGGTTCCCTGACTGGGAAACAAACCCAGGCTGCTGCCGTGAGAGCACCAAATCCTAACCTCTCAACCACCATCCTAAGAATCTACTTTTTAAAATATAATCTTTTTCTGATTATAAATGTAAATCATATTCAATATGCAAAATTTAAAAACACAGAGATAAAGGAGAAAATAAAATCTCTTGTAATTATACCAAGGATCACATGCAGAGAAATCTATTTTTTTCTTCCATTTTAAAGACCACTATATTTCTTGCAAAAACCAGCAATAGTCTCTAGTACTTCCTACATGTGTCATTTTCCTTAGGAAAATTCATGTAGCGAATGGCCACCATCAAAGATTATTTACTCTTTAGTTTATTCATTTATTCAACTGAGATTTATTGCTTGAACGTCTACTCTGTGCCAGCTACTCTGATAGTTGCTGGAACTTATTGATGGCTAAAGACAGGCCTTGGTGCTGATCTCATGGAACCTGCAGACTAATTCTCTGAAAGGAGTTTTCCATGTGTTACACCTTAACTAGCCTGAAAGGATACAGATGCTTTTAGCCTATATGCCCAACTGAAGTAATTCTTTCCCTCGGCGTGATAGATGGAGGGCTGATTTAAAGACAGGTCTCAGAGCCTCATAGCCAACACAGAGCAATCAAAAATTATTTAAAATTATAGATCTTGTAATACCTTATCATGGCAAACATAGCTCACAGGCTGGGATTTTAGAGATTTCCCACCAAAAATATTCTTCCTATTCAGGATATAGATACTCCCTTGGTCCTAAGCTGGCTGCTTAACATGTAGAGGGATTAGAAAAGGTCCTTTTGCTTAGAATTACTGTAACATGGACAAAATTTGCCATTAGTCAAACGCTGCTGAGGTTGATTGAAATGTGTGACTAAAATTCATTCTAACAACACATGACGGGGTCTTCTTTCCTAGGAACAGGTGTTTATGGGAGTGAAGCTACTGGAAGTCTAAAGGCTGTGGGGATGGAGGAGACACTTAATGAGTCAGCCAGGGGCACTGTCTTGATTTCCTATTTCTGCTGTAACGAATTGCCACAAGTTTAGTGGCTTAAAGCAAAACACATTAATTCTCTCACAGTACTGGAGGTCAGAAGTCTAAAATGGGTCTGCAGGACTGTGTTCCTTCTGGAGGCTCCAGGGGAAAATCTGTCCTTGGCTTTTCCAGCTTCTAGAGGCTGCCCACATTCCTTGGCTCATGGCCCCAGGTCACTCTGACCTTTGTTTGCATTATCACATCTCTTTCACTGACTGTGGTCTTGCCGCCTCCCTCTGATTAGGACCCTTGTAATTACAGTAGGCCCATTCAGATAATCCAGGATAATTTCACCATCTGAAGAATCTTAACTTAAACACATCTGCAAAGTCCCTTTTACCATGTACAGTCATGTGTTACTTAATGATGGGTGTATGTTCTAGGAAATGCCTAGTTAGGCATTTTTGTTGTTGTGTGATCATAGAGTGTACTTACACAAATCCAGATGGTATAGCCTATTTCACACCTAAGCTATATGGTACTAATCTTATGGGACCACCATCATATATGCAGTCAGTCATTGACTGAAACATTGTTATGTGGCACATGACTGTACAAGGAGCAGGTATTAGGACCTGCATGTCTGTAGTGGGGCCATTATTTGGCCTACCCAGGTTCTAAATATAAACTTGAGTATTTCACATTTTTTTTCAAGCTGGGGCTGTTGAATCCCTCCCACATTCTTTTCTCTCTCTTTTCTTCATGGTCCCTCTCCTGTCCTTCCACTCAGCTCTGTCTGCATTTAAGGCCTGAGTCATGCTTTCTGGGCTTTTCCTCCCTCCCACAGGCAGGAAGAGATTGGCAGCAGAGTTCTATTCTAACTACTCTTCCTTATTTATTTCACTGTAACCATTATTAGTGCTTGAGAAGCCCAAGGACCCATTACGTAATTGGATTTGTGCTCAAAACTACCTACATCAAACTCTTGAAAGGAGACTTAGTCACTGAACATTTATTTTAGCCATATAATTGCAAATTTCTGGGTGCTTAATATTGGGAAGATGAGCCTAAGTGTAGAGATCTGTTTAATTTTCGGAGGATGAACCTAAGAACAAAGGTCTGTTCTCTCTGGCATAAGGTCTGTAGGCATTTTAGTAACCAAGGCAAGCCAGTAGAAAAGCATTTCAATGCAACTGGAATCATACACTTGGCCAATTCCATAGGACATAGAGGACCTGGAAAAAAGTATCATTCCTGACCTGTTTTGCCTTTCCTTTTAGGCTGAAAGCTCCTCAGCAGAGGAGTCTGTAGCAGAGATTATTATGTTGATGTCAATGCTGGTAGTGACCCTACAGAGGGAAACGCATCCCAAAGGAGAGATGACAAATAGGAAGCACACATACTGCCTTTACCACTCCACACCCAAGACAGACATCACTAATGCAGCACTGTTCCCCCACAGAGCCTGGATCTGGCCTTAAAACCCTTCCCAAATGCATGCTCCAGCCACTGCCACTCAACCAGAGTTGGCAAGCAAATGGAGCTCTATCTGATGTCCCTGCATTAGAGAATCAATGCACCCCTGATTCCAGGTATTAAGGAAAATTCCTCCTACTGCAATCCAGCAATAAAACACTCTGATGCTGAGAACAGCACTTGAGTTCAATTTCTGCAGCTGGCAAAATCCTGGGAGAGACATTCAAAAGTGAAGCAGATGTGGGGTCAGCCCTGCGGCCTAGTGGTTAAGTTTGGTGCCCTCTGCTTTGGTGTCCCTGGTTTGGTTCCCTGGCACAGACCTATACCACTTGTCGGTGGCCATGCTGTAGCAGTGACCCACATGCAAAAAAGAGGGGAAGATTGGCATGGATGTTAGCTCAGGGCAAATCTTCCTCAAGCAAAAAGAGGAAGATTGGCAATGGATGTTACCTCAGGGTGAATCTTCCTCAGGAAAAAAAGGAAGTGAAGCAGATGCTTCCAACTGCCTATTTTCTGTTTGGAGACCTTGGGTGGGGATCTTATCTCATCTTACGGTCTCCAGCTCCTCCTTTGGGGATGCTGGATAATGGGGCTTCTTCCTCTTTTGCCTCCATGACTTCTGTGCTTTGAATTCCTGCATTAAATGTGTGGCCCTCCCCCCAATTTCTGCTTTTTCTTCCTTAATTATGTGTCTCTACTCCTCTGTCCTCAAACCAGAATCCTGCTAGACCCCCAAGAGCACCTTCCCTAGGGAGTACTTGGCAGTATTGTCAAACTCTTCAAAGGCAAGAAGGGGAAAGAAACACTAGCTCATCCATCCCTGTCTCTTTTTTCACCTTGTGGTTTCCACTCACAATAAGCAGCCTTAGAGGTTATCAAACACCCCACCGTGCTTTGACAGCTATTCATCCATTAAAGCCTCTGATTGCCTGGCATAATTGCCGACTGTACTCCTACTCCATGAACAGGGCTCCTCAACTGTTCTCAGACACTAGCTTGCTTTTACACGAGGGCTTGCTGAGAAAGAGGAAAAACCCAGCTCATTGAAACAGCGCAGTGACGGGTGAGCCAGCCACATCAGAACATGGGAGGGGAGAAAAACCAGCACTTGCTGCTGTGTGCTTTTTATTATGAGAAAATGGCTCACGCAGCTGACTCCCCAAAATTTTTGCTAGGATCACAGGGAGATTTTTTGCTTTGGACCACGGCCATCTGCAGCCTGCAAAATCCTGGAAGCGCCCGAATCAAAAGAGCAGATCTCTTCAGTCTCCCGATTTCATTTCAGCGCCTTTCTCAGACCCAGTGAATAATCCAGCTGCACGCTCTGCAGCGAAACACACGCATTCATCCAGCTTTGCGTCTGAGTCGCTGCCTTCAGAGGGGGCTTTTCAGCTTGGATACAAGCCTACTGATTGCCTTCCTTGGAGGGTTCCCGCCCGGGAACGCCCACCTGAGCGCCGGCTCTGCGGCGGCGAGCGCAGCAGCTTGCCGGGGTCGCGCCGCGCTGGGCGCGAACCACACCGCGCGGGGGCCGTGAGCGCACAGCCGCTGCGGCGCCCCCCGCGCTGGAAAGGGGCCACGGGGGAGACAGCGGTTTGTAGCCTCCGTGCCGAGAGCCCCCGCGTGGGGGAGGCTGTGGACTTCCGTCAGTGGAGGTGAAGGGGATGCTAAGAGGGCGCGCTGACAAGGGCCTTGCAGGCAGGACGATCTGTGACTCAGGAGAGGTCAACGCTCAGCACAGCCCTCAGGTGGGAGTCCGGAGGCCCAGGCCCAGCCCCTGACATGGTTTCACGTCACTTACGCTTCCAGACCTCATAGTTCTCATTTAGAAAAACCTAGGTGCTAGATCTTTATTTTTAAAATTATCATTTTTGTTTTGAGAACGTTTTAAAAAAATAGAAGGGCACAAAAGAATATAATTATGTACAAACCTTCTAGCCAAAGAGACCATTGTTAACATTTTCCAATGTGTGTTTCAAGACCTGCTCTTAAAAATATAAATGAAGGACAGCACGACAGAAGATGGACGCCCCTTGTAGCCCCTTTATCCTCTCTCCTTGGCCCCTTCCCCCTCCCCCAGAGGAAAGTACTTGAATGAAATTAAAGCACTTCCTTCTAATCCACTTGCTGACTTTTACCTACACATAAACAATATGGAGAATATATAATATTGAGAGTGCATTTTGTAATTTGTATCTTTCTGCACTTTTATTCTGCAATTTGTTTTTTCCACTCCATACTGATTTGTTCAGTGTAGAGATCTAGTTCACTCATTTGACCACTGTATGACATTGAGTGTGTGATTTCTACGCTGCTGCCTGGTCTTAACACCAAGCCAGTGGGTCTCAAGCTGCACATTAGAATCACCAAAGGCACTTAAAAATGCAGATACCCAGGCCCTGTTCTCAGAGGTTCTGATTCATTGGTCTAGAGTTGGACCTGGGCATTTGCCATGGGATTCTGTGATTCCAGGGAGGAGAACTGTGGAGGTCTGCTGTGCCTCTTGGTAAATTAGAAGCAGTTTTACATCATCCAACAGAATTATACCAACCAAAATGAATTTGCTAGGGATACTCCCTGAAACCTGCTGGTAGCTCTGTCTGAAGGAAAGCAAGATTCTCTCTCCCTTTATCTTAATGCTAAAAAATGGTGGTTATGGGCCCTAGCAATCAGGACACCCTTACCTCTGCTCCCTGGCAGAAATGGAGATGTTCCTATTGAGAGGAGTGTCGGGGAGATGACCCCATCAGATAAGGGAGAAAACCTCAGACAGTGGAGTGTGAAAGGAATCTGAATTACTCTCTCTTTTCATCGTGTTGCAGCATGAGAGGGAGGAAACTACAACCAGGTAATTCTGCAGAAAATCTATCCAACAACTCCCCCTCCCCCTTCCCCAGTTTTTCTTTTTGCCAGGCTCAGCCTCCTCACAGAAACATATTTGTAGCTTTGCTAGGGAGAGGAATTGTGGAACCCTGGACCCTGCCCTCTAAGGGCCACTCTTTGGGACAGAGCTCAGGCACCAAGGTGACCTTGATGGTATTTTATAATCTTGTTCTTCCTCTTTTCCCCATTCTTTATGCTAGCCACAGAGGAAATTACCTGGAAAGAATGAAGCAATAAGGTGCAGTTTAACTTTCTGTCTTTCTGTAATACAGTCAACAAATATTTACTGAATGCTTAGTAAGTGCCAGGCACTGTGCTGGGTCACGGGGATCCCATGGGTTCAATAATCACAGACTTCCCCTTCCAGTTTGGAATATAGACCAGTGAACAGACAACCAAACAGTACATATAAAACCTGCTACAGGAGAGGGAAGCACAGAATGATCTGGAAAAGCAGAGGAGGCGAGAGAAACCAACTTAGTCTTGGGATCTCAGAAATATTTCCTAAACAGCAGTTTCAAATGTGAGTGTGCATAGGATCATCTGAAGGACTTGTTACAACACAGACTACAGGCCTTCACCCCAGAGTTTCTGATTCAGTAAGTCTAGGGTGAAGCTTGAAATTTACATTTCTATCACATTTCCAGGCAATGCTGATGCTGCTGGTCTGGAGACCACACTTTGAGAACCACTGTCCTAGAGGAACCAAAGTCTTGGCTTATGGCTACTCAAAGTACGGTCTTCAGACCAGTCTGTCACAACTTGGGCCTCACCTGGGAACCTGTTAGAGCTGTGGAAATTCAAGTCTCACCCCAGATCTACCGAGTCAGAATCTGCATCAAGATCCTAGGTAATACCTGTGCACATTCAAGTATGAGAAACACCTCTCTCAACAGCTGGTTCTCCAACTTGGCTGCACATTGGAATCACCTGGGCAATTTTAATAATTAGTGATGCCTGGCTTCTACTTCCAGAGAGTCTGTTTTAATTGGTATAGGGTGTGAAAAGCTCCCCCAGGTGATTCTAATATTCTAAATTTTGAGACCCACTGGTCCAAGCTAAATGCAGCCTAAGTAGGAGTTAGCCCCACATAGAAAGGCAGGAAGAGTGTTAGGGAAAACAGAATGTGCAAAGGCTCAATGGCAGAGAGAGCAAAGTGGGTTCACTGAATGGAAAGAGGTTTGGTGAGCTCAGAGTGTAGTGGAGAAGTGATTGAGTTTTGAGGCTAAAAGGTTACAGGGGCCAGTGGTAGAAGACTCCAGAACCTAAGGACTTTAGGTTTTCCCTGAGGGTTGGACATACTCAGATTTGCATTTTAGAAGTGATCAGTCTGTTGGCCATGTGGGAACAATGTGCCTGGTGTTAACGCTGGGATTTCTTTGACTGTAAACAAACATATATTATTGCTCTTACCAAATTATTCTTTTCAGGAAACACTCCTCTTAAACTAAAGATAGGGGCAAAAGAATAGGGGTGGGGACAAAGAAAAACGGTACTGAAGGGGAGCAGAATATGTCACCTTAATATATGTCACTTTGGCATGAGAATTATTTTGAGTTGGAAGGAATTGAGAAAAAGCAGATACGAGAAAATTTCTCTGCTGTCTCCGTTTGCCTAAAAGCAGGATGTAAATTTGTAAAAGTGTCCCCTCTCCTCTCTCTACCAACAAGGACAGATTAATCAATCAACAGAGACAACTCTAGACCATTATCAGCCCAGAGAGAGCCCAGAGACAGACAGACTACATAACAAACCTTGCTAACACTAGCCCTTGTCTACCATTAGCTTCCCCATTTTTTGCCTTCTGGCAATTTGCTGTCCCTAGAAACTCAATGTCCTATTCCTTGGTCTTATCCCTTCTCTAACAATGTATTGTTCCTTTGTTAAGATGCTATATAAGCCCAAGTTCTAACCACCTCTTTGAGTTACTCATCTCTGAGAATTCCATGTGTACGTATGATGCACCTGTTAATAAACTTCTGTTTGTTTTTCTCTTGTTAATCTGTCTTTTGTCAATCTAATTTAGGGGCCCCAGCCAGAAGAGCTAAAATGGGTAGAAGCAAAAGATTTCTTTTTCCTCCACTAGAGTCCCAGCCAATCTATAGGACTTCATTTTGGCAGTTTGGCTTCCATCATTCAGTTTAACCAATATCTACTGAGCACTGTGTATCAAGCCCAGTGCTGGTGCTCTGAGAGCAAAACTCAGATCCCTGATGCTCTGTCTTTGCAAAGAGTTACAAGGTGGGGAACTCAGACAGGCAAGTGATTTTTTCCAAAGAGCATTAGTTTGAGTCTGTTTGAAGATTTGACAGTGCTGTTAAAATGGGAGGATTCTGTGCCATCCAACTCCACTTAAGCCTTCAGCTAAACCATCAAATGGCCCCATTCATCCTGCAGCTGCAGGATTCCTGAGGTCATGCCAGTGGACTCAGAGAATGCAAACGAAGGCTCAGTCTTGGCTTCTGACACCCTGTGAGCTTTGAGGAAGAACAAGTAGGTATTTGTTAGGGAAAGGGCCACAAAGGCACCACAAGAGAGGGAATTGAATGCCCCATGGGATTCCCGGCCAAATGCGAAAAGCTGGTGTAATCTCTGCCACCACAGCTTGTGTCACCTCACTTGCTCACTGCCTATGGAGGCAGCTGATGGCCCAGCAACCAAAGCAGGGCCTCCCTACCAAAGGGGTGGCAGTTCTTCAAAAATAGAGTTGGTGCTTTGTAACCTACAAGGTGAGGACTGTTGGGCCAAGCCAGGTTAAGGAAACAAAGGCTCTGCAAGGCAAGGAGAGGATAAAGGCATCTTTTGCTGGGGTCCCTGCACCATTCCTCCCCAGATGTACCCAAGAGGGAAACAGTGAAGAAAGAACACAAATGGCAGGATAGAATTCCCTTAGAAAGCCTGTAGAAAGCAACAAAAATCTCAGACTCTTTCTAGGTCGTGTTTTGTGGAACTCAGTTCTCCCAGTAACTCAGATACTATTAATTTTCTCCTGAAATTTGATCCTGCTACATTACCAGTGATATAGTTGCTTATGTTACTCAAGGGCTATGTTCAGGCATCACTTAACCCTTCCCTCATTACACTGGGTATTAGTGTACACTGGGTAATACACTGGGTATCACTTTTACATATTATAGGGTGACTTAGACCATGTGTGGAGGGCAGGATTACTCAACCTCAGCAATACTGACATTTTGGACCACAAGATTCTCTGTTGTGGGGCCTGTCCTGTGCATTGTAGTATGTTTAGTAGCATCCTTGGCCTCTCCCACTAGATGCCAATAGCACCCCCTGGTCATGTTGCTGAAAATATCTCCAGGCATTGCTGCATGTCTCCTGGGGGTAAAATTGCCCCCAGTTGAGAACCACTGGAATAGAGGAAAGATGAAAGAAGACTTTGATATAAAATCTTCTAAGAAAACAAAAGAAGGATCAATACTCTTTGTTGCTTAGAATTGGCAGTTTCCGTACAGGAAAGAAGCCTCAAATGACCATAAGCTTGAGTAGGATTTTAACCTTCAACATGAAATAAAAGACCTATGTAGTGCTAGAACAGCAAGCCACATGTATAGTCAGTCAATTCAGTCACATCAATCCAATGGTTTAATAATTATATTCAATAGGCACCGTCTGTGCTTTGACAGTGTGCTTAGTATTGTGTAGGTGCTCATGCAGCCCACACGCTATTAGAGTGATTTGATTAAACAGTAATGCGCCAGATGACCGCCCCTGGGAGAGATTTGTTGCTGTTCCACAGAAAGTATCAAGAAGCCGCAGAATACAGAAGTTAGTTTCAGTTGGACTCTGAGATGGAAAAGATTCTGCCCATGTCCAAAAGTTTCAAAATACTTCTCTCACTGCCATGGTGCACAAAAGATGGCTGATCACGTGGAGGAAACATAACTACCAAAGTGACCTCAGATATAAGAACTGAGGAGATGAGAGAGAGAGAAACCTATGGCAATAAGCAGCCATCTTAAGAAAGAAGCAAACAGGCTACATTTTGAAGAGCTGAAAACTAAACCTCTACAGAAGCAGGAGATGAAGGCTTGGTGTTTTGAACAACTTGAAAAATTACATAAACCAAATGTGAGAACATTCTCACTAAAATGTAAATTCTCTAAGAGCAGGGATTTTTTTTTCTCTTTTGTTCACATTTTTGTCTAGGCCTGTATCCCAGTGCCTAGAACAATGCCTGGTGCTTGTAGGTGCTCAATAAATATTTGTTTAAGTGAATTCTGAAGTTATTAATAAGGGAACTGAAATAAAAAACAGAAATCCCAGTGCTGTATAGACTCCGTGGGATCCATAGAGAAGATCTAGACTGTTCTAGTGTTAAGATTATTCCCTCAAAATGCTCCAAGACCAGTGTGGGTATTTTCAAATGACTCAGGAGATAGCTTGAAGGGGCTCTCAATGACCAAATTTGAATAAATGGAGGAAAAAATGAGGATTTGGGATTATATTACATTGAATAAAAATTAATCCATGAGTCCACACACATGATTTAATGATGGCAATACTTGAGAAGGAAAAAAGAGATGGAGGGAGGGTGGCCAGGTGTGAAGAAAGCTTCTTTTCTTTATAGAAGAATGCCAGGTAATAAATGTAAAAGAAAAGATCAAATTAGAAATACCTCCATTTTCAAACATCAGTGTAATTGATTCAGACACAGATCACCAATGTTTCTAAAGCCGGTAGGTAAAAGTTTGTTGGGAATCAGAATGTTCAGTCTCAAACATCACCTCACAGATTACTTATTTACAACAAAGGAGGAAGGTAAGTTTACAATGGAGAGGTCTGGTGGATTTAAACCTAACCAAATGATCAAACATAGCACCACCAATAATGGCATTTGATGCTTGCTATCATTCAGTGGGAAATAAACAATGTCGCTATATTAGTTATCTAATGTTGCACAATAAGTACCTCAGGAATTTGATGGTTTAAAACAACAATTACCACTTATTATTTCTTATATTTCGGATGGTAAGGAATTTAGGAAGGTTTTGGTTAGGAAGTTCTAGCCTGGGGTCTCTCATAAGGTTGCCATCAGATGTCAACTGGGACTATAGTCATCTGAAGGCTTGACTGGGGAGGGATTATCCATTTCCAAAATGCCGCATGGCTGGCCAGTTGGTGTTAGAAAGATGATTCTTCTCCACCTGGGCCTTTTCAGAGGGCGGCTTGAGTGTTCTCATGGCATCACAGCTGGTTTCTCACGGAGTTAGCGAACCAAGAGCTCAAGGCAATAGCCATAATGACTTTATAACCTAGATTTGGAAATTATAAATCATCACATGCACAATATTCTATTAGTTACACAAGCCAGACATGATTTAATGTAGGTGGGACTACACAAAGTCATGGCCACCAGAAGGTGAGATCATTGGGAACTATTTAGAGGCCAGCTTTCACAGTCACTCATTTTGTGTTTTTTACAAAAAAGATTTAAACTCAACCTAGTCATGAAGAAATTATCAAGAAATGCAGAATGAGGGACATACTACGATACAATTTTCTCAAACTTTAAAAAAAAGTCATAAAAGATATTTTTAAAAAGCAGGATTGTTCTCAAGTAAAGGACACCAAAGAGAAAGGATAAACAAATGTAATGTGTGATCCTTGAATTTAAAAAATTTTATTTAAATTTAAATTAAATTTAAAAACTTTTAATTTAATTGATTTGATCTTGGAATTTAAAAAATAAAAGCCATAAAGGACATTTGGGAGACAAGTGAGATAATTTTAATATAGATTGTATATTAGGCAATATTATTGTATCAACATGTCCACAAACCTTTGTACAAGAGTGTTCATAATAGTCAAAAAGTAGAAACAGCCCAGATGAGATGGATAACAAACTGAGCTATATTTAGATGATATAATACTAATCAATGATAAAAAAGAATGAACTACTGATACAACAACATAAGTGAATCTCAGAAATATTATAAGAGAAAATAAGCTAAACTAAAATATGAATACTGTATGACTCCATTTATACGAAGTTCTCAAAGAGGCAAAATGAATCTACAGTGGTACAAATCAGATTAGTGGTTGCTTCTGATGGTGAAGAGGATTGGTGGGAAGGGTCATGAGGGAATCTTCCAGGGTTATAGAAATGCCCTTTATCCGGATAGAGGCATGTCTTGATAGGGGCATGGATTATATGCATTTGTCAAAACCAATTGAACTGTACCCTTATCTGTGTATTTCTCTATATGTAAATTGTATCACAGTATAAAATTTTTAAAAAATTATATCAATGTTAAATTCTGTGGATATAATAATGATATTGTGGTTAGAAGAAATACCCTAAAGTATTTGTGGGTCAAGCATCATGATGTCTGCAACTTATTTTCAATGGTTCTAGGAAGAAGTGGGAAATAGAGAGAGAGAGATCACGGGGCCAGCCTGGTGGCGTGGTGGTTAAGTTTATGTGCTCTGCTTCAGCGGCTCCAGGTTCGTAGGTTCGGATCCCGGGCATGGACCTAGCACCACTTATCAAGCCATGCTGTGGCGGCATCCCACATAAAGTAGAGGAAGATTGGCACAGATGTTAGCTCAATGACAATCTTCCTCAAGGAAAAAGAGGAAGATTGGCAACAGACGTCAGCTCAGGGCCAACCTTTCTCACAAAAAAGCCCCACAAAAAACAAGGGGGCATGTTAAGTTTGCATGTTCTGCTTTGGCGGCCTAGGGTTTGCCGATTCAGATCCCGGGTGCAGACATGGCACCACTTGGCAAGCCATGCTGTGGTAGGCGTCCCACATAGAAAGTAGAGGAAGATGGGCACGGATGTTAGCTCAGGGCCAGTCTTCCTCAAAAAAAAACAAAACAAAACAAAAAAGAGAGAGAGAAAGCAAATGTGGCAAAATTTAACAATTGGTAAATCTGAGTGAAGGATAGACAGTAATTCATTGTACTTTTTATACACTTTTCTGTAGGTCTGAAAATTTTCAAAATAAAAAGTTGGAGTAAAAATAAATTAAAATAATAAAAAACTATTCCCTTAGCCATCATTTCCTCAATAAGAGGAATGGAAAACTGAAATCGACCAACACTGCACATTCTTTCCAGCTTATTGTATATAGGAATGTCCATCCCTCTGAATAGTTTATTATGGAATGTGTTTAGCCATTCAACTCATCCTCTTGATAGGGCAAACACGTTTAAAAATCATAATTTCAGAAGAACCCTGGTCAAAGGTAGAGGGAGATATGGGATGCCTTCCAGCAACTTTCTGGACTACTACCTGTACTTAACCAGATCTCTTCTAATATGTGCTGGACATACATAATGCTCCCATTTACCTAAACTTTTAATATTTTTCAAATCCTTTCATCTGCCTGAAAATGCCTGTTTCCCGAAGCTTCTGCACAGACTGAGTTGACAGTTCAAATGATCTGCCAAATGATCAACGCTTCATCTGATTTGTATTCCAAGACTATCAAGCATAAACTGGATCTGGAAGGAGGCAAATACGATTAGTGGATGGAGCTCTTGCCATAAATGTCATCGGTGAGAAAGGGCAGGTGCATGACCTGTGCTCCTCGGATGGCATCCTATAGAAGATAAAGGCAGAGGAGCTTTAATATACCATGTAAGTTATGCCGTCTGTCAGGATGCCAGAGGGATAAGAAGACAAAGATGTGACCTTATAGGGTAAACATGTGAAAAGAAAAGGATATGCCATGTTCAAGAGAGATTTACTACCAAGATTTCTTTCAGTGGAAATTCGTTCAGAAGATGATGTCAAATTTTGGTACTCTTGGCTCAAAAGGCAATGAGAAAAACATTATTGTATTGCACATTGCATATGGCAGGTGAAAAAGTGTGGATACTAGGTGAAGTTTCTGTCAAGGAATTAGCAAGATAGTCAAGAAGGCCAAAGAAAAGTTTTGAGGCAGGAGACAAATGTCTTCTGGAAAAATACTATAAGGACAACCCACGTGGTTGCCTGATAATGAGAAAAAGTTGGTTCTTTTCTGAACCACCTCTTCTTCTGGGTTAGAAGCAGCAGTGGGAAAAGGTGACCTCGATGACTTATTAAGGATGGTGTGTATCTCCATGAAGATGGTGATTCTCTTAGTCAGAAAACCTAGAGGCATAGCTGGTTCTATGCTCAGGTTGAGCAAGGAGTCCCCAGGGCATGGATCTTAAGAACATTTAGGAGTTCTCCATACGAGGCTTCAGATTCCTCCCATGGCATGACTCCTAGGGCTACTAGCAATGCACTGAATTTATCAAGCACTTTCATGTATCTCTCCACATTTGGACCTCACCACTCTGTAAGGCATGGACAGTGGGGATTTTAATCTGTGTTTTATAGATGAGGGCATTGAAGCCCATAAACATTGAGTCTTACCCAAGGTCACATAGCTAAGACTCAAGTTCTATCTTCTAATTCCTCTTTCCATTATGCTGCCGAACAGATAGGCAGGGTATGATGGCGAGGTAGGGAAGGATGGCTCTAGAAGTTCCCTTCAGACCCCCTCAGCATGATGACTTGGATAGGTTGAAAAGATTACATAGCTAGAGACTTGCCGGGTGAAAGACATCAGGCCTTGAAGGACAAAATTAAAAAGATGTGTTTCATATAGAAGCAACTATTTCTCTGGCCGAAAGAAGGAGGAGATCAGACATGGGTGGGGAATTCCAGCAGGCACATAGGGTCCAGGATTGTGTGTGTATGAAGTAGATGGACAAAGAAAACAGATCCTAGACCATGGACTATCTTAGAGAAAAGACTGTAACCAACGGGTCACACCAAAGGCTCAGTGTCCATTACATCATTTAGTCAAGGGTAATCTGAGAATTGCATTGTATTGTTTCTTCTCTGGGGGATTGACTTTCCTGAAAGTATCCATTTCAGCAAGTTAAGGAATTTCTGGGCAAGCAGCTAAACTTGTTTCTTTATTCACCTTGCTTCTCCGACTTGCTTTAATATGCAGTGCGGAGGAAATTGGACCTCACCAGTAATTAGGAGACGCAGATTCAAGGCACGGTCCTACCAGGTCTGTCTCACAACTCCTGTGTGACCTTCAGCCTCTCCAGATTTGGTTCAATTACCTAGAAGCTGAGGGAAACTTCTTAAAATAAATCCCTCCTTGCTCTAACATTCTATCAGCCTCAGTGGAACAGGACGTAGAAATTGGCTCTCCTTAGTTCCTCCTGTGTCTGACCTTTCAAAGTTGTCTAATCATATACGTGTGCCCCCATCTTGTCCAGCCAGGGGCGCCTGGACATATGCAGGGAAAACTCAACTGACTGGATGATCCCAGTTCTGTTGGGAAAGTGCTGCAATCTTCAGTTCTGTTTTTTAAGAATCTACCTAGTGCTACTTCCTTCTCTTTCCTTCAGCATCCCAGTGAAAATAACCATTATGAAGTTCACTATTCTTCAGATAGTCAGTGAAGCCCTTTAGGCTCCTTTCCAGAGTCTTACTTTGGACCTCTTGAAGACCATGACTTGATGTCAATAACATGAGATATCTCAGAGATCAATTTTTTCTACTACTATTTTATGTATTGGTTCACTAACAGTTCACTTTTTATATAAATTAGAGTGGATACAACTGTATTTCTTGAGTGAACAACAAAGAGAGTGGCACTTAATTAATGCACTGAAAATTGTATGTAACTTTAGGTAGCCCATGGCTATGTGTAATGCATGGGAAGGGCATCCTTCATGTCTCCTCCAGTGGAAAAACAGTCTTTTAACTAATGGTTCCATCCATGATTGTCTATGAAGGTGAGGATTTCAGACCAGGAAGGAGAGAAAAGTGGTATGCAGAGGGGAGGGCTTTTTGACCTACCACTGGGTCAGGCTGACCCTAAGCACTACGGTTCTACGAAAATGGGTTCTATTTGAAGCAATGTGGCCAAGCTACTGACAGGTCCTTATTTTTATCATCTCTAATATATTTTCTGCCTAGGGGTAGAGGCATGACTGACTTGATAAAATAAGTAGCCTCATGAATTTAATGTGTGAGTATATACAAAACTATAATAATACAATTATGCCTGGAACATAAATATTTATGAATACTAATAAAACTAAGACTCCTGCCTCACATCCCCAAATAGATCCTCATTATATTTATAGTAAATTACAGTTAGACGTATGGTTTGATCAAGCAAGGAGACAGGTAAAAATAAATGGCTGGCCATTGTAGTCTGCCAAACTGCAGCCAGACCCTGAAAATAAATATTTCTTGATTTTTTTGCTGCGTGCTCTAAGAATGTCACTAAAAGCTAAATGAGAAATTTCCAGTAGCCCGAAAGCATCTCTGATTTCTCACACACAGAATTGCATTATGTTAATATGCTTAGCTTCACATAATGGCAGTGAAAAAAAAGAGTCATTGACTTTAGATTTTGCATGCTTTAAAGCAAATGTCTAGGTACACAATAGTCACTATTCTGGGCATTTAAAGTAGAACTAAGCGAGCGAGCAGTGTATGGACTAGTCATTTGAGTTCACAGATACAATTTTGTCTACCTTCAGCTTCATGGCCTCCAAGACTCACAGCAGACCACAAACCTAACTTTGCTTTTAAAATTAAGTGATTGCCTGTCTTCAGCTGGTAATTCTTTAAAATCTAATACATGTCTTGGTTTTACAGCCAGAAAACTCAGAATGACATGTTGCTTGTTCCCTCTACTGCGTAGAAGCCCTTCAGGAGCTAATTCACAGTGTCATTTGCTAAGCAGCCATGTTATTGAAGAGCTGAGACTTTTAGAGAAAAACAATTGCTTAATTGATATAGAGTCATGATGAGTGAGAGGCTGGTAGGGGTAGAGGGGTGGCACAGGCCTCTTCAGCCAAACTCTGTGGTTGCATGGTGTTGCAAATTCTTGCAGTGAAAGTGGCAATCCCAGTGTCTGGCACACAGGAACTCTGATTAGTGTTAAGGAGAATAAAGCCAGTGGTACACAGACATGATAGAGTTTGTTGCATCACTTTGACAGGCTAGTTGCTGCCATATTGGGTGTTGGCCAGCAAGGGATATACTAATTAATCACAGAAATGCAAGGAATATTCTTTCAATCTAAACTGACCCAAGCCAATTTTGATTCTCATATCTCCGTGTTCCTCTCCTCTGCTTCCCAGTCAAAATGAGCCTGTTCTCTCTTTTACTGTTGAACCAGGCTTCTTTGCCCACTAAGATGTCAGCACTAGTCTGATACCATCATCCATGCCAACGGCATCATGGGGAAATAAAAAATTCTGTGAAAACTATTTTCTCCCTTTCATGGTCTATAATGCCCCGTGGGATCTAGTCACCTCACCTCATATAACTCTCTGCCTGGTTCTATGCTAGTCATTCTGACTTCTTTCAGTTCCTGGAATGCTCCTCACCCTCTCTTGCCTATGAATCTTCACACATGCTCTTCTGCCTGGACTACTTCTTTCCCCAACTAATTTCCTGTTTGTTAAACCCAACTTCATTCATTTTTGAATATCCAGTACTTCACTAAGGAAGTTATTGTTGACACCCCTATCCCTCTAAGCACCCGTGTTACATGGTCTACCTGTGTACTTCTCTGTAGACTCTCACCACAATGACAATTGTTCAGTGGCACACCTGTCCCTCTGGAGCATGATCTTCCTGAGTATTGGGATTGTATCTTTTTTTTTGTCTCCATCTCCTTAGCACTTAACCCAGGACTCAGAACACAGTGGACTTGACAAATAGTTGTTGAATTAATAAATGAGAGTGAGTGAGAGAAGAAATGCATGGTTTGCTCCAGTGGATATATTGCCTCTCAAAGCATAGTTAGAAAGGATGTCAGTTGTGCAAATGTGGAGTCCTCATCAGGTTCAATAGAAACAGAGAATCTTTGCCTTGGGGGTTCATGGATCTGCTGGTTAAGAACAACGTTTTTTTAATAGCCGTTATGCTATACCACCTTGATAAGCTTCATCCCATTGGGACTACCAGTATCACATCGTAGTATCCTTTTCAGATTACAATACAAGTCTGCCATCTACTGGTGATATGGGGTAGTACTGTGAAACCTATGACAAGACATTTCATTTTCTCTGGAGTCTTCCGGATTTAAAAGCTAGGAGGGGCTTAGATTCTAACACTCCCAACCATTTCATTTTACCAAAGGGGAAGCCATTTCTCATGAAAAGTCTGTGATCACCCAAGGCTGTACAGCTCGTTAGTGGAAGGGGTGGAAATCTAATCCAGGCTTCCTGACAAAACCAGGCTCTTTTTTCTTCTTATTCTTAATTGTAATTATGGATGCAGACAGAAGTACATATGGTCAACAATGCTGACTTTTTCCAAAAGAAAATGGAACAATTGAGACTTGTTCCACTTTACAAACCAGGAATCTCTTACCCCCTTGTATAAAGCTCCTCACATTCCAGAAAGCAGAGGATCTAATTTTCTTTCTGTCCAAGGATTTCCTGGATTCGTAGACAGCTGTATGGGATCATGTGGGAAAGACTAGACTTACAAAACTTGGAATTTCACACCAAAAAGTTAGGCAAAGCTGTGATCAGGATGTGTGTCGCATGCCATCAGCAAGACTTGGAGGGATTAGAAACACTCCAAAAGTTTGTGTTCTGAGAAGCCATGATCTTTAATGGAAAAACTGACAAGCCATAACTGAAAAATCTAGGATCAGTCATCCTAATCAGAATAGGCAGGATTGGTGTAGAACTTTCCAGAAAGGCCCCCTCTGTGAACCTGGCAGAATTGGCCACAGAAGCACTAGATTTTCCAAAATATATGTATTTTTATTTTTTAGCTACCCCATGGGACTGGATTTAATGATAGTCATCTTTTTATTAGAGTGTGGTTTGCGTGAAAACATGCCTTTTAACATTCCTGGGATCAATGCAGAGTCAAAACAAACCAAACATCTCAGTACCTGCCAGGAAGAGTTTTGTCTTTTTCTCATGATTCTCAGAACCAGGCACTTCATGGTCTGGGCTTCTGAAACAAAGGAAAAAAGATGTGGCTGGAAGTTCTCACTGGGTGCTTTTAAAAACTTTCCCTAGAACTCTGGCTCTGAATGTACGTTTTAAAATTTTCTTTACTCAAGATAGTACCACCAGCTAATGAGCAAGTTCAGGCTAGTCATTTTGTTCCATAAGTTGGAAAAGTAACACCTTTACTTCATAACTTGGGACAAACCTGGTAATGAAAATAGTACAGGGTCCCTAATGGGTTAAAGATTAATTGAGGTCCTATTCTAGTCTCTTCAGGGTTGGGACAAAAAAAAATCTTACCCTTGGAAAAAAAAAGAAAATATCAATATTCATTCAATTAATCCTTTCTCGTGATCATCTCTCCTCCAGTCTCAACCGCTAGTGTGGAGAGTGATGCTCACCATCACCCCATGCCCGGATGTGATCTGGAATGTCCTTAGTTTGAACCTGAATCCCTGTACACATTTTCCATCTCAACACAGTGCTCATGGCCGAAGGCAATTCTGGTGGCAGAATTATAGAGCATTGCATTGTGGTACCAGCAACCTTTGCTCCTCAAAGAAGGAAAGGATGAGAATGTTTACCCCGAATTTCAGTGTGTGGGTTCTATGAGGATTGGGAGGTCCAAATGAGGGCCCAAGACCGGGTGAAGGCTCTTGTGATTTGGCCTTTGTCACCACCCCCTTTTCCTTCTTAGGAATGAATTCAGAGTTCTTGGACTCTCTGCACTCTAAATTATGCTCGGATGTCCCCAGTAGTCTAGAGACACCACTCAATGCAAGTGGCAATTCTCCCCTTGCAAGACCCATGAGGCATGTAACAGCACTCGGCCTCCTCCACCTTCCCTTCTCTGATCCACCTTAAGGAGACTCAGGCAACTAGAGCCCTGGTTCATTCCCATCATTCCACACCTGCCAACATATTTCCTTTTATTTCCACCTACTCCCACTATTAGCTACATTTACTCCAAATTCATTTTCATCTCTTCCCTGACTCACCCTGTTATTTCATAGTCATCAATCAAGATCAAACACTCCAAAATAGCCTTGCCTGGAGGCAGCAGGCTCAAAAAAATTAACTGGTTTTAATCACCCTTCCTGTCCCTACAAATAGGGTATGATAGTAGTGGGATTTTCATGCTGAAAATAACATAAACACTGCACTTTTGAGAATTTTCATATTTACCCCCAAATTTTGCCTGTCGCAATTTAGGCTTGCCTTAAATGATTTCAGAATAAAATCATATCATGAGTTCATTCATATGGACAATCTGATACAGTTGTTTTCAAAACAAAAATAGTCAGTATATAATAGTGTTTAAAAATGTGGGTTCTGGCCTCAGACTATCTGGGTTCATGTTTGCCACCTCTGAGCTGGGAAACCTGTGCAAGTTACTTAACCCATCTAAAACTCAGCTTCTTCATTTATAAAATGCAGATAATGATAGAATTTGCCTATATGACTTAGGATTAAATGAAATAATGCACAAAATGCACCTTGCATATCTTGTGCATTGGAATTATATTTTTTTAAATATATAAAACTATCCTTTTATATGGCAGGCTCATTTAATTTTGATAACTCCATAATGTAAGTATTTTGTCCCCATTTTGTAGAATGCTGGCTCTCTCCTGAAGATATAACTTTCTGCAAAGCTTTCTCAGGAAAAATTTGCTCAGCAACATATCCCAGAGTCTGGAGGCAGGAGCAGCGCCCTCCTTATTCCACACGGCCATTTCCACACTGTTGTTCCTGTGCCCTGTTGTAAAAACCCTGCTCCATCAAGACTCTTGCTTTTGGCTTGACCATCTTCTACTCCTTTTTGTCACTATTATCTACCAAATTTTGGTCTCTATACCAAGATCCTAACATCAACATCCTGTGTGACTTCAACCTTTATATTAATACCCAACACCCTGGCTGCTGGGTTCCTTGAACTCTTCGTTCCAGTCACCTTCTTCTCCACTCTCAACTTCGGCAGTGTGTTTTCATTGCCACTCTCTGGACCTTGTTATTATGCAGAACACTTCTACCTTCAAAATCAAGAACTCAGATACCTCACAACTCTTATCCTTCCAGGTGGCTCCTTCAGTTATTTCTTTCAAACCAGCTGCTTGAACGCATTTGACCATCCTCACAACTTCTCGCTTATCAGTGTCCTTCTTCCTTCACTTCCTTCCCTATCCTACTTTTATTTACTCTGTTACTTCAACCACTCTCTTATCAATGTCCTCAATTCCCTTGCCCCACTATCTTTTCATCACACCAACTTGGCCTTTTGCAGTAAATCCAACAGTCAACCAAGATTGCTTAGCATCACTGCAGAAAATGCAATGGGCAGAGTGTTGTCATTATGTGTTCATGGTCACTGTGCTCAACAGGACAGGAAACACTGTAAAGAAATTCTACTGAGTTTTTATCAGTTCTCTCCTGTTCTCCACAGTGAGAATTCCACACTGTCTTCACTGTCCTCACTCCTCCAACTTCTGCACATCCCTCAATACTCAAAGGAGATGGTATCAACTCCTATTTCACAGAGAAGATAGAGACCCTCAGCTTTCCACCACCACGTTCACAAACCCAGGTGCCTGTGCAGCCATTCTTGCCCTTTGCCTCCTGCTTCTATTGAAGACGGGACCTTCTTTCTGATTAGGACTTATCCCTCCACCAGTCACCTGCCATGCTTTATCAGGGAGGAAACTTGCTTTATAAATTATCCCCTCTTTTCTATCCTAAATCTCTTCCTCTATACTGAATCTTTCTCATCAGCTTTTAAATGTGTCCAAGCTTTTTTTTTTATCACTGAAACTGGAAAACAATCCTGAAATGCATGTTTGCCTTTCTCCATTTCACAGATGGGAATATGGAGGCTCAGAGAGATGAAGGAGAAAGGGATAGAACAGTGTCCAAACCCACGACATAGCAATCATACACAGTGCCTTTGATTTTGGTGCCATGCTATGTTCTGTAGCAGCTGATCCTGCCTGAGTATTAAGATGCTCTCACCTGGGGGGCTGTGTAGGTCTCTCTATTTCAGATATCTTCACTAGAGGATTGGATTGATTTCTTGGCAAGCCAGTCTGCTGATCAATGCTCCAACATTATGACTTCCCCTAAGGCCCCAAATGATAAAGCGAAATAGTTGGATAGACCTAATCTGTACTTTGGTTGCTCCATCTGTAAAGTGTAACTGATAATATATCTTCTTCCCACATTCTAGTAGCATTCTCCTCCCACTCCCTGCCTCCATTTCTCATCAGCATTGTAATAGAGATGGAAAATCTCTCCCCCATGGAAAGTTTTCAATTACTGAGGGGGAAGGTGCTACATAAATGCTCAATATAGCCGTCTTTTTTGGGAAGCTAACTCGTTGCCTGAGCTGACAGAAAATTGTGATGTGGATGGAGCTGGGTACATTTTCTTTAGGAGGGAAAAAATAGAGCAAGGAGGAGGAAAATGAGGTAAGCATCCGTAAGAAAGACTCAGAGAAGACCTAAGTAACAACGTGGCCAAGCAATTAAATCCACCTCCACTACTGCGGCTGTTTGTGTCTCCTCTGTGAGTCTTAGACCCAGGGGGAGACAAAGAGGCATGTGGCATGTGGGCTATTACTAAAGGAAAAAGAACTGGAAGTGGAGAGGAAGTGAGGGGAGTGAGAGTCCTACAAGGAAGATGAAAAGAACAAGATAAAAAAAAAAAAAAAAATGAGCCAACAAAGCTAATCTCTCCTTGTCAAAAAGAGGTGATGTAGGGGCATAGAAGGAATCTGCATGTCAATGTTTGGTCCTTGAACGTTACTTTTCTAGTAAAGATAGCAAAGCCTCTAAAATATAAGACTAAGTCAAAAAAACCCAAGAGACTTTAATGCCAAAATTATTTTGCTTTTATCAAAGGAATAATTGGAAATCCTGAGATAAAATTAAATTTGAAACTAAATTGATATGAAGTCTAAAGCTTAAAAGTGTAGACAGAAGTAGTGTTGGGGTCAAATCCTAGATTTTCAGCTAAGTGGCTAAGTAGCAACGTGATGCTGGTCAAGTTGCACTTAACCTATCTGAGTATCAGTTTCCTAGTTCATAAAATTATGGATATTGACTAGATCAGCTATTCTCAAACTGAGGGTTATATTCCATTAGGAATCACTTATTTTAATGAGAGATGTTACTGAGGAAGATTGACTGAGCATGGAAACAGTGTGGAAAGAGGACAAAAGCTTGAGAAATACTGGATTTTCTCAAAGATTTCTTCTATATGATAAAAAATGAGATAATTTAAAGAACTAGTTGGGACCAATTTCACTTGTATAAATTTTTTTTTAAAGATCTTATTTTTCCTTTTTCTCCCCAAAGCCCCCCGGTACGTAGTTGTGTAGTTTTAGTTGTGGGTTCTTCTAGTTGTGGCATGTGGGATGCCGCCTCAGCATGGCTTGATGAGTGGTGCAATGTCCACACCCAGGATTCGAACCAGCGAAACCCTGGGCCACCTGAAGCAGACAACGCGAACTTAACCACTCTGCCATGGGGCCGGCCCCTCACCTGTATAAATTTATATTATTAAGTCAGTTGAAGGTAATATATGTAGAATCTGTCATCTTTTCTCTGTGCAGTTAACTGAAAATCAAATATAAAGGAAAGGATGGCAAAAGCTGGCAGAAACAAAGGCTTGGTAGAATCCATAGGAAGTCAGTCTCTTTTGTCTTGGTGTTTGTCTTCAGATAAACAGTGAAGAGCAGACAAACAGCTTTTTAATTACAGTTGTATGGGGATTAAGTTGCCTGGGATCAGGAGCACAATTGAGGGTAATGAATAGCAATCAGTCCTCAATCACTCTCTTTGTCAATGAGCCACAGAGACTAGAGACCAGTGTCAGTCCCCAGATAGCAGAGCACTGGCAAGGGAGTCAATCCAAACTGGAAAAGAGAAATCAGAACCTTGCTGCAATGCATGGCTGGCACACAGGGCTTTCCATCCATGATGTGGTCCTTGCCCACCTCGTCAGAGTCATCCCTGCCTGTGGTAGGCACCCTAATGATCACCATCCCCAGCCAAAGATGCCCACACCCTAAACCCCACAACCTGTGAATATGTTCCCTTGCATGGCAAAAGGCATTTTGCAGATGTAATTAAGGTTACAGACGTTGAAATAAGGATATTATCCTGAATTATCCATGTAGGTCCATTCTAATCACATGAATCATTAAAAGTGGGGAACCTTTCCTGACTTTGGTCAGAGAAAGAGATAAGTGACAAAAGTAGGGTCACAAGATGCTGCATTACTGGCTTTGAAGATCAAAGAAGGAGGTCAATAGCCAAGGAGTGTGGGTGGCTCTAGAAGCTGGACAACACAAGGAAACAGATTCTCCCTAGAGCCTCCAGAAAGGAATGAGGTCCTGCCACACCTTGATTCCAGCCCACTGAGACCCCTGGCAGACTGCTGAGCCTCAGAACATAAGATAACAAATCTGTGTTGTTTTAAGCCACTAAATGTGTGGGACTTTGTTATGGCAGGATTAGAACACTAGTGCACTGCCCAACCCCCTAGGTCCACTTACATTCTATGCCACAGACTTGTAAGACAGCTAGGTCTCCTCTTCTCTTTTTTGGTCCATGTTGCTTCCTTTCCCCAGAGTGCCTTTCCTAATCTCTTCTTTTCACCTCTGCAGTCTGAAGCTACTCTTCCATTAAGACTGAGCTCAAACATCCCCTCCTCTAGAGACCCATTTCTAAATACCCAAAACTCTCTCTCTTTCTCAAACCCAGAGTAGATTTCCTCTCTCTCATCTCTGTGTTCCTACCTTCCCATGTGCAAATGTCTGTTACAGCAATGTACTGAAAGTGTTTACTATCTGTCTCTTCTTCTTAGAATGGATGCTCCTGTAGGGCTGGGATCCTACAGTAGGCCAGGATAAAAGATGACTAAGAACCAAGCTTTGGGGAAACACGTGTCTTTAATTATCTCCTCAAACCAAATGGAATAACAGATCTTAAATACTCCCAATTTACTAGCAATATTACATTATATTAGTGGAGTTTGGGGGAAGGTTAGTTTTGTTTTTTTTTTTTTTTACATTTTCAAAATGCTTGCTCAGTACAGCTTTATTTGGCTTTGAACTCTATAAGAAGACAAGATACTACCACATCCATGCCTGAAGGCACCTGAACATTCACAGAAAGAGCACATTCCTCTAAGCAGATGTTTTCTTAGAGTTTATTTTTAAATCCAAAGTTGGATAAGCACCAAACTGAGCCATTTTTGTTTCTAGAGGAATTTCTTCACTCTTTCACAATTCTGAGAGCCACCAATGCTCTTCCTTTCAGCTCAGACTTTCTTTTCCATCAATATGTCCCATGCTCCCAGGGGCGCTGTCAGAATCACCAACCGTTTGACCCATGCCTCCTAGGATTTTAATGATCCCTTTGACTCGTGTATCACTAACGTGGTATTGCACTTGGGGCAATCCTCTGGTCTTCTACCCACTCTCAGGACATCCTTCATATTTGGGACAGATTCCTAGTGGCACACCCACCAACTACATTGGGAATCTGTCTCCAAAATTACCTCCTTAGTATTTGTTAGTCATTTTTTGACTTGACAAGGCTTGGTCATGCATCATGAATGAGAAGGTAAAGCCAAACCTCTTTTTGACATTGGTTGTATGTACAGCATCAAAAATCATGTAGGAAACTGGCAGAAAGAGAAGGAGCTGTATGGCTACCAATAAGAGAGTTCAAGAAAAAGGAACTACTGCCTCTTTGTGCCTAAGGCCCAAGAAAAGTAACAGAGATGAAAACAAGGAGACAAAGAAAACAAGAGACAAAAAATGGTTTGGCTAAATGTTTACATGGATCTTTTTCTGCCGTTAACATGTTTTATTACAATTTCTTCATAACCACCATTTTCTATTGGCCAGTTGTCTAATATGTGATATATCATGAAGGTTCTTCAATTTCCACTCCCCAATGAATACAGAGTGGCGGGGCAGAGAAGGCTAATTCAATATTCTTTTCCCAGAATTTCCTAGTATTTCATGAGGTTTAATAGATGTTTCAAAATAAGGGGTTCTCTGGTCAGAAACCATTTAAGAAAAGACTGAGTTAAGCAAAGCAAAATTAAGCAGGTTTCTTTGCAGCAAGAAACTTTATTATTCTAATATGCTCTGACTCAAAGAGGAGAGTTTATGTTGCAAAGTTATTTGGCCAAAAACCATTTTGTCAAAGGACTATCTATTAACATCTTGATGTTCAGTTTGTAGAACGCTGCCCTAAATATTCCCACAGAGCACATCCTACCTGAAATATAGTAGGCTCTCAATAAGCACTTGACTGGGGAATTAGAGCCAAAATTTCCAAAATAACCAAGCAAATTCTTTTACTACAGCATTTCTCTATGAGAAAATGCAAATGGATTCCATGAATCTGTTTTCCTCAGGTTGACAAAGTGTTTGCAGGCAGTTAGAATACTTTGGTCCAGAGCTTAGTGCCAACTAGTTAAAAAGAGGCCAAGCATTTCCTAATGCCAATTACACACAATGTTCTTGACATTTTCAGTTGGCTTGTTGAATTCATCTTATGGAGGAAGAGAAAATGACGTCAAACAGAAGGGATTTGAGGAGATCCTAGTAAGAACCCAGCAGCGTCTCACTAGAAACTCTCGATATGCGACAAGTGGAATGTCATCCAAAATAACCCCAGACAAAAACAGAACAAAAGTCTGGCTGAGGCCAATTAATCAAGGGAAAAATCATGAAGAGCATTTAAGGTCTTTGGCCCTACTTCTAGCTTTACTTCTGGGACTTTCAAACTATTTGTTTGAAACTAATTCCTTTGAATGGCTGTTGAGCCTACCCCAATTTTCTGAAGACAAGAGATTCTTCAATGCTTTGTCAAATTCAATCAAATAACTAAATCAATTAAGCAAAAAGCTTGATGTTTTAACATTGCATCAACTACATTGATTGGTTCTTTTGGTTTCCTATCAATATAGCCTAAGTGACATGAATAGCCAATATTTTTCCCCTCCAAGTATTTTCTGCAGGGTTTTCTAACTTTGTTTCTTTATGAAAACAAAAGTCTTTATGCTCTGTTCTTTCCTGACTGGTCATGATGAAAAAATCACCCATTTGAGGCCTTCCCTGACTTCAGAAGGTTTTATTGTTCTCTTTGTGATTTTGCTCCACATGACTGGAAGTTTATATCGACAATATAATAGCTGAATTATATGCTACCTTGTTTTGTCCTTGAGTGGTTATTGGTCTGGTCTCCCCAGCCCAGCCAATAGTCCTGCTGTGACTTCAGGATAAAGTGCAGATGCTCTGCTGCAATTTGGGAGCCTTGATGTTGTCATCCCAGTGATCCATCCAATAACAGATCGATTTCAGCCCTGAATGCAGATTGAGACCTAGTTCTCAGGAGATGGGGCATGAAAAGAGCAGGAATCGATAGCAAGAACAAAACTGAAAGTTGCAGGAACTGGGACATATAAGAGTGGGGTTAGCTGGGACTCTGGACCAACTGAGTGCAGTTGTCATTGCTGGAGCAGCAGGATCACATATCTGGGACAGTGGCAAATACCAGCTATCTTTCCTCTCCTTACTTCCTAGAATCCTTCCACCTTCATCCCACACTCTTCCCTTTATTGCTTCCTACACCCCTGCCTCCAAGGTTATTTAAATACTGCGTGCTTACCTTGAACTGGCATAGAGAAAAAAGCAGTGAACTCAACTACAGGAGTCTAGAGAGTACAAGTGAAGGAAATAAGACAGCAAGTGGCTCACTGATCATCTTTTCTGACTACCTCCTCCCTCAAGCGCCTATGCCCAATACACCAAGCTGCTCCCCCTGACCTGAACATACCATGCTCACTCAAGATGAGCCTTTTGTTCTCCTTATTTTCCCTTCCTGGAATTCCAGCTCTTCATTTTCTCTGTCTGGCAGGTTCTACTACCGACCATTAGAGACCCAACTCAACTGTACCTTCTCTGCAAAGCGTACAGATTCCTCTAGAACAAATAGACTGCCTGCAGTCAATGCAGTATCTTTACACCTCTACAGTGGTGCCCTGCACATTGTATTGTAATAATTTGTTTGCAGGTCCGTAAACCCACTAGGGTTTTGAGGGTAAGGACCTTGTCTTATTCTTCTTCACCTTCTTAGCATTTAACAGAGTACTGGGCATTTGTAGAAGAGTTTGGGTAATAATGATGGTAATTCTCTTCAATGTTTGGTAGAATTTACCTGTGAAACCATCTAGCTCTGAAATTTTCTTTTTTAGTTATAGGAGTGTCTAGATTTTCTATTTCTTTTTATCAAGGCGTTTGTATAGTTTACCTATATTGTGAAATTTATCAGCACGAAGTGACCATAGTAGTCTTTTATTATTATTTTTTTTATTTTTTGCTGAGGAAGATTGGCCCTGAGCTAATATCTGTTGCCAATCCTCCTCGTTTTTTGCTTGAGCAAGATTAGCCCTGAGTTAACATCTGTGCCAATCTTACCCTATTTTTTTGTATGTGGGACACCTCCACAGCGTAGCTGCTGAGTGGAGTAGGTCTGCACCCAGGATCTGAACCTGCGAATACAGGCCACTGAAGCCAAGTATGTGGGAGTTTAACCATTTGGCCATGGGGCTGGGCCCTGTTTTATCATTTTTGAATGTAGGATCTATATTGATGTCCCCTTTTTATTTTTGATATTGATAATTTGTATTTTCTCTTGATCAGTGTTGGTAGGGGCTTATCAATTTTATTAATCTTTGCAAAGAACAAATTTTTGACGTTGTTGATTTTTTCTCTTGTGTATTTGTTTATTATTTGATTGACTTCCAGTCTTTTCTTTCTTGTTTACTCCTTTTCACTTTCTTTTTATTTGCTCTTCTGTTTCTCCCCGAGATGTTTGCCCAGATGATTGATTTTCAGCATCTCTTCTTTTCTAAGACAGACGTTTAAAGCTATACATATTTTTGCTTTCACTACATCCTCACATCTTGATATGTCATATTTTCATTGTTATTCAGTTACAAATATTTTCTATTTTAGATTGTAATTTCTTTTTTGGCCCATGGGTTTTTAGAAGTGTATTACTTAATTTCCTAAATTTGGAGATTTTTCCCTATTTTTCTGTTTTTGATTCAAGTTTAATTCCACTCTTGTCAGAGTACATAGTATTAAATTTTCATCCTTTTGAAATTTGTTAAAACTTTTTAGGTGAACATATATCTATTTTGGCAAATATCCTATTTGTGAATGAAAAAATATATCTTTTTGTAGTTTTGCAGTGTACTGTTCTATGTAGGACAATTAATTCAAGTTTGTTAATATGTTATTCAAATTTTCTATATGCTTATTTATTGCTTCTTTCTTTTTCCCTTTGTTTTTCTTTTTCTTTTTGTCTGCTTGTTCTATCACTAAGACTATTAAGGTAAAATCTCCAGCTATGATTTTGGATTTGTTATTTCTCATTTTATTTGTTGATTTTTTGTTTTGTAAAATGTATGCCTATCTTCTTATGATAAAATCTCTCTTTATCTCGAGTCATGCTATTGTCTTAAAATTTATTTTGTCTTGTGTTGTAATGGTTACATCAGCTTTCTTTTGGTTAGTGTTGCATGATATACTTTTTCCCTATTTTTACTCTGTGCTTTATATTTAAATTCTGCGCATTATAAGGAGCATTAGTTGGATTTTTTTCCCTGTATATACTCTGCTAATCTTTGTCTTTTAATTGGAGTGTTTAGCTCATTTATATTTTATGTAATTACTAATAAATTTGGATTTAAAGCTATTATCTGATTATTTATTTTCTATTTATTACATCTATTTTTGTTATTTTTATCCTTTCATGCCTTCTTTTGAATCAAATATCTCTAGAACTATTTTTCTATTTTCTTGCTTAACAGTGATTTTAGTAGTTATTTTAGACATTTCAGGATCCATTCTTAATTTATGACAGTCTTCCTAACGGATCTTTTACTGCTTCCCAGAGAATGCAATCTTATAGCACTTCAACTCTGTCTATCATTCCCCACTGCTTTCTATGCTATGGTTCTCATGTATTATAATTCTCTCCATATGTCAAACCATAAAAGATTTTGTAATTATTTTTCTCAATCATAAATATTTATCTAGATTTCCCCACTATCTCCACACCCATAGTGATCTTCATTCCTTCTTGCATTATTTTGTTTCCATATCAAGTCATTTTTTTTCTGCATAAAAATTTCCTTTTAGTAGTTTTTTTAGTGCAGGTCTTCTGGAGATGAATTCTCTCATTTTTGTTTGTCTAAATATGTCTTTATGTTGCCTTCTTATAAGAGGATATCTTCACTATATACAGAAATTTAAATTGGCAGTTATTTCCTTCCAACACTTTAAAGATATCAATTGGCCTATGGAATTCTGGCATTCAGCATTTCTATTGAAAAGTCACCTATCAATCCTGTTGTTTTGAAGGAAGATGTCTCTCTTTTTTTTGGTTACTTTAAAGATTTTTCTCTTTATATTTTGTTTTTATCAGTTTGAATATATTGTGTCTAGATGTGGTCTTTTTAGCATTAATCCTGCTTGGGGTTTATAGCACTTCTTGACTCTGTAAGCTTAATGTTTTCCAAGTTATGGGAAATTCCTGGCCAGTATTTTTTAAATGAATTGTTTCTGTTTCCTTCCATCTCTTCTTTTTGGAGCTCCAATTACATATGGTAGTCATTTTAACCATCTACCGTATATTTCTTACACTCATTCTGTGTTTTCAATCATTTTTTTCCTCTGTGTGTTTAGATCTGGATATTTTCTACTAATCATATTTCAGTTTAATGATTCATTTTTACTCAATATTTGATCTGCTGAATTCATAATATCTAATATTGTATTTCTAAGTTTCAGAATTTCCATTTGACTCTATTCTTTTATATAGATATCGTGGCAAAATTCTCCATCTTTTAAAAAATTTTTCTTGATCATATTAATCATAGTTACTTTAAATTCCCTATAACTCCAACGTCTGGACCTGTCTTTACTGTTTGCTTTTTAGTCTGGTCCTGTTTCTTGGCATTCCTAGTAATTTTTCATTGAATGTCAAACGTCATGCATGAACAACTTGTAGGCTCTTTGGGAGAAGTAATCTTTCTCTATGGAGGATTTAACTTTTTCTGACTGGCAGGTGAGTATGTGAAGATCACTTTCATCCAGTCAAGACTGGGCTTAAAGCTTTGTTTGAGCTAGTTTGTGGAATAATTAAGATGGCCTCAAATTCTTTGACATTCCTCCCAGTGAGTCCAGGGGTTTAGGTCTCCTTCTCTTACAACTGGGTGGACTCCGGGACTGCTTTGATCAATATAATATGGCAGAAGTGAGGCTGTGCCATTTTTTGGCCCAGGATTAAAAGACTGACAGCTCTACTTCTTATCTCTTGAAATGCCCACTCTGGGGAAAGCCAGTCACCATACAAGAAGCCCAACTGCACTGAGATTTCCACGTGTGAGGAAGCCTAAACTAGTTATGTGGAGAGGACTCCCATAGAGATAAATGCTCAACCACTCCCCAACTATTCCAGACTTTCCAGTCCAAGCTCCAAATACTTAAGCGAAGAAGCTTTCAAATGAGTCCAGCCTCAAACACTATCTGGCTGCACTTGAAGGACACCAAACAAGAATCACCCAACTGAATCTGCCAACCTCCAGAACTGTAAGAGATAATGATAAGTTATTGTTTTAAGCCTCTAAGTTTTGAGATGGTTCGCAAAACAGTAATACATAATGGGAACATTGTCTATTTCAGGACTGCCTTTAATGCTATCGTTTAGACCTAAACCTTAATGCATTCCCCTTCTGGAGTCTCAGCTAAAAGCATGAGGGTATTTCGCAGGTCTTCTCTACCTTGATGAGCCCTGAACTTCAACCTCTGTCTACTTAGTGTTAGATGACTGCCAAAAATCTCTGCTCAGCTACTTAGCCTCCCAGTTGCTGCTGTCTGCTCTTTTCTTCAGAAATCTGGCTTACTTTCTCTCACATGAGCACAGCTAGGAGTTGGTGGATGCCTCAGGGGAAATTTCACACAGAATTTCAGAGTCATTTCTCCAAGATTCCCTCCTTTCCAGGACTTTGAATCTTCAATTCCTTGCTCCGTTGGCAGCCTCAAGCTCCAACATCTGTTTCCTCACCTAGTGAGAATGTCAAAACCCCAGGCTCCCTCTTCCTGCTAGGCTTCTATTCTCTGATCTATAAATTGGCAAATGACGAGGGAAGATGTGGAAGTAAATGTGGGCTCTCCCCAGTGCCCCTCATTTCTCTGGGAGTTCTTGGCCCTTGAAGTCCAAGCTGACTTGGCCACTCCTCAGTGCCTCCAAACTATTGTTTTATCCAGCTTTTATAGTTTGTCTTGGCAGAAGAGTTAGTTTGATACAACTCATTCCTTCACGCCAGAAACAGAAGTCTTAGTACTCAGGCAACCTTCCTGACCCATTGCTTGTGACCAGCAGACACTCAAATATTCTTAGTAGTCTCAGACACTCTTTGATCCTTTCTTTAAATCCATTATAGGCCGAAATTCTGACTTTGCCTGCTTGCTTCTTTACCCTCCAACATATTCACAACTTCCAGAGCGCAGAGACTCAGGACTGGATGCTAGTTTGGGTGAACTTTCAGCCATGCCTGGAGTGAAAGGAGAGACTTGTTTATCATACCTCACTGTTCCTTCTTTTGTTAATGCATCCCACAATGCTTTCTGCCTTGTTAACGGCCACGCCACACTGGCAAACTATTCTGAATCCAAATATCATATCTTTCATCCATTTTGCGCAGTGGGAAACTGTGTTCCAAGAATTATTCAGAACAGTCTTAATTTATTATCATCATCATCATCATCTGCTGACTTAAAATATGTGGAAACTGCAAATAGCTTTTTCTGGAAGTGACTCAGAAGGAGTTCTCCATTTGATCTCATCCAACCAGGAAGGAGTTGAGCCTGCTCTGGCAATAGGGCCAGAGTATTGCAACATATGATTTCTTTTATTTTGGCCTTTTCAATTTTGGCAAACACAAACATTCCCACCCTGTGACTTGTAGAAAGTAGAATCCCAAAACGCTAGGGTCCAAACTACATCCAATTCCACAAGTGGTTAAAAAAAAAAAAAAAGTACTCTGAAACTCTTTTCCTTACCAAAAAAATAGAAAAGAAAGAAATCCACAATGCTCTATTTTAAGGGACTTTCAGTTGACACCTAGAATCTGATAAATTGATTTGCCTTTAGCTTCCAATTTAAAAAAATGTTTGCCTACCACAATAATATCTTGGGTATTAAGCTTACTTCTTTAAATGTATAAATTTATTCAATAATACAATTACCAGGTATTCAATTATCATAATTATGTTTAAAACTCATCATGCAGAGTCTGTTACATAAAAAGGATAGTTTGGGAAATGTTACAAAGGTGATTTATTTAAATTGCTATGTTGTTCCCATTATTGAAAGATAGGAAGAGAGTAAGCAAAAAGAAATAGAAAAAGCAAATGAGAAAGAAGGAGAAAAGGGTGACAATTACAGGGATAAAGAGGAGAAAAGAAGCTGACAGGTTTAGAAATAAGTGCATTTTCAAATTTTTAAAGCTATCTCAGAGCTTTCCAGATTCCATACATTAATTTCTCATGACTAACCAATTATGTTTTTTCTTTAGTTGATCAAAATGTGTTTGCCTAGATGCTATAAATTGCTTCTCTGTTTCCATGTCCATCTTTACTCCAAGGCCATGTCTTTCTGGCACACCCTGTATTTGACCTTTTACTGGCTTGAGAGGCCAGTAAAGAGAAACATTTGTATTTTCCAAACTTTACATTTTGCAACCAGACCAGTTCTTTTTTTTTTTTAGCTCATCTTCTTTCTGTACCTTATCATATTCATCAGGCAGCAACTAAGTGATCCTTTCAACATTGTGCCTAGAGATCTTCTTCGGCAAATCCAACAGTTCATTAGGGATATGTTCCATCCTCCAAGGTACCACAGACAGTTTGCTAGTCATTTCATTACCATATAACATGAGTTACTATTTTTCCAGCCTCCCCTAAAAATTTCCTCACCATTTTTCCAACCTGAGCTTATAGTTTGCCCATCATTTTTCTAGCCCCCACTCACCACTCGGACACAAAGCCACATATTTTAGGATGTTGCCATGGGTATCGGTTTGGAATTGCTGTGCAATATATCATTCCAAACTTAGCAGCTTAAAAGAATAACTGTTTGCTGTCTCTCACGAGTCTCCAGGTTGACTAGGCAGTTTTGCTGATCTGGGCCAGACTTGACAGTTCTCTTCTGGGATCCCTCATGCCTCTACCATCAGCAGATGGGTTGGCCAATGGCTCTGTTTCTGGGGGATTGTCTTGGCTCTACTCCATGTACTTCCTCACCCTCTAGCAAGGCATCCCAGCCTGTTCTCATGGAAGAGGCAGGGCTCCAAGACAACAGGAGTCACAAGATCTCTGGAGGTCCAGCCTGAAACTTGGTACACCAACACTCCCACCACTTTCTATTGGCCAGAGAAAGTCAGAGGGCCAGTCCATACTCATGAGGTCAGGGAAAATAGATACTACCTCCTGATGGGGCTGCAAAGTTATATGTCAAAATGCATGCATATATAGAGAGATGGAAATTTGGGGACATATTTGTATAATCAATCTACTGCAGGCTATGATAGAAATCAGCACAGGGTGGGGAGGGAGAAATAAACCAAAAGCACTGCATGCAAGGAAGGCTTCAAGACAAGATGGTATCTGAGCTAAGTTTTATAGGATAAACAGGAATTAATCAAGTCAATAAAAAGGAGAAAGCATTCCAAGTACAGAAACTGGCATGTGCAAAGACATTAAGCTGAGAAAAATCACAGTAGGTTCTGGGAACATGGGTACACAGTATTTTCTTTTTTTTTAATTCAATTATTTCATTGAAGTCATATTGGCTTATAACATTGTGTAATTTCAGGTGTACATTATTATATATCAGTTTCTGTATAGACTGCATTTTGCTCTCCCCCAATAGTCTAGTTTTTATCCATGACCATACATATGTGCCCCTTTACCCCTTTTGCCTTCCCCACTACCTCTTTCCCCTCTGGTAACCACTAATCTGTTCTCTTTGTCCATATGTTTGTTTATCTTCCACATAGGATTGAAATCATATGGTATTTGTCTTTTTCTGTCTGGCTTATTTTGCTTAACATAATACTGTCCAAGTCCATCCATGTTGTTGCAAGTGGCATGATTTTGTCTTTTTTATGGCACATCTTCTTTATCATACATTCATGGGCACTTGAGTTGCTTCCATGTCTTGGCTATCGTGAATAATGCTGCGATGAACATAGGGATGCATAAATCTCGTTGAATTGTTGACTCCATGGTTTTGGGATAAACACCCCATAGTGGGATAGCTGGATCATACAGTACTTCTATTTTTAATTTTTTAGGAAACTCCATACTGTTTTCCATAGTGGCTACACCAGTTTGCATTCCCACCAGAAGAGTATGAGAGTTCCATTTCTTCTATATCCTCTCCAACATTCATTTTTTGTCTTGTTAATTATAGGCATTCTGATGAGTATAAGGTGATATCTCATTGTAGTTTTTATTTGCATTTCTCTAATAATTAGTGATGTTGAACATCTTTTCATGTGCCTGTTGGCCATCTGTGCACCTTCTTTGGAAAAATGTCTGTTTATATCCTTTGACCATTTTTTGACCTGGTTTTTGTTTTTTTATTTTTGAGTTGTATGAGTTCTTTATATATTTTGGAAATTAACCCCATGTCAGATATATGATTTGCAAATATTTTCTCCCAGTTGGTGGGTAGTCTTTTTGTTTTGTTTATGGTTTCCTTGCCTTGCAGAAGCTCTTTAGTCTGCTGTAGTCCTTTTTGTTTATTTTTTCTTGTTTCTCTTGCCCAAGTAGTCATGGTATTAGAAAAGATACTGCTAAGACTGATGTCAAAGAATGTTACACAGTATTTTCTTGACTCAGAATGCCCTTTCTCATCCTGTCCTCAGGCTTATATCTTCCTTTGCTTAGAGAAATTACAAATCTTTCTCCAGGAAACCTTTGTTAATTCATCCCTTTCTTTTTCTGATCTGTCAGTGTTAACTGATGTGGCCTTGGCCCTGGAGTCAGAATGACTAGGTTTGAATCCTATTTCTTCCAGGTACCATTTGAATAATCTCTCTGTAACTTAGTTTTCCCTATTTGCAAAGTGGTGATAACAACTTATAGCCCTGTTGTAAGAATTAATTTAAAAATGCAAATAAAGTCCTTAGAGCAATACCTGGCATTTAGTAAGCTCTCCATAAATATTATTGGCTTTTAATATTGTTGTTATTATTATGGCAAAGTGCCAGCTTGCAATTTTGAGTGGAACTTGTTCTGTGTGTTACTTTTATGTGTTCCCTTCTCCCTTCCTGGACAAACAAGGTCCCAGTGGCTGGAGCTGAGTGGGGCACATAGGAGTCTGGGATGAGGGGTGAGAGTGGAGCAGAGCTTGGGCTGCAGAGCTGCAGAGTGTGGGCCAAAGGCAGATCCCGGAGCCCTTGTGTGGAGTAAACTAGGACTGGGTTCAAAGTGTTACTATCAGGAGGCCTACTTGAGATGCACCAAAGCAGGAACTGCTGCCTCTAGGGCAGAGCAAATGAGTTTGGGAGGGAAGACAGCAGTCAAGGCCTGAAGAGATCCCCTCCTTAGCTATATATAGGGCAGTTTCAAGGACTTTTTTGTAGGGTGAAGCTTAACTAATTTAAGCTGCTTTCTCAGTTCAAATAAAACCCCTTCGAAGGGTGGAAAGAGGGACTGGAGATTGAGTTCAATCTTTAATGACCAATTATTTAATCAATTGTTTCTGCATAATGAAACCTCCATAAAAGCTCCTGAAGGACGGGGTCCAGAGAGCTTCCAAGTTGATGAACATATCGAGGTGTTAAGAGGGTGGTGCACCCCAACTCCATGACGACAGAGGCCCCTGCACTCAGGACCATTTTGGACCTTACCATATGGACCTCCTTGTCTGGCTGTATATTTTTATCCTTTATAATAAACTGTAATAGTAAGTATAGAATTTTCCTAAGTTCTGTAATCTGTTCCAGCAAATTCTCAATTCTGAAGGGGCAGTTGTGGGAATCCCCGAATTTGTAGCCAAGTTGGACAGAAGTGCAGATAGTCTGGGTTCCTCATTGCAGCTGGCATCTGAAGTGAAGGGGACAGTCTTATGAGACTGAACCCTTAACCTTTGGGGTCTGATGTTAACTCTAGGAGTTAGTGTCAGAATCGAATTGAAATGTTGGACACCCACTTTCTGTCAGAGAGCTGGAGAATCAGAGACATTCATTCATTCATTCATTTATTCATGATGCTCAAAACTTCACTTAGACTTTTAGTTTGGGACTCTAGGTGAGTCCTCCTTTCCACCCCAAAATTAGCCTCTAACATGACCAACCAAAATCTCAAGTGTCAGAAGATCTCAAACTTTCATCTGGTAAAAAGTTGACTTTGTCACTTCTGTCCCCAAAGTATCTCTATGTCAAGCCCTAGTCATTTCACAGACTTCCATGTTTCTTGCCGTAGAACATTGCTCCCTTTCCCTAGAAAATCAGAGAAGTTGCTGAAACCAGACTTCCCCAATGTCCAGCTCAGAGACTTCCCAATGAATTTTCACAATTTTGCACATTTGGATCTATAACCCTATCCCTTTTTCTCTGCCTTCCCTCTTTCCCGCCCTGCAGAAAAGACCGGGACTCCTGCTGTAATCCACTGACCTCAAACATGGAAGCAACTCTGGAAACAATTCATTAACCCCAAATGTAACAAAAAGACATTCCCCAAATAACCATTTCTTAAGGCCTTCAATCCTACTCTACATTTTAAGTTTTCTCAAGAAGTGAGTTAGTTACTATAAACAGGGAGATCCAGAATCTACCATCTGCCATTTAGTTGTTGGATCTTCCACAAATATTTTAGGTCTTCTATGATGGATCAAGATTATTAGAGTATTATAGATAAACCTAATGTCCAATTATAAAAGAATGGTTAATTAAACTATAGTGCATAAATAAAGGTAGCATTATACAAACATGAAATTTATGTTTGTGGGGCTGGCCCTGTGGCCGAGTGGTTAAGTTCACACACTCCGTTTAGGCAACCGAGGGTTTCACCAGTTTCAATCCTGGGCGCAGACTTGGATTGCTCATCAGGCCATGCTGAGGCAGCATCCCACATAGCACAACTAGAAGGACCTACAACTAGAATATACAACTAGGTACTAGGGGGCTTTCGGGAGAAGAAGAAGAAGAAAAAAGAATATTGGCAAGAGATGTTAGCTCAGGTGCCAATCTTTAAAAATAAACAAATAAATAAAATAAATTTATCTTTGTAAAAAAATTTTAATTGCATTGGGAAATGCTTACAATCTAGGAGTGGGTGAAAAAAAGGCAGTATACAGAGCAGCATATAAAATATGATTCCAAAAGCATACACATGCACACATAGAAAACAGGCTGGCAGCGTATGCATCAAAATGTTAACAATAATACTGATTTTCTTTTATAATTTTGTGTACTTTCCAAATTTTTCAGTGTCAACATCTGCTCACATCCTCATGTGGGTTAATTTTTTTCTGTAGGAACCACCAAGCAAAATGCAAATACCAAGTTGGCTTCAACAGTTCATAAATTTCCTCATTAAATTGCTCCCTATCAGAATAATAGCAAGCAGTCCATTCTTTTCATAATGAGTTATTTCATTTTTCTCTAAGATGGGCACAATCTTAAATTATTTTAATCAATTTCCTCAAATTAAGCTGCAGCAAGACCTACTTTCCTCTGGCTTGTTACAAGTGTTATCTCTAATGAGAAATACAATTTAACAAACGCAAAGGATGGGATGCCTGAGCAGTGGCGACTGTGCAGCTCACTTGAGCTCCCAGAACTCACAATAGAGTTTTCTAGAATCACACTCCTGTGTCCTCCATTAGAAGTCAAGGAACAGGCTCATGCATGACAATGAGGCTCACCCTCCTAGAAAAGGCACCAGACAGCTTTTCAACACATTTAATTTTTCTTCTATTATCTGAGACCATAATGCCATTCCCAGTTGTACTTAGCAAAAGCTAAATGGCAAATGAAGTAAAAAAGAAAATGCATTTGATGGGAAAGTGTTTTGGGGGTGGATATAATAACAATGTATCCTAAGATTTTTCGCTAAAGAAAATGCTAAAATCTGAGGAAAAAGCAAAAGGCTATACCATACAATGGTGATCACCAAATTGCCTTCTCATTTCCCATTGCTGGTTTCACAATAATTGCTACATATATGAGAAACTAAATTGTTTTGTACTCCAAACTTCTAAACAGCCAGAACATTTTCACATTCAGTCATGACCATAAGATTAAAAAACAAAAAACATATTCTTTCCTCTTTGATTCTGCATATAACTCAGTTGTCTAAAAGAAAATGGGATTGGAGGAAGGATGGAAACTGAAACAGGTCCACTTTACAGCCACACACTGAGGTTTCTATCCAATGCTTTAAGGGAGAGATCCACATGGCTACCCAGGGGTCCATTGCCACATTCTAGCTACATAATGCAATTACATTAGGTACTTCATGCTTCAAAGACCCTGGCATTTACCAAATGAATTGCAATTGTGGCCAGAATATTAATGACTATTATCATACTTGGCCCATAATAACTCTCCAGTGAGTCATTTCACAACAGTTGTCATTTACAAAAAAAAAAAACGTCATGGAAAGAGAGACTCATTTTCAAAGCTAGATTTTCTGCCTTTATATTTTAACAAACTCTTTTTTGTCTTAGAATGTCTACATTGGGGAAGTTCAATGTCTATGCTAGTTTTCAGTTACAAGACATGCACAGACACATAAGATTTTCAGAGATGATCTTCTGACCTAGGATTTCTAAGGGGTCTTCTATGGTCCCAGCTGCATTAGAATCATGGAAATGTACTTATTTGAAAATATAGATTTGGGGGCTTTGCCCCAACATTAACTACATACAATCTCTGGGGTGGGAGGTCAAGAGTCTACATTTTTAAAAACTTCCCTGGGTGATTTTCATCCTGCTAAAATCTGAGTATCACCTCTCTAATAGAAAATTTTCCTTAGAAACAAACAATGAGCAAATCATAAAAATCAATATTACAAGAATTAACTTACTGCAACTGATCTGCCATCAGTGGATTTGCCTGAAGGTCTATCCTGAATGAAAAGAGGCATGCCCATGTTGCTTCTGGAGAGGTGATCAAAGGTGTATTAACTACATCAATTTAGAAGTCACATGGACAGTCTCATTTAGGGACCTTTTAAATATCAGATGTTTTACATTCTGTATTTTGCCTTTCAAGAGATGTGCTTGCCTGAAACCTAAAGCCACATTTAAATCTATAGGTGCCAAAAAAGAATAGAATAAACAGAAGTGACAGAAGAACCAGAAGTGAAATATCAGCCCAGTTGCCTGTAGGCTGCCAATACACACAACAGAAAGCCACCCGAGACAAATTCAAAGGAACATGAATGAATGAGTTTGGGGTTCAGATTCATTCAGATTCATTCAACTCTAATCTGAGACAGGAGAGATGTTTCTCAGAAAAGTGAGAAAGGATGCCACAGAAAAGTTTCCAAACTTGGTTGTATGTTTGAATCACCTGGCAAGCTAAAAAAAATCAGTTGGTTGTCTAATTGTTGTTTTGTGAAGTATTTATATTTTCTAGATACAATACCTTTGTCAGAAATGTGATTTGCAAATCTTTTCTTCCAATCTCGAGATTATCTTTTCATGCATTTAACAGTGTCTTTCACAGACTAAAAGTTTTGAAATTGGATAATATCCAGCACAAATTTTTTTTAATGGATTATGTTTTTGGTATAATATCTAAAAATGATTTGCCTAACCTGAGGTCACAAATATTTTCTTCTAAGTTTTCTTCTAGAAATTTTATAGTTTTATCTTTTACATTTATGTATAGAAAACACTTTGAATTAGCTTTTGTGTAAGCTATAAGTTACAGCTTATTTTTTATAAGCTACAATTTTGAGCTGTTTTTGTTTTTGCCCATAGATGTACAAACTGAATAAAATGCATCTCTTTTAGCTTCAGAATTTCTCTTGACTTTTGTTTTCAAAGGTTTGATTATGATACACTTAAGTGTCCGCTGTTGTTTGTCTGATTGGTGTTTATCCTGCTTGGCATTCTCTGAACTTCTTAAATCTGTGGTTTAGTGTCTGTCATTAATTTTGGAAAATTGTCAACTATTATTTCTTCAAATATTCCTTCTGTCTGTTTTTCTCTTTTCTCCTTCTGGCATTCCAATAATGTGTATAAATAGTTTGATATTGTTTCACAGTTCTTGAACGCTCTGGTTTGTTTGGTGTTTTTTCTTTCTGCACTTATTACTCTTTTGTTTCAGTTTGGGTAATTTCTATTTACATATCTTCAAGTATACTGATTCTTTCCTTGGCTGTGTCCAGTCTACTGACGAGTCCACACAAAGCAGTCTTCATCTTTGTCCTTGTGTTTTTCACTTGTATCATTTCCATTTTGATCCTTTCTTATAGTTTCCACGTCTTGGTTGAAATCACCCATATAATCTTACACCTTGTCCAACTTTTCCACTGAGTCTTTTCCATATTAATGATAGTTATTTTAAATTCTGTGTTAGATAATTCCAACACTTCTATAACAGCCATATCTGATTCTGTTGACTATTTTGCCTCTCTGGAGAGAGATTGAAAGTGTGTGTGTGTGTGTGTGTGTGTGTGAGAGAGAGAGAGAGAGAGAGAGAGAGAATTGTGTAGGACAATAGAGACTGACATAAGTAGATTTTGAGCTTGGAAATGGACACATCTTTCCTTCTGCTAGGCCTTTAGTATGAGACTTGTGTTAATCAAAGAGCCAGCTTGGGTTTGAGGTTTCTTATTGCTTTGTTTACTCAGTGCATGCCAGGCTCCAAATCCCTCTAGTGGTAACTTGCATTTAGATTGGGAGCTGTTGGCCACTGAGTGTTTCTTATTATCTGCTCCACCATTAGCCTTAGATCTTCCTTTTATACTGTGTTACAGAGAGGGTCTGCTCTTTTAGCAGCAGTCCACTGTTTCTTTTACTCAATGCTTGTCAGCATTGTGGAGGGAGTGGGGCAGGGGTGGAATTCTCTGATGTTCTGTTTAAACCTCAGTCTTAAAAATAGGTCCTGTTATCCTGAGTTTAGGAAATGTAGCCATTAAAATCCTCTTGCCTATTGTCCAGCTGTAGTTCTGGGCCCAGCATATTTTCCTCTCCTCCCTCATGAGTAGAAAGTATTTTTTCTGTTTCCTTCTCCAAGCTGCAAGGAGTTTTTACCATTATCCTAGGGGCACCTCGTAGATTAAGGCTTTGTTCCATAGAAGAGAGAGGGAGATAGAGGAGAAAGATCTAGGTAGAGTTCTGTGCTTCTTCCACAGAAAGAGCTCTTCTCCTTCCCTTGGTCTACACCATGAAGGAATCGTTTTCAGGATTCTCCCTAGTCTTCCCAGTGAGTCCTTGTGATTTGTAGTGAAAAAACTTGCAAGAGAATGTAAACTCCTCCTATGGGGAGCCAGCCCCATGGCCAATTGGTTAAGTTCATGTGCTCTGCTTTGGTGGCCCGGGGTTTGACAGTTCAACCCTGGGTGCAGACCTATGCACTGTTCATCAAGCCATGCTGTGGTGGCGTCCCACGTGGAGGAACTAGAATGGCATACAACTAGGATACACAACTATGCACTGGGGCTTTGGGGAGAAAGAATGAAAGAAAAGAAAGGAGGAAGATTGGCAACGGATGTTGGCTCATGGCCAATCATCAATTAAAAAGAAAATTTATATATATGCTTAACAAAAGGGAGAAGGTAAACTCCTCCACTCTCTCATATCTGTGGACCTCTGGGTCTTCCAACTCTCCATGTAGCCCATACTCACTTTTGCCAATTTGTCAACTGTTCTAGCTGAATTCTTCTTACTGGTGTCTGGCTGCATCTACTCAGGTGAGGAAGCTCTCACATCCCATCTCTGTCCATATTTCAGGTTAGTTTTCAACGCTACAACCTTATCACTTGGATAGGTTCAAGGAAAGTCATGAACTTGCAAATTGCTCAGTTTTTTTTGCTCTTAGTGTAAGTCTGGGAGTAATAGTCTTTGTAGTCTAGCTCTCCAAGCCCATTCTTTCGCTTTTGACTTTTCTGTACTGTTATTTAAAATTAAAATGTTTTGCTCATAAAAAGCATATAGTTGAGTTTTCTGTTTTTCATCCAATTAAACTTCATTATTTATGTGAAATATTAATCCCATTTATATTTAATGTAATTACTGATATGACTGAAGTTATAGATACAGTTTCTCCATTTGTTTCTGTTTCTTGCATGTTTTATATTTGTTTTTCTCTTCTTTTTGTCCTTTTGGATTGATCGCTTTTTCATTATTTCAGTTTTCCCCTTTTAAATAGTAAATATATATTAAAACATTATTTTGTTATTCTTTTAAGGGTGTCCTGAGAGATTATAGTATGCATTCTTGATTTATTATAGCTAATTCAAATAATCATCACTTCCCCAATTCTACTTTTGAACATTTTCACTCTGTTAATTCCTGATTATCAAATTTTTCATTATTGTTCTCATGCATTTAGTTCTAATTGTATTTTAAACTATATAAACGTTACAATTATTTTATAATAGTCAATATTTATTTCTATTTCCCGCATATTTACTCTTTTTGGTATTCTCCATTTTCTCCTGCATTTTGATGTTTTTGTCTGTGTTCATTTTTCTTCTGTTGGAAAATCCCCTTTTGTTACTTTTTTGATACAGTCATACTAACAATGATTTCCCTCAGCATTTTCTGAAAATGTCTTCACTTCTGTTTTTAAAGGATACTTTTGCTAGGTATGTAATTCCAGGTTCTCAGTCAATTTTCTTTCAGCATTTTAAAGACCTTTTCCCCATTTTCTTCTGTCTTCCATTGTTTCTCTTTGAAAATTAGCTATTCAGCTTGTCAATCCTTGAAGTTAATTTGTCTTTTAAGTTCTGGTGAGTTTTAAAAATTTCTCTTTACCTTTGTTTTTCAGGAGTTTGACTGTGATGTGTCTAGGTTTCTTTTTTTAAATCCTTTTGGACATTTGCTAAGCTTCATAAATTTGTGATGATGATTTTTATCCATCTATGGAAATTCTTGGATAAAACACCCAAGAATGTTGCTACTATTTTACTCTCTTTTCTCTATTCTGGTTCTCCAATTGCATGTACATTAGACCTTTCAAGTGTGTCTCACCTATCTTTTAAGTCATATCTAAGTTTTTCCCTCATTTCTTTCCTCTCTTTGATTCTGTGTGGATATTGTCTATTGATATACTTTATTCACTGATCCTTGGTTCTTCTCTCTTCAATGTGCTGTTAAATCTATCCATTCCATTCTTAATTGCAGTTATTATATTTTATAGATTTAGAATGTCCCCTAGCTTCCCTTTGTAAAATTACAATACTTGGGTGAAATTCTCTCTCTTTTCACCTATTTTATCTATCTTTTCAAATGTCTTTTGCAGAAAACTGACCAAGTAGTTGGGGCTTCTAAAATCTCCAATTTTAAAAGATTTACTAGTTTCTGTATTCCTTAGTATCAGCCTTATCCCTGGATCAAGCTCCATTTATCAGCGTGCATCTAAAATTGACAGGTACCCTGGGGAAAGCCTGTCAGCTAATTGTTCACTCACCTCTAAGTGATTCTCCCCTCTCTGGAATTTCAATCCAAGTAGTTCCTTAGATTTCTACATTTCTCGGGTATTTTTTAAAGTATGATTTTTATTACTTGTCTGGCTTTTTCTAGTTGTTGTCAACAGGAGTATAACTTACTACATTCTGTCATGACTTACCATGAGCTACTTACGACATCTATTTGGAAGTGAAAGACGTCTTACCCATTCTTTAGAACATAATTATGATTGGCCCTTTAGAAAAGCTTTACTAAATGAGACTCTCCACAAGATTCACCCTCATCTATATATTTATTTTCTTATCTTTCAACAAATATCTTTACTTGCAAACTGCTTAAGTATATTTGCCCAATGTTCAGCTGAATATGATATTTTATGTGATCATGCTAACCAATGAATATGAAAGCACCCAGTGAGCACTTGGAAACCTCCAGGGTTAATTTAGAAATGAGAATGCTGATACCAATAGGTGAAGGTAGACAGTGGCCACTTATGAGAACTTGTTTCTGCACTTTTTTGTTCAATTCCTCCATTTGTTTGTTTCTCTTATTATTCAGTTATAAAAATTCTGTATATATTCTGGATAAGTCCTTTATGTGTCATATGTTTTGTAAATATCTTTTTCAAGTATATGGCTTGTCTTTTCACTGTCCTAATGGTGTCTTTTGAAAAGCAGTTTTGAATTTTAATGCAGTACAATTTACCAATTTTTTAAATGGATCATACTTTTAATGTGTATCTATGAAAGTTTTGCCTAACCCAAGGTCACAAAATTTTTTCCAATGTTTTCTTATAGTTTTATAGTTTGAGCTCTTACATTTAGGTCTGTGATTCATTTTTAGTTAATTTTTGTGTTTGGTACAAGTTATGAGTCAAAGTTTATATATTTTTTTATATATTATATATATATATATTTTTTTGCAATGGATCTCCAATGTTCCTGCACCGCTTACTGAAAAGACTCTTCTTTCTCCACAGCATTGCCTTGGCGCCTTTGTCGAGTTTATGGCGAGATTGTCCCAACCTCTCCTACTCACTTCATTGTGGTTCTCTTCTAGTTTGTCCAATGTGCAGTTGTCACTCAGCCAGCCTTTAGGTTTTTAAAGAGGAAACTGTTCCACATGTAGCTGTAGACTCAGTGTGTCCTTGGGAGAAAGTGAATTCAAGATCTTCCTATGTTACCACCTGGAACCAGAACTCTTGGTTAAATATCATATTGATTTGTTCAGGACTCTATTATTTTCTATTGATCTATTTCTATCATTCAGCCAATGCCACATTGTATTGATGCTTAACATTTTTGAAATGAAGGTTAAAATGTCTAAAAATTAACTTTAAGTGTATTTCACATACTTTGAAATCAATAGTTTATTGAGTTATAAAACTTTAAGGCTTGAAGATTTAAATGACTCAAGCAACATTTTAAAAACCCTTAAATTTAAAACTCTGATAACCCATTAAAAAATGCTAACAAAACAGAGAAAAGAGGCTTTTAAGACAAAAATAACAGTCTATGATCATACAGAACTGCAGAGAACAGAAGAAAAAAGAAAGTTATTAAAATTGTACAAAGGGGAGAAATTATAGAAGGCTTATCTGAGTTGGCCACATTAGTTGCACGGAAGATTAGCGGGGAAACTTTTTTAAAGTATCAATACCTGATCCCAAACCCCAAAGATCTGGATTATTTAGGAACAGGGCTAGGTTTGAGAAGCACATAATAATCAAGTAGATATTCCAGATATAAATGATCAAACATGCTTAATCATTGTGAAAGGAGCATGATAAAATAAATATGCAATACAGAGGTGAGGACTGCAATGTCAAATATTTCTGAATGAGCTAAATATCAGAGAAATACTATTATTTTTAATAATTATTAAGATCTGTAGAATGGCACACATTTACACAGACATAGGTATTGTGGAACTGAAAAAAGATAGAGTCCCTCATGTTAAGGCCCTGAAACGGAGCGGGGTGGACATGAAGAGGAGAGGAACAAACTCCTCCTTCAGGATGAACTCTTCAACTCATTAGATGCCTGGAGCACATCTGCAAGTCTTCTCAAGGAAGATAAGATTGTCGGGACAGAAACCTCATTCCTGTCAAGGTCATCTTCTACATTGCTAAGTTTTAATGGCTTGTTTCAACCGACCCTCACCCCATGACTACCTTGCACCTGGAATTTGTTAAAAGAAATTCCTTTCCCTTTCTTTTTTCTTTGCCTTTGTTAGCCAGGGTTATAAAACCTTCCTTCTCCCTTCAATGGCCAATGCTACTTGAATCTGTGTTCCCAGGCTGCAGTCCTAACAAACCCCGAATAAATTTGTTTTTGTTCAAGTCTATCAGAGTCTACTTCATAATTGGTCGACAGTGTTTTATATTAAAGCGTCTGACTTCTACCTTGTAGACTAGAAGAAGTCATTGTATATTAATAACTACCATTTTTTAAATATTTCAGTTTGAGCTCCCCCAGAAGTGGATCCTGAGACAATGATTCAGTGCTATTATTTTATTGGGAAACAACAGTAGGAGAGTGGAGAAATGATAAAGGGAAGTGAAGGCAGCCAATAAAGGATGCATTAGCAAGCTAGCTACCACTGTGATTGGCTTGAGCTTGATCCTGTGGAGAAACTCTGGGAAGGGTGCAAAACACAGTCTCAGAGGTATCCTGAGGGGCTAGGGAATTGGTGTATTTATAGACCAACAACCGGGATCACAATTTGAGGGCACTGGGGTGGGAGTGTTACTTTCCAGGCACATCTGTCCTTCCAAGTCTTCAGAAATAGCCCTCAGGCAAAGAGCAGCATGCATTAGAAATTGGAAGTCCACCAGAATACACACAACTGGTAAAGTCTGAAGGAAAAGAATGAGGCACAGACAGATTCTGCTGCAATGTGCTAGGGGACTTTGTGATTCCATTTAATACATTATTTATAATCTTTACAAACACTGCAAGGTTTTCTCTATCTTCACTTTAAAGAGAGAGAAACCAAGATACGTCTGATAAATAACAATTGTGTGCTTTTATATACTAGGCACTGTTCTAGACACTTGGGATAGAGTGGTGAACAAAACAGCCTATGCCCACGCGGAATTTATACTGTAGTGGCGGAGACTAGCAGCCATGAAAACCAACACAGCTTCAGATGTAGATAAGAGCTGAGAAGAAAAGCAAAGTAAAGTAAGGGAATCAAGAACGACAGGGGGTACTTTTTTAGACAACTAGTTTAAGGAAGCCTGCTCTTAAGAGATGAAATTGAGAAGACAACTGAATGCAGGGAAGGAGGCAGCTGAGTGAGTAATTCCAGGCAGAGGAAACAGCAAGTGCACAGTCCCCAGGTGGATCTGGCCTTGGTGTGTGTAAAGAACAAGGACACCAGTGTGGCTAGAGCAGAGTGATGGAGAAGGGAGATTAATCGGGAATAAGGGGAGAGGTATTCTGACAGGCCAGAGGGAGGATCAACTTTAGATTTAAACTCAAGCATGACAGGTCAGAGTGGAAGAAAGAAAACGAGTTAGGAGTCTATTGCACTAATTCAGGAACAATGATGGTATTAAATGACTATCCCAAGAAGATAGAATTATTAATTGTTCAATCTGCAATTCCAACACAAGTCTGTCTTCCTTCCAGGCTGAGGATCTTTGCACTATGTTATGTACCCTCTCCTTTATAGCAGAACATTCTCACTTCTCTAGAACTCTTTATGAATGTATGCAATCAAAGATGTCTCTTTGCCAAATCAAAACAAGGGAAATCCCTCCAAATTGATAAATTAAAAAGAAATTCTGTTGACAGCTTGAATTTAATAAGCTTATGGCTGCCTTATTTTTTCAAACCCTGGGAAGCATGAACATCTTAAACTTGCAGCACTAATACTTCACTAGTAGCTTTGACTGCCAACCCTCAGCATCATCTTGTGCAACTCCCGACTTGCTGAAATCTCAGATTGCCGTTTTTCTGCCTGCTGTGTGCTATGAGTTGCAAAGAACCCAGAGTCATTTATTTCCTCCATAAGCCTGAGGTATTTCGTGAATCTGCATTTATTTCAGGGACGCTATCTTTCCTTTGTGGGAGACTTTTAAGTCAAAGTTCAACAGAAAGCCTTGGAATATGCAGCCTTTTTCATCTTGCTAACAGCAGGGGAAGAGAAGAAAGAAAGAACCTAACAGTAAGGAGACATAAAGAATGAAAAGAACTGCAACGTACATTCATTTCAGTTTTTCAGGCAAAGAAAGAAAACGAGAATGGCCCTAGCACAGTGATAATTACCTGGTCAGCATTCTGGAACCTTGCTGCGTTCCTCACGCTGCAGGAATATTGATGGGCCTGACTCTGGGGGATTTTGGTCTAACCAATGACAGGATCCTGACTTGTGACTCCTCACAAACTGCTGACTGACCTTTACAGACTTCCTGAGTCAGTCCTCACCAATGCTAGCCCTCCAGAAGCTCCATTTAGGTATTAGTATTAGGGAGGTGGCCATCTCTCCCTCTTTTCTTTCTTCTCTCAGAGATGCAATCATCTTCTTTTGTTGCCTACAACAATAATAAATCCCTCTGCCGTTACCAAAACACTTGAAGAACACTGGTGGGTGGGTCCTGGATAATAATTCACAAGGTAAATACATGATCTGTCCTTGGGAATTATAGGGTAGACAAAGATAAAAGGGGCAATAGAGTGGAGCCAGACTGCCTGGGTTAGAATCCCAGCTCTTCCACTTCCTAACAGTGTGGACAAATTGCTCAACTTTCAATGCCTCAGTTTCCAGATCTGAAAAATGGATATGATAATAATAGTATTTACCTTAGAGTTTTAGTGAGTTAATACAGAAAACAATTCCTGGAAGAACTCTTGCCGTGATGATGCATATTCACACATAGCTTAATCTACCCCCACACTTTGCCCAGCCCATGTCCCCAGAATTCTGCTGGCCACATATCCCAGGATCGGGCTGAAGAAATGGGTGTTATCGAATTAGGAGGTTCCTGGAATCATTCAGGCTGTTCTGGAAGTCTCAACCAGGATTTCAGGACCCAGAATCATTGTTCCCAGGTGGCATCAATCCATAGCCAGAATAAGGCTGGATTATAATTGTCCCAGGGAATTCCTAGCCAACCAATTCCTAGCCAATAACCTTTCAACAATGCTTCTCTGGCGTATTCAATTATTTGGACTCCACTAACTGCATTAGAGAGGGATTTTGAAATATAAATGAAGCACTTGGGACAAAGAGTAGCACTACGTATATAACTGTTGGTTGTTGTCATTGCTGTTAGTCCTCTGGGAAAAAGAGACAATATTGAGGCTCATACTCATAACTTCTGTATGTCCATCACATTGCAACAACAAAAGAAAAACAGCCACATAAACTATTTTGTAATATTAAGACTGAAAAAGGGATTCTTGGTCTACAAAATGAGAGAGCAAGAGATGACCATGTAAATTTGCACATTTTAATTAGTTGTTTGGTGTTAAGAAGTGAAAATATTGGAATTTAGAAGAGAATTTGTATAAAGTTCATATCTTAACTGAAATGTATATCTTCTAAAAAATGAATTTTTAAAATGGTAGTCCTTGCCTCTACTTCATCTCCTCTGGGCTCAGTAAGATCACCAGAATATCTCCAAGGGTATCAGTATAGTCTTTTTTTTTCTGGCTACAGCTATTTTTATCACATTCTCCTGGCCAAGTTTTCAGCATTAAGTATTTAAGAAGTTAGCAGGGTAAGTGTTGGGGGGGTGGGGGGGTTGGGGGGAAGAATATCACAAAGGGAATGCCTGCCAGTCTCCCCAGCAATCTTTCAGCTCCTTGAATGCAGGGACGTCATCTCTCCAACCACGCTGTCCTCATCTGTAAATTAGGGCACTAAGACCTGCCCATGGAGTTACTGTAGCTCAAATATCCTACTGTTTGATACTCAAAAGATATCACTTGCTGCCTTCCTCAGATCTGTAAATCAGACTCAGAAAATGAAGCATCACTGGCACAAATAGAGTGGAGCTCCTCATACTTAGAGTGAATTGTAATCCCAGCAAGGTGAGGCAAAAGGTGAGATCAGAGCCTTCTAAATCCAAAGAAAAGATCTATTTCATGAGTGTAGGAAGCACTTAATGCCTTCAGTGAGGGCTGAATGACATGAACTGTACAGCTTCATCTTATCAAAGATAAAGAAGTCTTTGCCCTTTGGAACTCAGGTCTCTTACTTTGTACTGGTTTAGGGCAAATAATTAGTATTTTCTGGCATTTGTTGGATGATTGGTCTTTAAATCAAAACCATGTTTTTCATTTTTTAATCTTCATTACCATAAGGCAATCTCAAGTCATTTTTCATCCTGACTTTTGTGTCACTCATCCTAGCAGCCTTTTCATTATGTATGTATCACCAACCACACACACATTTGCTTATGCATTTAAATTTTTTTTTAAGCATAAACTTGTTTTATGTATTCAAATCCAATCTTGTAGCCTTGGGTATGCAGTCCAAATCTCAAGAAATAGCAGTTCAGCTTGAAAATTTAGGTATTGATGAAAAGAGAAAACTAGCTCATTAGTGGTCAGAAGAGAAATCAGCAAAAAAAAAAATCAGCTTTGTTTTCCAGTGAAGGCTTCAACACTTAGCCTAAAACGATCTAAATTTATGAAAGTTTATATCAGTATTTTTGAAGCTTTTGGTATTCAGCCCAAAATGCAGGCCACAGGTTTTTGTTTTATTTATTTATAATTTAACTTTATATATATAATTTTATTTTTGTATGTATACAAATATATATAAATCAGAATTTAAATTAAAATAAAAGAATTTCAAGTATCTTCTGAAAAGAGTTTTCTAAGAAGAAACATTAATTTTATTTTAACAGTAAAACAAATGCATTAATAACATATAGTACAGAGGAAGACACTATTAACAATCCTCCACCAAAGTATCTTGGGTATGTATGCATGTAAAATGCCAGAATGACATAGAGCTTAAGAGCATGAGTTTTAGAGGCAGGACCTGAGTTCACATCCTACCTCTACCACTTATATAGGTTGGGTAAGTTACTAACCTTCTTTGTTCCTCAGTCTCCTCATTGGTGAAATGGATAGAATAGTGTACCTACTGCACAGCATTGAAGACTAAATTCAACAAATGTGGAAAAATTCCCAGCATAAAACCAGTACTCAGTAAACATCACCTATTGTTGTAAGAGGCTCAGCAATAAAAAGGTCTCCTAATTTCAGTTAATTGAATATCCTCAAAGAGTGCATTCACTATTCTACTTTTTTCAGTTCAATAAAATTGACTTTAGACACAATTTGTACTTAAGTTCTTCTCTGCCTTCTAGTTAGATTTAACCCAAAACATACATGAAAAAATGTTCAATCTTACCAATATTTGAGTACATTGAAGCAGCAAAATTCCCTTTTCATCTCTCAGATTAGTAAGTGAAAAAGGAAGGCTAAACCTCATTGTTGGTGGTTGGTGCACTGTGAGGAAAAGGGTCCTCTTCTGCTATTGCCAGGAGTCTACACTGGCACAGACTTTCTGGAAGGAAATTTGTCAGTATACATCAAAACTCTGAAAATGTATATTCCCTTTGATCCAGAAATTCAAAATACAGAAATTAATCCTCAGGAAGCGTTAGACAAATAAGCAAAAATGTGTAAACAGGATGGTCTCTGCAGTGCTATTTATAGCAACTTCAAATTACAAGCTACTTAAAAATGGGAACAAGCTAAATTATATTAGGCCATGTTCATAAAATAGAAATCAATTGGGCCATTTAGGAAGATGATAGTTTTAATACAGAAAGATGATCAGGTGAAAATAGTGTTATTACAATGTGAGTCAACTCTTTGTAACATGCATGCGTGTGTGTGCGTGTGCATAGAAAATGCCTGAAAGGCTATACACCAAAATATTACCAGTTGTTATCTCTGAATGACAGAATTACCAGAGATTTATTTTATGCTTTTCAGTAAACTATGGGCATTTTAAAAAGAAAATATATTACTTTTGTAATCATAGAAACACCAATGAAACTGTTTAATAAAAATTTAATCCAGAGAAACTCTTAAATCTACAGAAAAACGTCATGGTGTTAAACTGTTAGACAACAGAGAGGCATTCAAAAATATGGCTTTGTCTGTACTTTAGCTTTTTTATTCCCTAACCAAATGGCCTTCAGTATGGGCAGCACAACCTGATAGGATTTCAATCAAGGAGGCTCTTTGGACCTGTACCTCAAATAGGATTGTGGCTCTGTGTCTCGTGTCCCCCATGCTACCCATACCCTCAGGGCAGTTCATTTCAGTTACTGCTCCTTCAATCTGGCTGCTAGGTATAATTTGGGATTCATTGAATTGTTGACATGGTTGACCTGGGCCAGTGTGATTCAAGGTTAATAGGACTAAAAGTCAAAATGAAAAAGAAGTTCTATGGAATACAAAAAGGCAATCATAGAAGAACTATTCCAGACCAGTGGAGTTAATGAAAAGCTATCTGTCTTCTGTCAGTCACACCAAAATTCTAAAGATCGGTATATTTAACCAGTCTGAAATAATGGTTAAAGTCGAGATGGGAGAAAGTTTTGCAAAAGGAGATTGATAGCCAAAAATCAATGATCCAAATTTTATGATTGGTAAGGAAGGGTGGTCGGGGAGAGACAATTATTTAAATAAAAGAGCACTTTAGTTTTGGCAACCTTAAAAATACTAAAACTTCTGAAGATTATTTAATATAGGACCCTAAAAATTAAAAAAAAAAAAAGTTATCTGAGGGTAGCAGAATCAAAAAGCACTCTTAGAGTTTTCTGTGAGTAAACTATCGTAAAAAAAGTCACATATAGCTCCTCATATATTGCAGTATATTTCTTCTAAATATTGTATATTTAAATTATGGTGGGCAGGAGGAGACTTTTAAGAAAACATTCCAATAGAAATTTATCTGGACCACTGATATTTGATAAAGCCAAGTTACAATGTGCCAAGACGAATGTTTGAACAGAATCATCCCGGTGGTGATGTCTATGTGTGAGGGGGGAAGCAACTGCAACTTAGAGTGAGTTGAAGAGAGAAACATTTAGTAAGTGAGGAGAAGATAAAGACAAGAAAGATAAATTAACCCACGAGTTAAAAGCTCTGAGTACTTCTCCCAGCTCTGTGGATGAATCTCCAGATTTTAGTCTCTCATTTATCATTATAAATAAAAGATATGAATTATAGATGTCTAGAGGTCTTAATCACTCTAGTGTTTCCTTCTTCTCTGCTTCTTGGGCTGCCATATTATTTGAGGTGGCAAACTACAAAACGGCAAATTTCAGTCAGAGGTTGCAGAAATCAGCCATTCATGAAAATGCATTTCTTTTCAGCAGACCACTGGAATCCCCACACTACCATGACACAGATAGACAGGGTACAACCTCAGAGATTTAGGTAAACAAACGAAATACATGTGACCACGCAACCGTACAGAACTCTGTCACCCACCCATTGAAGAGAACCTATTCCAGAGAGTAACAACCATAAAGAAGGTTAAGTAGTTATATCTTAGATCACAGACACTACCAGTTTTAGATGATCAATAATTTTAAATGGTTGAGATTAGAGAATATGCTAGTTTGTGCCTCCTAATGGCTTTTCTTTAAATCGGGTCCCATCTTTTCTCAGTTTAATCAGTATTCAAACAATAAATGGCTACGTGTTAATTGTTTCTAAGTGTGCTTGAGCACAGAAGTATACCCTTTGGTGTCTGTCAGTTACCCTTCATGCCTGGAATAATTTGAAAAGAAAAGTCTATTCTACCCTAAAAAGACAGAATCTCCCACCAGATGTCTCAAACTCCATGCATATTGCCTAAGCAACACTAATTAGCCACTAAAGGATAAATCTTCTAAATGCAACCTTAATACATAATGACTAACACACAGCCACACATGAGGAAAAATAGCAGGGGCTTGTCAGATTCCATGTCAGATATGACCCTTCTTTACCTCTTTTTCCCTCCGCCCCTCCACCTTCCTGCCTCCCTTTCCCTCCCTTTTCCCTCCTTTTCTTCCTTCCTTCCTCCTTTCTTTCCTTCCTTCCTTCCTTTTTTTTTTTTTCCTTGAAGCAAAAGCTGCTATTAAGTTTCAGGACATTTTTAAAGAAAATATATATTCTAAAGTGTATGCAAGCCTGGGGAATTGATTTAATAGGATGTATATTTTTAACATAAGATAAAGAACCAATTTTTTTGATGAAATAATTTCTAAATATTGTTTTAGACACTGACCATTATAAATTTCAATAAGCCTTTTAATGCTTTACCCCAGAAAAGTTTAGTGAACATGCTTAGAAAAAAGAAGAATTAGATCAAAAAGAGCGCACTGCAATTGCAGAGTGATGATCATTACAAATAGGAACGTACCCAGCCACTGAGAAAGATCTGGTGAAGCAGGTCAAAGATGGATGCTAAATGCCATTTCCTTCGCATTTTTACAGAAGAGGTGCAAGATACAGAAGAAATAGAGAAAACACATTAATTTTATCCTCAAATGATATAGGACTAAGCATCATCATAAAAGCCACACACATAAAGAAAAAAATAGAGAGAAATCTTAAAATCACTGAATGATTTATCTTAGTAACTGGAGGTGCCTGAGAAATATCGTGTAGGGACAGGAGTAAATATCTGAGCTAGAAACGCTGGTATGCTCTCTTGTCTTGTTCTCTTTTTGTTTCTGCTGTTAGTCTAGTCTCTTGGGCTATCGAGCTTGTCTTCAAAGGTAAAGATTAAAAATCACATGTTTATTTTTTATTGAATTGAGTTGACTCTACAATGATATTTACATGGTTTGATTGTTGCCAGGTAACTTTAATATTAAAATATAAGTATTCTGTCCCTTTCATGTCATCAACGTATCTGAGATTTTGGGAGGCATATTAATGGTCAATTTTCACAATCATTTAATCAGCAAACCTTTATTAAGCTCCTTCTAGGTTCCAGGCACTGTGCTATTTGACTGAGATAGAGAGTTAATATGACTCAGTCTCATAACTTAATAGATAACAATCCTGGACATTCACATGAATAGCATTTACAGTTTATGAAACAGTTTGACATATTTTATCTAACTTAATACCCCCAGTAATTCTTTTTCACTGACATTAAATGGAAGCTAGTAGTGTACTAATCACTGTCCAGAAATGACTCTCCTATCAACGTTGTTGCTCTCAGGGGGCCCACTTCTATACAGCATCTCCTACCATGAGCCACTGCCTACAGATGAGGGTCATAACCAAGTGTTTCATCAATGGTGTTCCCCTTTCACTTGTGCATTCCTTATTTCATGGATAAATAGAGGTTCTTCTGGGCCCTCTTACAGAACATAGTGGGCTCGTGGAACTTCCTGAATTACATGGCATGTCTACCATAGCATGGCCAGTTCACTTAGCTTTTCGATACCTTCTATATTTGCCATGGTAGGTATGGCATTTTTACTTAGTGTTGTCTCCCTCCAAGCTTCTAAGAGACATCCTCAAAGACAGCATTAACACCATCTCCTGAGGTGCTTCCCAGAGTGCTATAGCCTGTATCACTCGAAAATGCTCCGGTATAAACTCTCCCTTATCTGCCTTTATGTTCTTCCCTGTTCGATCCAGGAGCCTCTGGATCCAGTTCTGCACATGTTCTCCCAGGAATGTGCTCACTAGGACCTGCAGCTGCTCACAATATAGCCCCTTTCCTCTCTTATCAGTCCCAGCACTTCCACAGCTGGCCCTCGTTACTGACCTGGTGGCCAAGGAGGGCAGTGAAGAGGATACTACATCATCTTCAAGCAAGCGGAGAGAACTGAACTTTAACAGAGAGGATTGGGCCACTTTTTCAGGCTCAGAGGGTTAAGGGGAATCTGAGAATTCAAGATTTTTGAGAGTATCAACCCAGATTTCCCCAAACCATGTTTCAGGATCCCACTTCTCCAAATAGCCCTGCCTTTGGCATAGAAAACTTGCCAAATTTGAGAACTCAGCCTCTTCTGTGGTTCTGCTACTTTTTTTCCCCTGCTTTTTCTCCCCAAATCCCCCCAGTACATAGTTGTATATTTTTAGTTGTGGGTCCTTCTAGTTGTGGTATGTGGGACGCTGCCTCAGCATGGTCTGATGAGTGGTGCCGTGTCCATGCCCAGGATCCGAACTGGTGAAACCCCGGGCTGCTGAAGCAGAGTGTGTGAACTTAACCACTTGGCCATGAGGCTGGCCCCTCTGCTACTTTTATAATGAAGTTCTGGGACCTGATCCTCAGCTTTTTGGAGATGAGAATCTCTTTATATGCCACCAAAGAGAACCTCTGGTTTTCACACTTACATTTTTTTTGTTTGGGGGGGGTGGTGGTGAGGAAGATTGGCCCTGCGCTAATGTGTGTGCCAGTCTTCCTCTATTTTGTATGTGGGGCGCTGCCACAGCATGGCTTGATGAGTGGTGTGTAAGTCCACACCCGGGATCCTAACCTGGGAACCCTGAGCCCCTAAAGCGGAGTACATGAACTTAACCATTACACCACTGGGCTGGCCCCTCACACTCACTTTTTAATTGGTGATTAAACATCCTCAGTTTTCATTATCTTCTCCAACGTATTGATTGCCTCCAGCTATAGTCATCCAATTCTTTAGTCATTATAATTGCTATTTCTCCCTTGCTCTATCTACTACTGCATTAACCACCACCCTCCAAAAAAATATTGGTGTAAAACAACAACAATTTTGGTATATTTGCAGATTCTGCAGTACAGAAATTTGAACATGGCACAGTAGGGAGGAATTGCTTTCCTCTGCTTCATGATGTCTGGGATATATAAGCTGGGAAGAAACAAATTTCTTGGGGTTACTCAACGGGCTGAGAGCTGAATTTATCTGAAAGAATCATTCTTAACTGGGGTGATTTTGTCTCCAGGGAACAAGCAATATCAAAGACATTTTTCTTTGTCACAACTGGGGGAAAGGAAGTGCTACTGGTATCTAGTGGATAGAGGCCAGAGATGCTGCTAAACATCCTACAACGTATAGGACAGTCCCCCACGATGAAGAATTACCTGGCTTCAAAGGTGAATAGTAATGAGGTTGAGAAATGCTGGTCTGCCCTCTTCTTCCATCATATATTGAGTACTTGGGTTAGGATAACCCAAAAGCTAGGCTCATCTGGGACCCCTCCACATGGCAGGCTTCCTTAAAGCATGCCAACCTCAGGGTAGTTGAGTTTTTACATGGTGGTACAAAGTTTCAAGAGTAAACAAGCCTGTCACTGAACTGTACACTTTAAGTAATTAAAATGGTAAAGAAAATAAAATAAAAATCTATTGTTTGAAAAAAGAGTAAATAACGCTAGAAAAAGCTACGTGGCCTTTTATGATGTGCTCTCATAAAACACATAGATTCACTTCCGCTATAATCTATTGGTCAAAGCAGTCAAAATTCATTCAAATTCGTGGATAGTGGACCTACTACTTAATAATGAGAATATAAAAAATTTACAGCCATGTTCTAGAGATACCACACCCCATATCTCTTGTTTTCGTTGTTAGTGCTGTGGAGTCATTCTGACTCCCAGCGACCCTGGGTACAACAGAATGGAACCCTGCCTGGTCTTTTTGCACCATTCTCTCACCTTCCCATGTTATATCAGACAATGCTCCACTGCTATTCATACAGTTTTCATGACCAATTTTTTCTGAAGTGTGTGGCCATGTCCTGCTTCTTAGTCTCTTAGTCTGGTAGCTCCACTGAAACCATCCACCATGGGTGACACTGCTGATATTTGAAATATCACTGGCATAGCTTTTGGCATCACAGCAACATGCAGTTGCCACAGTATGACAACAAACAGACCGGTGGTGTGGTTCCCTGACCGGGAAATGAGCCCAGGCCGCAGTGATGAGAGCACTGAATCTTAACCACTAGACCATCAATATCTATACCAATATGTCTTGTACACCTGAGATATTACACTTCTCAGTGCATTTTCTTCTACCAGTATCATATCCCAGTTCCCTACCAATGAAACATTATTAATAGCATTTCTACAGCATGTCAGGAACTACTTATCTTCCACCCATCCCCAACGATGGAGTTCTCATTGCTATTCAACTCTGGAGGTGGGGGTGGGTTATCCATCTTCAAAATGTCACTTTAGAGTCTACTTCTTAGGATCAATTCTGGTCCCAACCTTCGCAGATCAAGGTTCCCAGAAAAAAGACACTGAAATTCTAAGATTTGCATGTGAGAGATTTTTTTGAGGAACGTTTTCAGGAACAACACATCTGAGGGTGTAAGGTAAGAAGGATTTAGCAGAGGGAGAAGTTGAACTGTGATGCAATTGCAATACTCTCAGTAGATCTTACAGGCAGCTCTGAAAGTGGAATGATCCTTTAGCGATGCCTGCAACAGAAGCAAGAGTTTCAGGCTTTTGTATCCCTGCCTTGGCCAGTTATTGAATGGAGGCTGCTCCTTTGGAGGGGGCATAACTTTGGGCAAGGCACAGTCTTGAGCCTTCAGGAGCTAACACTGAGTAATAGGGACATAGTCATGAGCCTTCAGCAGCTAACACTCTTGCCAGCTGGAGGAATGAACACCCAAAGGGGGATCTGGTTGGTGCATTCACTGCAGGTCTTATTATATTTTATGAAAGAAAGCTTTTATGATCCACATTTAATTTACCAGGGAAGAAAATTGCCATTTACCCTTAGTGCTTGCTCTATAATTGCCATTTGGATTACTTTCAAGTTCGGTATGTCTGAGATGTACCACTTAAGCTATCATATGACTCATCTCTGTAGGAATACAACAGATACTGGCAACAGCCTATAGCCTGGATGCAAATAATTCTAGCTGCAGACCACATGATTCAAATACTTTAAGCAATCCATTGGGAAAAAAAATTATCCTTGTTTTTCTGTTCTGTGAAAAATAATTGACCCTCCACCCACAAGATGTTTCATCCTTCACCTCTGAAAGAGAGTTCAAGTTTGTGCAGTTCACTGGATCTCAGCTCAGAAAATAACTACATGGGCTGTTTGTTATATTTCTTTCAATATAAGAGGAAACAAAATTGATGGCAAAATTCTGAAACTGTCTATTATTGTTAATTAACCCTTATCAAGGTAAAATGAAACTTGTGGTTGGTCATGTTTTTTTTGTTTTTTTAGGATTCCTTTAGGAAGACTTACTAACTGTTACCTCTCCATAGAAAATGCAACCCTGTGGACAGGTTTTTGAAACTCATGGATTTTTACATTGTAAATACCAGTGTTAGTGGTAGACACACCAATAAAACTCAAGTAATGGAAGGTAAAAAGAAGTCAAAACAAAGGAAACTGCCTCTCAGTAGCAGGGCCAGGACTAGGGTGAGGCCAGTGAAGTGCCCAGGGTGTAAAATTTAAGGATATATCACTTTCTGCCTACTCCGCCCTTGCACAACCCTGAAAACGAGTGCCTTCTAAAATTCTGCACCCAGGCCTCTGTTGCCTTACCCTGATCCCAGTCCTGCTCAATAGGGCATCTGAACAGGAATCAGATATGAAATAGGCTTGTGTCTACACTTAACAGTTCATACTAAGGACCTGTCATTCTTATAATCCCCCTTTTAGTGGTTCTTTACCCAAAAGTCACCCCATTTATTACCATGGGTTCCAGCTAACTTGATCAAACCCAATTTGACTAAGAGTTGAGATCTGAGTTAGAGACAGTGATCTATGGTCTGTGGCCTTTGAGGTGGTCTACCTTGAGACCTCTGCCCAGCAGGGGCATTTCGTACCAGAGGGTAACAGTTCAAATCAGTCTAATCATTTGGAGAATTTGAATGGGATTTCCAGTGAGAGGAAGCAGAGAGCAAAGTAGCACCATGTAGGAAATCTCAGAGAGAGAAGGTCACAAGTAGAGAGAAGGAGAGTCAAGAGAGAGATAGGTGGTAGCAGAGGGGGAAGAAGCAGCCCGTGGAGAGTGGCAGAGACTGAAGACTTCGCTCTAGAGCATCAAACACTATTTGAGTCGTGTTTAGACCACTGGGTCCAGACTCCTGTGGCTGCTCTTGTGTCTTAAATTGTGAGAATGACACCCTTGCTTCCACTGAAGGCTGACTACTCAATACTGAAATGTTTCTCATCTTCCATTTCCTTTTCCTTCTAACAAACCACTATTAATAGAAATAAGCTTTGCATTTTCCTGTATATTTCAGGAATATGGTTCTAGAGGCTCTCAATAAAAATGTTTTGTCCTAAAATATCTTCCCCAGTGCTGACCATAGTTTCTAAAATTCCATGACAGGTGACTCATTTGTTTGGGTCCTGAAGGTATTTCAACCTTGGTGAATCCCCTGTTAAAATGCAAGTACACCTGGAAGGAGAACATTTTGAACTGCTGCCAAACAACCACTTATTTTGTTTTAGTTGCTAGGGAAACTCATGAGCGTGAGATGGAGAAAATCAACCTACTTGGAGGATTATCTGATGCAGGGAGGGAAGGAGAACTCTCCTAGATCAGCTCCATCCTGTAAACTTTGGCCTCACCAGCACCAGGGTTGGGTCCACTTGCAGGTCATATTTTCACCCAGCTTGCATTATTTGGCTTAAAATACATTTCCCTTTTCTAAGAACTGACAACTTAGCTTCCAAGATAAGGTGTTAAAGTGGCTGTTGACCAAACCAGAACTGAGCTGCCACCCTGGTATCCTGACATATGCAAACAGCACAGGAGTCAGAGTCAGACAGACCTGACTTCAAATCTTGGTTCTGCTCTTTACGTGCCAGGTAACCTTTGGATGATAAGTTAATTTTGCTTCCTAAGGCGTGTCCTCATTTGTAAAATGATGATAATAAGATCTATTTTATAAAGGTATTTCAAAGATTGTAAATAACATAAGTAAAGCACCTAGCACCAATGTAGTAGGTACCCAATAAAAAATGTACCCAATCATAGCTATTATACAAGAATATTTTCAAAACCCCAGTGAGTAATACAAACTTTTGCTTGAAGTTGAAACTTCTCTGCCAAACACTCAAGGCCCAATCAACCTTTATTTTCCACTATTTCCCATTACAGTCAGGCTTTTCTTTGTTCTATCATTTCCACACACACTAGCCTCTCTTTGGCCTCTCTCCCTTCATGGAGACAATGAATGATAACAACATTATCACATCATTTATTACAAGGTATTTTATAGTTTACAAAGGGATTTTCATATCTTATCTCACTTAATCTTAGTCCATCCAGTGAAATAGGTTTTATAATCCCTACTTTGCAGATGAGGAAACTGAGGGCCAGAATTTTAAATAACTTGGTAAGGTTGCATAGTAAAGTAAGTAATGAGGTTAGGCCTAAATTTCAAACATTCTGATTTCAAAGCCCATGAGTTTCCACAGTGGTTCTCAACTCTGCTTGTTCCTTTGACTCACCCAGGCACTGTAAAAATACCCTGTCCATGCCAGGGCTCCACCCCAGACCAGTTAAATCACAAAGGCACTGGTCTGACCCTTGAGATTTTTTAAACTAGGCAGGTCATTCTTAGGCCGAACTGGACCACTTCCAGTGAAAGTCTTGACTTTGCTATGAAGCTTTCCTCAACAAAGTTAGGCCATCTTATCTCCCTTCTGGATCTCCTGTTGTGTTCATTAACAATTCTACAGAATTAGTACTTTAATTTAGAAATCAGAGAATGTAAATTCTGGAAGGAACTTGACATCCTTAATTCCTCTGATTCCACAACTTGGATCTGAGGACTCATTCTTTCTAGGGAATGAGAAAAATAAGGACAATGTATCCTTTTGGAAGGACCTATCATTATTTTAAAATTTGTTTCACTTAAATGCCCTTTCTTTTCTGAGATAATGATAATGGTTATTTTACTAATATCCTCATTTAGAAACATAAAAATTTGACTACTCTTTAATGCAAACTAAATTGTTTTTGGAAATTTTGCTGGCTTGTAAAATGCAAAATCTCTTGGAGCCACAGATCTTTCCCAATTCCCTCATTTTATAAATGAGGAAATTGAGGCCCAGAGAGAAGTTTCTCTAACCCCAGTTCTACTTAATGTGATACCTCCATGCTTTTAAACTTGTTTTAAAAAGTAAAGTTTAGCTGTGCCTTTTAATCTACATGTGACTCTGATCAATAATACAGGGAAAGGAAACATGATTGGAAAAGAGGAAATGGAAGGATGAAAGAAACCCTGTCACCCAAAGACTCTGGAATAGTGACATAATAGATTTGAAAATAAACCAAATAGAACTTCTAGAACTGTAAAATACAATAACCCAAATTAGGAATTCAATGGGCAGTGATAACAGCAGATTAGTCATATCTGAATAGATAGACAACTGGGAGACAGACCAGAAAAAAATAACCAAATAATGCAATGTAGACAAAAAGCTGTAAGATATAGAACAAAGACTGAAAGATAGAGCAGAGAGTGAGAAGGTCCCTGAAAGAAATAAGATAATGGAGCAGAGGCAAAATTTGAAGATAATTTTCAGAGGGTTTTTCCAGAACTATTGAACTTTAGGAAACCAAACAAATAAAAGAAGAAGAAAAACACATCTAAACTCATTGCACTGAAAACGAAAAATGAAAGAAAGAAATCTTAAAAGCAGTTAGAAAGAAGGAGAATATCTTCAAAGTAGAGACAATTAGATTAGCAGTGACATCTCAATAGCAATAAGGAAAGCCAGAAGACAGTGGATACATACAGCCAACATGCTGAAAGAAAATAAGAGCCAACCTGGAGTTTAATATTTGGCCAAAAAAAAAAAATCCTCCAAAAATGAAGGCAAGAGGAAAACATTTCCAGACAAATAATAACTGCAAAAAAGACTATTACAGTTCTTGATCTTTTCCTATGCCATGGCCCCTTTGGCACTCTGGTGAGACCTATGAATCCTTGCTCATAAAATAAAATACATAAAAGTTACAAAGAAGCCAATTTTAGGCAAATAGAAAATATCCAAAAAATCCAATTTGTGATATAGTGATAAATATTTATTAACATGCTAAATAACAAGACCTATATAGATCTAGACAAGTATCTACAGTAATTCCTAAGTAGGAAATTTTGTCAATGTTTCTCCTTGAGTTTAGTCAGAAAGCTAGCAGTGTTAAGTTCTCTCCGGAAGCAAGAAGGTGGAACAAGGCAATCAGTGTGACAGCTGCTGCCCTCAGGCACATCCAAGAGGCAGGGACTGGGGTCAACCATATTATAAAGTGGATGGTACAGACCTTTAATGAAGAGAAGAATCATAAACAATCAATGCTTGCTGCATAAAAACAATGTGCGGGGTACAGGAGTGTGAACCATCTCTATTTAAAAAACGCCCTGACAAAGAAATGGCATCTTTCAACATTTTCTCAAAGTCAAGCTTTAAATAAATACACTCTGCTTCCTTCCATCTTATTTAAAGAAAATAAAATTCTGCCTTTGATTTCCAAATGCTTTTGTTTGCTTTGAGTAAGAATGAATCTTCTCAAAGCAGTTACCTTCTATACATAAGGGTTTCATTTTAAAATTGTTATTAATGCTATTTCTGAAAAAGCAAGTTGATGGTATTCTTGTTTGGATTGTACAGGGGAAAAAGAAATATGTTATAATGGCAAAGGGACACCAGTCATTTAAAGTATTCACCTAAACAGAGCATCCCTAATGTACTGTGGTAATTGCCTATCTGTGGGCCTTATTTAGCAGCCATGGCGTGCTTCTTCCTATCGGCACAAACGTGAACAGGAAGAATTGACGTTTGGGTGAGTACCTGAAGATGTTGAATAATTTGAAAAGCTTGTAAAGCTTTGAAGTGTTGAGTTTATTATTTTGGCAAGAATGAAAATTGAAATACCATCTGCTGTGCTTGTAGCTGGAGCTTCTGCCCTTGCTGGACCAATGTGATTGTCACCTGTGGCTGCATGTTTCAGAACTGGCATTTTTTCCTGATGAATAAGTAGCTCATCATCTTCCTCCCCTGATGAAACCTTACAGCACAAAATAATCAACTTCCCAATTTTGCTGGCCCAAATCTAATCTGCGCATCATTTCCCCCTCACGCATGCTCTACCCAGGTGGCAGAAGATCAACATTAGAAACAGAAATACAGCCCCTTGTTTCCTTGCTTCCTTTATTTTCTCAATCCAACCCTCAAAGCGTTTTAATATTCCTGTAAATCCAATATTGAAATGTCCGAATTATAGCTTCTAAAGCATCTTTGTGCCAGGAAGAAGAATAAAAATCGAATCGGCTCTGAATGCTCCAAGAAGGAGCCCCAGCTGAACTATTGCTATTCGCTGGGGCTTCCGATAGCTCCAAATTGGGAAACTGTGCCGCCACCCTCACGGCAAGGGTGCAGCCTTCTTCCCGGGCCGTTGTTAACCGAGAGAGGCCTGCCAGGTGAGAAAGAGGAAGTTAATTTCATGGCCAGGCTTCCAAAAAATTTCTGAGTTGTTTCAGATCAACCTACCAAAGCCCTACAGTGGGAGTAACATTCTCACTCCTTAATTCTTACCTATGTTACTTGTGAAATTTGGATTTATTATGAAGGTTTGAGCAATCAAAACCATATTGATAGATTCTATTAAATCATTTCTTTTCCATTTCACTTTATCTTGGAATAATGCATAGCTCATATCTGGGGGTATGTACCCACAGAGATTTACAAAGAAATTAATGCTTAAATGCTCATTTTAGCATTTCAGAATGTCCTCTTCTCTTGTTGTGAGAAGAATGACTTGTAAAAATTATTTTGTTCACCCATCCACCTTGTTCTCAACAGGGTGCCCTTCTGTTCTGCAATGACATCAGACAGGATGAGGGTAGCAATGCTGCAGATTATTTACATTGAGGCTGACTAAAATTAGTGGAAGATACAAAAAGTTCTGCCACACTGAGAGGTTCCTGAACAGGCAGCAGCAATGTGGCCCTTATTATTTGCAGTGAGTTCCTTGTGTCCTGTTCTCATCCTTTTTCTACCACACAACCTTCCCCCACAGCAGTGCTAGCTAGGTCACCTGTTGCTCCACTGCTAATTTACTTCATTTGCATGTGTTATGAGTGTCCCTGTAACCAAGGCAACCAGGAGTAGCGCCTGTGTTGTCAGCCAGCGTTTCTTCCATCTGGTCAGGCATTTTCACTCACCTCACTCTTGTGGAAGCAAGAAGTACATGTTCAGCAGAATCCTTCTCCGTAAGTCATCAATTTCACCACAAGGACTCAGGGACTGTACAATTTTCTCTAGATTTATCAATTAACTTATTTTATTTCTTCTAATGAAGCTTGATATATTTTCCTCCTCCAATTCGTTACCCTTCCAATCAATCTGGTGCACTCTACATATTTCAAAATCAGAAGAAAAATATGTACAAACACACATTCATGGGCACACACACACCTGTTCTTGGGTCACTGCCAATGAATGTGTGCATTATGTGGGAGGCAAAGAACCCTCGATGGGATGTTTATTCTCTGGGCACTTTCCCTTAAAGAAAGGACAGACTGCTATGCCAGTGAGACACTTGCAGTAACAGAACATAATACAAGAAATCTCGTGGATAGATTAGAGTGCTGCCCATGGACTTCTTGTCCTTTTTATATACACTCTCACTCTTTTGGTAGTTTCATTCATTCTCCTAACTATAAATGCTATCTGTATAATGAGGATTCATATATTTGTATACACAACCTGAAACACTCCCCTGAATTCCAGACTTGTAAGTTCACCTGCCTGCTTGACATCTATACCTGGATATCTATTAGGAATCCCAATGTGAATATATTCAAAGAAACTGAGCTCCTGCTCTTGTTCTTATCTCAGATTTGTTCTACCCTCAGCCATTCCCATTTCAGTTAGTGGAAACTACTTTCTTCCAGTTTTTCATGCCAAAATCTTGGCTTCATCCCTTATATCTTTCTTTCTCTCACCCCCTTACATCCAATTGGCCACCAAATCCTGTGCGCTCTACTTTCAAAATATATCCAGAATCCTAATAATTTTTTAATCTCTTTAACTGCTACTAACCTCGTCCAAGTAAACATTATCCCTTTCCTGGATTATTTCAACATGTTCCCACCCTTGTGCCTTTCCATCTTTGTCAGTCATAGTGTATTCTCAACATATCTGCTAGTGTGGGTGGGCCTCTTAAAATGGAAGGGTAAACTTGATCAACATCCTCCAGGGGTTTTCCATCTCAGTAAAAGCCAAAGCCCTCACATGGCTTATAAAGGTCTAGTTGAGCTCTGACTTCATTTTTCCTACCCTCTTATCCCTGCTCAATTCATCCCAGCCATACCATGCTCCTCTTCAGGGATTTGAACTTGCTGTTTCCTCTTCTGGAAAGTTTTCTCACCAGATACCCATCCATATGGCTGGCTCCCTTATCTCCTTTAGGTCTTTAGTAGATAAAGGAGAAAGGAGAGAAAACTAATGTCAGAAAGGGGAAGTGAGCTGAACATTGAATAAATGTTTTTTTAATACAATGTTTGTTTAATACAATAAAATCAGGCTGCTACATCATTGTCTAGGAGATAATGTCTAGGAAATATATCATTGTCTAAGTGAAAGGGGAAAAACAGAGAAACAAAAGAGATCTGGAGGAACGAAAATGGAAATAAAATGAAATCTAGGAGAGCGAATAAAAATAGGATGGGCACACACACCTGTTCTTGGGCCACTGCCAATGAACGTGTGTGTTATGTGGAAGGAAAAACACCTTCGATGGGATGTTTATTCTCTGGGCACTTTCCCTTAAAGAAAGGACAGACTGCTATGCTATCGAAATTCTCTCCAAGGCTATGAGGGATCCAGGTGGCATAACCTCAGAAGTTCCCTTCCTGTCCTGATGAGCATTAAATCAGAGAACTCCACCTACATAGGCATTTCCGTAGTTTCGACTACATTCAGTCTGGGTAAACCTTTTACTAGTGTTACCAAACCAAAGTGGGTCTGCTTCTAGATGAGTTGAAATCAGAGCCTTCACCAGAAGTAGTTGTCACACAAAGTAAAGTTTATTTGCTACAAATAAGGAGCCCATGGAAAATTATTTCCCAAACCTGTGGCTCCCTAAGCACAGGAAAGCAGGGGCCTTTTATTTTGGATGGGGAATGAATATGCAAAAGGGAGAGGAGGGTAGGAGGGTATTCACTTATGCAGGTTCAGTCAGAAAACGTGCTTACACATACATTGCATGTTGTGGTAATAAGGCTTAGGCTCCTCCTGGGGCAGAGATCTTCGCATTAAAATGAAGCAAAGAGCGACTTCAAGTCATCTCTCAGCTCATGTGTGCAGGCACTGCTCTTGTGGTGGGGCTCAGTCTGATTCAGGGTGGTTGGTGACTGCATCTCTTAACATAACAAAAAAAAGAAAAAAAACAATTTGGAAAAAGAGTTAAATGCTTCAGAAACCTTCCTTGAGTTCCTAGGGGCAATTAGTCAGTGACACTAGGTTGGAACTATGGACCATCACACAGGAAAACATAATCCCGAAGACAAACGAGAAAGTAGTGATTCAAAAGGTTAGGCTAAGAATTGGAGTATTAAAAAGACTCAGGAGGATTTAACACATTTTTTCCAAAGAAACATTTAAAAGACAAGAAGAAAGCCCTTTTCTAAATGTAAAAGTAGTGGCCATAGAAATATTTATTAGTTCACAGACCTCTGTTGGCTTGTAAGAAAGTTATTCCAGAATGAAATCCAAGTACTTATTCTCTTCCTCCTCATAGACCCTAACTCAGAATATTCTGGAAATGAAGCAGGCCAGAAGAATACCATTTTTATACAAATATTTATCTTAGTAGAATATCTTTAACCAGAATCATTCAAATATGCCTTAAAATTATTTGAAACTGGACAGCTTCTCAAGGTCTTATTTGATTGTATTTATTAGTTTATTTTTGTAAGGAAAGTGCCAGTGGAGGAAGAAAATTTAATTTAGTGAAGCTAGAAACTGCTATTTTTAGTGCAGATTTTTTATTCTCTAGTAAAAACCAGAATTTGTCTTTGGGAAAGGCCATTTGGGCAGGTGCTTTTAGTTATGCGGATAGAACACAAGTACCCACCCATTTCTCTTGGAGAACACTGCTTCCAACTAGCAATTAGTAATATAAACTAGATGTAGGATTGTATCTTTACAGATTAAGACTTTTTTTGTTTTTATCTAGACATCCCTATCTACAAAAAAATATTGTGTTGTTCTTGTGAGAGGTGTGTGTGTGTGTTATATCTAAAGACAACTCACAAGACATTGGAAGTTAAGACTGGTTGATGGCAGGAAAGATGAGGCAGGAAATCTGGCATGCCTTCACCTCATCTCGGTGGCTGGATCATAAAACAGACTGGATGGGAGCACCCACTCTGCTAGTCTTCTAAAACTCCCCAAAGTGTCATACTTCTGACTGTAATAACTCTTGTCAAATATTTTACTTGCTTTATCCCATGACCTGGGGACCCGGCCACATCCTGTAAACAAGAGTGGGACATTCCCCTAATGAATCACCTGAAGAGAGAAAATGGGATAGGCCTTAGCCTGGAGGAGGAAATGACATTCTCCCTCCTGGGACTGTGAGCTGTTAAGGCTGAATGTTAGGAACTTCTGATCAAAGGCGTTGTTCTGAGAGGAGGTAGGCTTAGCTCTGGAAACTGGTGGCAAGCCAATGTCAAATAAAGGACCCTGTGGAGGGGATTTCCAATGGGTCTAGAAAGAGTGATGTCTATATTCAGTTCTAAGGGTTTTTTTTTTTTTTTTTCTGCATTATAGTTTTCTTCTTGGGTGACAAACAACCAGAGCCAGGTTTTAGAGTATTTAAACTTTCCTTGGAAATTCCCAGGAAATACTTGGAAAGTATGGATTCCTCTAGGAAAAAAAAATATATTTCCCAAGGTTCACCAGATGGGAACTTAGAATATTGGTTTAAGGAAAAGATTCCTTCAGAAGGCTGGAGACCATGGACATGGACCCATGGACATCTAGGGCGCTTGTAATTATTTGAAGGTTACAAAACTTAGAGTTCTGAAGTCCTACAGCCTCCATGTACTAGAAGAGGGGCAGTGCCCAGCAATGAGTCTTTTTTCTGACATGGAACACCACCTCAGGGACAAGATCACTGGACAGATACAGTCTCTGGCCTCAGTGATTAAATTCAGTCAGGAGTCACCTATTGCAAAGTTTAGGGGAATGGTTTAAGTGTGTCACCCAAATTCTGTAAGTCACAAGAGCATCATTAGAAGAGTAAGAAAACAGTATTTCTCTGGTTTTGCCCTCACTGGTATTTATGCAGAGCCAGCCTGCCCCAACCACCTCTGACTGCCTCTCTGAACTTCCTTACAGAACGCATCACATGCTCATTAGCCTGAACTCTAGGCTATAATTTAAGTTCCGTCCTCTCTCTACTCCTGTTCAAGCTATTGAAGTAAACTCTCTTTTCTCTGGCACACTTCTTGTGCGATAGCTGTCCCAGTGCTCAACTCCCAGGCCTCTTGTCTCTAGTCCAAATGCAAGCCTGTCTGTTCCATGTTCCAAAGGCATCCTCCCGTCAAGAAGGTTCTCATCAACCCCACTTGCACACACTCTGCTACAGCTTTGCCTTCTGCTCCCCTGGTCTTACTGAGGTTTTATTGGAGTTTTTTTCCTTTCTTTAAACTTCCTCTTTATTGAAGTAGTCTCTTGCCAGAAACAATCCATGACTCTGCAAGGGATGATCCAGAGGACATATTGAGAGGCAGACACTACACTGTACTCAAAATTACCTCTGCCCTATGACTCCAAACTATTTTTCTTGGCTTGAACTTGTGAACCAGATTCTCTCTTCCAGTTACATGAGTCTTTCCTATTCAGTGCCCTGGGGATCAGCCCTCCAGACATGCTCAGACTCTAAGTAAAGTGAAGTTCTGACAGTGCTGGGAGAGAGGGCACTTTTGATTGGGAGCGAGCACATAAAACAGCCACCACCCTTTGATTGCATGTCTCGCTGTCTGACCATTGAGACCTTTTTGCATATTTCACTTAGCCTTTTCTAGAGCTCTTTTGATGATAATCTTAAAAAATCATTAAAAGATGATGCTTCAGTGGAAAGTTTTTCAGAAACACAATCACCATCCTCCTCCCTCCCAAGCTACACTTCTGACTCAAATTCATCTCTATTCCCAGGCAAAAAGAGCTTGACTCAGGCTGGAAACTCTACCATTGGAAATACGAAAGCTTTTTCCTGATTAACCTTCTGTCTTCCATTGGACTGTTCACTAAGGGAAGACGGTAGATGGCATATGTACACTTTAACCCCTGATCCAAGTCTTGCAGAAGAATACAGCAGTGTGCATGCACCTGAGCAAAACCATCAGGTTACATGGCAGAACCTTCAAACCTTGAATCCACTGGATGATCATATGAGCTAAAGAAAGCATGAAAGGCAGAGGGGCCTGAAGAACATTGATAAATTTCAATATTTTACTGGCCATTGGAAAAAATCGTGCACTGCGCTGTTTAGAAATTGACCCACTATTCCATTTTATAAATGGATATGTCTACATTTATAGATGCACAAATAATGTACGCTAAGTAAAGCTATGTTTGTTGTATTGTCAGGGATACTCACTAGGTCCTAGGAAATCCAGAGAAGAAACTGTAACAATAATTTCAAAGACTCTTTTGCTGGACCTTGGAACAGAATTATCTGATGGTGGTAGCAGCTGTAGGATTTTGCCAATGAGACCAGAAGTTCCCAGAAGCAAAGGGCTTCATTCCCTGTGAATTTCCAGCAAAACTGCATCTGAACCATGTTTTTGGTTCTAATTAGAAAAGGAACTCGCGATCAGAGTAAAACACTTGGAAAATACGTGAAAGTATAAAGAAAACAAAAATAGCTTGCAATTCCAAAATCTAGTAGTAAGTACCCAATATTTTGGCATAATTCATTCTACTTTTTGCATATTATTTTATTGATACACATTTTTTCACATTGTAACATCTCTGAAACAGGTGCATCTTATAATTAATAACTCATTAAAATAATACTTGAAAGTGTTTTTCTCTTTCAAGGTACGTATGTAAAATAATGGTAGATCTTAAAATTGATAATCACAGATTACACAGTCATCTCAGATTACATGAAATACAGAATATATATGCTTACATTTGTGAAGCTCTAATTATATTTAGGAGGATTTATCATGGCTCTTACTTCTATTTTGTATTCGAAGGAAAACATCCTAGCAATCAAAACTAATCAAAATTTTTTATTCTATTCTCTCAAAGGACATCAGTATATAACCTCAATTTGCTTCTTAAAATTCTCTTTCCCTGTTCCATGCTTCCCAACCTTTCTCTCAACCCCTCCCTATTCTCCATTTTTTTCCCCGTCTTCCTCACTTCTTTCTTTAGCCTCCATCGTTTTTCATGAAACTATTACTCTTGAGAGTAAAACTGGCCATTTCTGCATTATAAAGACCCAGAAACCCAACACTCACAAGAGAATTTTTATTAGATGCCTGAGTAAAAAGAGAAAGGCAGAAAGAGAGAGGCAGGGAGATGGAATAGCAAATATCAAAATTTCTTCAGCAAGCGAGAGGAAAAAAGAAACATATTAATTATTATTACCCCTGAAAAAACAAATACACAGATACAGAGACATATATATAATAATAGCCTTCTTCTAGATATTGAAAAATATTTAGCTTGGTGGAGCTTATCATTTCAAAGTAGTAAAAACAAAACAAAAGAAACAAAAACTTTAGTTTGTACATAAGGCTTACATTTTCTTTAATTCTTGCTCTTGCACTTGGGTTGTATCAAGAAACATAAGTTAATAAACATGTATCCTTTTCTTAATATATAATTCTTCTTTTATATAAAAAACACATGAGAGTGTGTTATAGCCTTGCTTTTCTCACTTATCCACACCTGAAGAGAACCTACTCATTGTTCCCTTGGTCCCCTTGATAGATGCCACTTTAACAGACAGTGGGTCTCGAAGGAGTTAGTCAACTTTCATCAGACTTGACTTGTACCTCTAATTTTTTCCTAAATGTTTTCTCAGAGTACCATCCTTTGATACAAAATGAGAGGCCGTGTTCAAAGTGCTCATAAACACTAACACAGAGACTTCCATTCACATTAAGGTCCAAACGCTTGACATCATTCCTTCAAAGGGACAGGTCTTGACGACAGCAGGAGTAGCTTGGAGAAAGAAAGATGGGGTAGAAAGGGAAAAGCAAGAGGAAGCAAACAGCCAAACCTACTACTTCATCCTTTGGACTCTCGTCTCCCCTAGACCTAGATTATAGAGAGTTCACTGTGAAATGTGTTGGTTACCACACCGGAACTTTATTCTTTAAAAATGGAAATTACATGGGTTCCAAACTATTTATACACAAGCCCGGATTTTAGATTCAATGTAAAGCAGGGGAATTTCTCCCCCCATCCATTCCTCAAATTACAGTAGTCATACAGAAAAATCTCCGGACACATTCCTCCCCATCCTCATTCTTCACCTCTGTTTTCTTTAGATACTTTATTTACGAAAGAAACAAGAGTGAGAATGAGAAAAGAATGAGAGAGGTTTAATGTAGATAAACACTAGACAAATCAGAGCTGAGACGTAATCCAAGCAAAGAGGGAGTCAGCAGGATGTAGTGTAATTGCTCTGTATACAACAGCACATTCAGAAATAATAAACTTTAAACATTTAATGTCAAACAACATTCTCCCCAGGCCTCTTTCTCCTGCTGAGTACCAAGAGGTTGGCACCAAGCCCCGGGTGACACCATCTCTAAGGCTAAAAGCAGGAAGGCAAGACAAAGAAGCAAGAAAATACCCAAGTCAAGCTTTGTGCTAGATACATTCACCAGCAAACCCAATGGTGTTTTCCAGGCATTTAGGCTGGGAAACAGCTTTTCTTATAACATTGTTGTAAGTATCTGTCATAGTTACCAAAATTTAATGAGATTTTGTTATCCAAGGCAAGGGGTTGCATATAAGAAAAGAAAGTAGGGGCCAGCCTCGTGGCATAGTGGTTAAGTTTGCACGCTTTGCTTGGGCAGCCCGGAGTTCACCAGTTCGGATCCCAGGTTTGGACATACGTACCGCTTATCAAGCCATGCTGTGGCAGGTGCCCCACATATAAAATAGGAAAAAATGGTCACAGATGTTAGTTCAGGGCCAATCTTCCTCAGCAAAAAGAGGAGGATTAGCAGTGGATGTTAGCTCAGGGCTAATCTTCCCCACCAAAAAAAGAGAAAAGAAAAAGTAGGGCATTGTCTGTTCAAAGAGATAGTGTAAATCTCCTTTTCCAAACTCATGTCTGGGAGAGACAAGAAAAGCATATAAAACTAAGGCTGTGAAGAACTGACAGAAAGATTCATTAAGAAAGGCGCATTTGTTGACTGCTGGCTGATGGGGATGAGCAGATAGAGTTAAGCAAACCTTAGATAAGTTAAGAAAAACTCTCCTCATTAATGCCAACTGACCTACAGATTTCAGACAGTTCCCCATGAGGGCAAAGGACAAAGGCTTTGTCAGAGTTAATTGCAAGATGCAACAGATCCAAGCATAATGTTTAGGTAAACTCTAAGAAACCTGGAAAAGAAATTGAAATAATAAAACAATGATAAACAAAAAGGGGGAAATAAAACCTTCCATAATCCCCAGCCCACAGTTATAAACACTATAAACTTTTTATGAATGGATCCATCCATTTATCCTTCCACAACTTACTGTGGAGTTTTGTGTCATATTTTTGTAGTAAATCTCTTATTTATGACTGGCCACCTGACCTGAAAAGTCACCCCCATCTCTACTCATCACACCCAAAGTGTCCCTTTTTTGCTGCCACTGCTGGTATAAACCAGAGATTCTTCCCTCCAAAGAGCCGGACTATGGCCCCTGGGGATGATCTGAACTCTTGAAACTGAAGACACGGAAAGTCCTTACAGAAGAGCTGCCTGCTCTCCACATCCCAGACTCTACCTGTGCCCCAGCAAGATCCTCAAATGAACATCGCTACCTCCTTCCACACTAATCTGACCCCTAGCATCCCTCTCACCCGACTCCACCCCCAAGGGCTCTGCCAGGTTCACCTTGTCCCCTCAAATTCCCTATTCACCTTTCACAGCTATACCTATAACAGTATCACCACCAGACCTAATTTGGAATAACCCAGTTGAATATAGTCATGTAGCCCCTCAACATGTAAAATTATGAAATGGAAGTTTAGACCAGAATCTCCAAGACAGAGATTTTAGAAAGGGTGCCCTATTGCATATTATCACAGAAAAAGCCAAGAGCATTTAAAATTGTTTTAGTTTCTGAATTTGATGGGACAGGGCAGGGGTGAAAAGAGGTCACAAAAATAGAAGGCTGATCAGTCAGGTGTGTTTACTTTTTTGTGGCTCTGGTATCAGCTGGGGCTTTATATGCCTGGAAGGTACATGTGTTCCATTTGCCTGGTTTTTATTTAGAAAGATAAAAAAAAGAAGGTCTTGTGTGGGCAGCAAGACTGACCTTGGAAGTCTGAACATGGAAGACACACAGAATGGTAGGGAGAGCATCAGGGATCAAGGCCAGCAGGGTGACCTTGGGCAAGTGATGGAACTTTCCTGAGCCTCCAAGTCCTCACTTATAAAGCAGGGAGTTAATAATCATAGTACTCATCTCATATGTTCAGAGTGAGCATTAAATACCAGAGCTTAACACATAGTCAGGACGCAAACAACGTTAGGTGATATTGTTATCAATGTTAGTTCATGGAAAAGACAATTTGAAGCAAAGTCTGGATAATCCCTTATCTGAAGTGCTTTGTGCCTCTTAAAGGGAGTCAGATTAGAAAAATTTACATCCCTTTCAGTTCTATGGCTTTCTGATTCCCTATGACATTCCTTGTGTAGGCACAACCACAACAACTCAATTAGCGACCTTCATGGAGCCTTGGTGAGTCCAGCACTGGGCTAGATCCCTTACACGTTATTTTTCATTTGAGCCCAAACCCTGTGGAATATGCATTATTATCCTCATTTTACAGAGGAGAAAACTGAAGCTCAGGAGAGAAATAAAGTGCTGGAGGCTATACTTCCGGGAAGTGGCAGAGATTGAATCTTAACGTGAGTCCTTCAAACCTCAAAGCCTATGCTCTTTCCAATATGCTGCTCTTCTATATGGAAACAGGAAACAAGTCATTCATCCTCAAATTGTTTTCTAGGAATGGAGTGTCTTTCCTCTCATCAGTCTATGCTCATTTGTTGGGTTCCTTTTGTGATCAATAGTAATATAAAAATGGCACCCATCTGCAAATCACTTGGCTGGGGTGGGGCTGCCAGCTGTAGCCAAGGATCACAAGAGCCTGGACACTCATCTCTTGCACTTAGTAGTCTCAAGGAATCCTACAACAGATACTTGGATGGTGAAATAAGTAAATGGCCATTTTAATACAGCGGGTTTGGCACAGACCACTAGCTTTTTAAAACTAAAAATCACGGAAAAAAAATATGAAGGAACGAGGATCTTTAGTATTTTTACCTCTGAAGAGGGAAAGAGTGATATTTGAAATCCTATTTAAGGCTGACTCTACTGTCTATGTAGCTATGCTTCCTAGGCCTTAGAAGGTTGGGGGAGACAGTCAAGGCCAGGGGTAACGGTAACAATAGAAAATATCTTTGACTAAGTGTCCACCAATTACAGTCATTAGCAGTAGAACATCTTCCGCTCCTTTAGCATGGTCCCAAATGCCTCGGTGTGCCCCTTGAGAGCCCATTACCTTTGTTAACTGTTGACCTCAAAGTCTCATTTCCCCAAACTGCTTTCCAGCCTGATTGGTGAGCTACCAGTCCTGCCAATAACGGCCCTCCAATGTCACAGCTGTGGCTCCTACTGCCATAGGACTGCCACTTCCCTGGAGACTAGGACTCCCAACCTGGGTTTTATGTGTATTTATACTGGGCTCTTCAAAGGGTGGTTGCCTGTTTTCTTTTAATCCATTCTCGAGGCAATTGGGACAAGTTTACTTAGGACTGGTTTGGATTATATTTGAGTGACACAGCCCAGATCTCAACCAAAACTGTACTGCTAAGCTGATGTAAGAGAGTGTCCTGAGAGGGAACTCTGGTACCTCAGAGCAATTGCCTGATCAATCTGAATATTGCTTCTGAAGCCTGATTCTCAAAGTGTGTCTGGCTTTTTTCTGGTGAGCTGAGCAGGGTCCTTCTGAAGAACCAAGAACTGATCACTCATTTCTTATGAATGAATGATGAAAAATTCAATGTACATCTTTATGTACATCTTTTACATCTTTATGTAAAACTAATTACTCCTTACCAATAAAACTACTGATTAATCTGTTAGGTTTATTTTTTCTCTAGAACAGAATCATCAGCAAAATACAGTCATGTGCCGTATAACTGATGCTTCAGTTAGTGCATATACGACAGTGGTCCCATAAGATTAGTACCATATAGCCCGGGTGTGGAGTAGGCTACACCATCTAGGTTTGTGTAAGTACACTATGATGTTCACAAAGCGACGAAATCACCTAACAATGCATTTCTCAGAATGTATCCCTGTCATTAAGTGACACATGACTGTAATAAAAAGGCAAATTTCTTTATGCCCCTCCCAGAAATGGTCTTTGTGTTCTGGAATTCCTGGCTTCAGGTGGTGGCCAACCAATTTAAAATGTTGATAAGTAATGTACTTTTTCCTAAACACTTTGTGAGCCAACACTTTCTGGACCAGATAAAATACATCTGTGAGCCAGACGTGACTTACACAACTTGGGACTCAGTCCTTGTCAATGTTTCACAAGGTATGATCCAAGGACCACCTGCATCAATGTCATTTTTTAAATGGAGATTTACAGGCCTACCCCAAACCTGCTGAATCAGAATCTCCAGAAGTAAGACCCGGCGATCAGCACTTTTAAGTAAGCATTCTTGGCAGAAATGAAAGGGGCCAACTTTGAGGTATTGGATTTTCTGAGACTGGGAGATCTGAGAGCTGGACATGCTTCTGTATCACAAATAACACATCCGGACTCTGATGAGCTCTCTAGCCTCTATTTTAGGTATTCCGCCCGGCCTCTTCATCATCATCTCAATCATTTAACCATTTAACAGATAGTTATTGAGCTCCTATTACGTGCCAGGTTCTGTTCGAGGCACTGGGGATGCAACACTGAATGAAAGACACTAAAACTCTCCTCTCATGTAGCCTAATTTAGTGGGGAAAGACAGAGAGGAAAGAAGGTAATGAGTAACACCTAGTAGGTTAGATGGCGATGAGTGCTAAGGAGAAAAATTCAGCAAATAAGGGGTATAGGAATTGTGTGTGGAGAGCACATTGAGAGAAGGGGGTTTCAGTTTCAGACAGGATTTTCAGAGAAGGCCTCACTGCCTTGAGCCAAGACCTGAGGACAGAAGGAGAGAGCCATGTGAAAATCTAGGGGAAGGTATTCCAGGTAGAGGGAATATCAGGTGGAAGAGCTCTCAGACCTTTGTGATGTGGTGAGCTCGAGGAACAACACGGAGGACAGAGTGACCAAGAACAATGAGCAAGAGGAGGGTAGTAGGAGATGAGGCCAAAGGGAAGGGGGTCAGACTGTGTAGGGGCTTGTGAACCAGATAAGGATTTCAGCCTTTTTGCTCTCAGAGAGACCCTAGAAGGTTTTGAGCAGAGAATGGCAGGATCTCTCTGGCTTCTTGGAAGGGGGTGAGGGAAGACCACTTCAGAAGGTATTCCAGTAATCCAGGTGGCTTGGTTCATGGGAATAGTGGTGGAAGCAGTGAAAAGTGGTTGAATTCTGCATGTGTTTTGAACATAGAGCTGACAGGACTTGCCAATGAATCAGACATAGAGTGTGAGACAAAGAAGAGTCCAGAATGACTTTAAGGTTTGGGGCCCAAACAACTACAAGAATGTATTTGACATTCACTGAGATGGGAAGAGCAGGGTTTAGGGAGAGAGTAAATCAGAAGCTCAGTTTAGGATATATTAAACTAGAAATGCCTATTAGATGTCCAAGTGGAGATTTTGAGTAGGCAGTTATATTTGGGTTCAGGTAAGCCATCTGTGTTAGTCAGGGTTCTCCAAAGAAACAGAACCAGCAGGTTGTGTGTGTGGAGAGAGAGAGAGAGAAATTTATTCTAAGGAATTTGTTGACCTGATTGTGGAGACTTGATGAATCCAAAATCTGATGGGATAGGCCAGCAGGCTGGAAACTCAGGGAAGAGTTTGAGTTCAAGTCCAAAGGTAGTCTGCTGGTAGAATTCCTTCTTGCTCAGGGGAGGTCAGCCTTTGTTCTCTCAGGCCTTCAGTTGATTGGATGAGGCTCACCTACATTACTGAGGGTAATCTGCTTTACTCAGGTCCACCAATTTAAATGTTAATCTCATCCAAAAAATACCACCACGGAAAACATCCACAATAATGTTTGACCAAATACCTGGCCACTGTGGCCCAGCCAAGCAACACATAAAATTAACCATAATCACCATAATAACCACAGTTACAATTTACTGGGTATCTACCATGTTGTCAGGTATGATGCAGGTGCCTTGTGTTATTTATCATTAAACTACCCCCCAAAACACCACAAAGTAGATATTATTACCATTGACTAGATGACAAAACTGAGGTTCTCAGAGATTAAGCAATCTGTCCATGTCACTTGACCAAGATCCAATCCCACGTCCAACTCCAGGGATCATAATCTTCCCCACCACACCACACTGGCTCCCCATCGATAAGCTCCTTATTCCCCCAAACACACTATTCCATGTGTCTATGCCTTATCACATGCTGTTCCTTCTGCCTGAAAAACTCACCTCTCCTTCATCTGAATAAGTTTTACCCCTTCAGCAGGACTCAGCTCAAGGGTCATCTCCTCTAGGAAGCCTTCCTTGATTCCTTCTCCTGCTTTGATTTTAGAAGCTTTTCCTCTGTGCTCTCATAAGCAGTGGGCTTTACACATGTCTACAAAAGGAATCATCAAACTACAATTGGTCTGCTGACATTTTTTCTCTATTAGGCTGTAAACTTATTGATGGAAAGGAACACACCTTCCTCATCATGGTATCTGCAGATCCTCAGCACCTAGCCTAGTACTTGATAGGTGCCCCATAAGTGTTTAATAAGTGAATAAACAGATAGTGTGTACAGGAAGGGAAGACAGCAGGGGACCTAAGAAGGAGCATTAACAGAGATAAGGGGCAACCAAGAGAGGACAGAATGACAACAGACATGGGCAGAGAGGTCCGGTGAATGCAGCTGAATGATGCAGAGATATCGACGAGACTGAAAACTACAAAGAGGCTACGCATTGGGAAAAACTCAATAAATGCCGCAGAGTATAAGTGGCTTAGTGGTTTGGAAAAAAAGCTTTATTTGTAGAAATTTTAATGATACTGGCTGGACCAGCTGAGACAGCATCACAAAAACCTTGCAATCTGATCTGGGACTACTAGAAGGGGTAGAATTTGAGTAGATATGTATTGGGTGGGGGAGGGCAGGAGGCTTTTGATGAAATGACAGGCGAAGAAGGATCCCATCTTTAAAGGAAGTAGGGAGGCTGTGCAAGACATGGGAGAGCAACTGGGTGGCCCAGGTGTGGAAGCAAACAATACAACTCAAAACAAAGCATTCCTTTTCCAGTCCCTGGCAGGGTTCTTTGCCTTCCTGACAGCTCAGCCCATCAACAAATCAGGAAGAGTAGATCTCAACTCTCTAACATTCAAATCACCGTGGTGTATAATTTACCTGTCAATTCCTTTGATGAAAAGTGCAGTAAGAACGGTAACAAGTTTAGACATATTTCAAATGATGAAAATATCAAGTCCGATAACAACTCATCTATTTTGTTTCTGTGATCTCCTAGCCAATTCGAACACAACCCAGACACTCAAGATTTTTTTCTCTGCTTACCTTGGAGCCTCAGAATAACTTTGCAATGGATAACAAATGATAATTTCTCATTGAGAAATAAAATTAAAAGGCATACTACCAGTTGAGGCTAACCAGTTCAAATTCCTAGATTTCCAATATAAATGAATCATCATTTGATATTATAATTCTAAAGAAATATGATGCCTTAAATATATGTTCTAGCTTTTAGCTAAACCACTGCATTTCTTTAATATTCTCTAAGAAAATCTATTTGAGCCAAAGGCTTTTCATAAGAATAACAGTGAAAAAGATTGGAGGCCTTTGCACCTTCTACCAAATTATAGGGCAGAGTTCAATTAATTCACAGTGCTAAGTGGGGTCATTTTTGCAGTACTAACGGAAATTATAGCTCTTTTTAGACATGGCATTTCCATAGTAACTGCACAAGATCCCAACAACACACAGATCATCGCAAATACTGAAGTAGGAGTCGTTTACTTCTTAGATGGATGGCAGTAGAGAATTTTTTATTTGGAGGTTTTATCTTCTACATATAATGCCTTCCATGCTGAAAATATTTAATGCAAAGCTTGAGTTCAGTATACAAAATAGTGTCTAAATAATCTGCTAGATGTTGTGGGTTTAACAACTGCAGCCCAGCAGACCTTTGAAAAGAGATCTTGCTTCCTCTGTTTTAAACTCTCTCAGCCTCGTAGTAAAAAAGAAATTTAGTCTAAGTTTCCTTCGTGGAGAAATAGGCTGCAAAGGCTCGCGGAGGAATTCGTACCATCCACAGATGACCTAATGAGAATTAGCACTTCTGCCAGAGCGCCCTTGTTTTCTAAGGTATTGCTGCAGCCTGTTATGAAATACAGCTGGTGCCTGGTTTGCTAAACTTGCAGATGGATGCCTCTGGGCAAAATTGTCTTCTTCAGTCTTGATGAGAAAATTTAAATGCAATTCACATTCCATATTCAACGATGACATGACAAAATATTTAAAGGTCTTCTCTAATATGCCAGTGACTTACAAAAGACATGACGTACAATGACCTCCTTTGCCCTGCCCCCTTCTAAAACCTAAAAAAGATGGAAAACAATACAGCTGCTTCTCATTATTTCCACTTTGTCTTCAGTTGAGGGCTTGAGAGCCCAGAGCCCTGTGCTTTGGGAGTTCAAAATCATCAGGTTTGGGGCTTTTACTCCAGTTCCCACACCTGTGCTCTCAGAACCCAAAGGGTAAAATGCTGTTCGGTTTCAGCAGTGGCAAAAAACACAGGTGGCCCTTGCTGACATGAAATTAGCAGAGGATATGCAGAGTGTGGCTACCAGGGGTCAAAAGTTAAAAATACCCATTACCTATGGCCCATTCTGCCAAATAAATCAAGTTCCAATTTAACTGCATCCTAACCTGCTTATTGTAGAGAAGAAAAGATATGGATTTGAATTAGTAGAAAGTCTTGAGTTCAAACCCTCACTCTTTTATTCATTGAATTTATATTGAATTTTTACGTTAAACATTATTATACTCAATTTACATTGAAGCTTTATCTTGCTGAGCCTTGTTGTCACATATTTTAAATCCCTTTCCCACCAGGGTTTTGGAAGGATTGAATGTCATAATGTATTGGCGGCACCTGAAACGTGCCTCCCACATCAGAGGCTTAATAAACAGCTAGGCCCTCTGAACTTCTACAGTAGATTGGGTATCTAGACTTGCTTATTAAGGAAGAAGAAACTATAGTTCCATGGCAACATCTAATCAAGGCTTTTATAGAATCTCAGAGTTGGAAAATTGTTCAGATACGTCCTAGTCCTTCCTGTTGAATGATTTGTCTCTGCTCAGCTCTGTCAATTACTACTCATTCCAGCCTCTCAGGTATGAGCATTTCCAAATGCAGATGAATTACCACCTCATCAATTAGCCATTTAATTGTGAAAAATGAAAAGGGGAAAAATCAACTATTTTGAGGATCAACTGTATACCCAGCACTATACAGATATACTTATTCATTTGAATACCCTGTAACATAGATATCCCAATTTTACAGCCTAGAAAACTGAGGCTCAGAGGATAAATGATTTCACAAGCTCCCACAGATTTATTTAAAATATCAGTGATCTCCAAAAGTGATATACTTAGTCTAAGATGTCAGAGATTGGTCAAGTTTAGTAGAATTGTTATTATACTTGCACAATTCAACATGTCTGTGTTCTTAATGGAGATGGACAGAGGCATATGTTTCATCTTTTGATAACTCAAGCCTTCCCTCCAAGTATTACACTTGTCTCTGTCCTTGTGTATGCTTAGGTCAGAACCCTAGACATGCATTACCAGAAATTTGGAGTCATGCTTTCTATAGATTATGAAATGAGCGTTAAATCCATGAAATTCTCAAAGAATTTGTTGCTACTTGGGAGACCACTGCAAGCTAGGAAAGGAGAGGTTTTCTTTCTTGTTTGCCTTGGTATATCCCCAGTGCCTGAAACAGTGGTTATTCAGTAAATAATTATTGATTAATAAAGCCTAATAAATTCAGAGTACTATTGAAGCCCCGTTATGATTTAATATAATCTTTTCTTGAATTTTTAAGTATTTCAAATTGCCTTTAAAAAAAATGAAGATAAGATACTTTGAACCAAGGAGCTCAGTTTTTAGCTTCATTTAGGAAAGAAATTATCTTCTTCCAGTTTGTCTTGTTTTGAAAGAAACCAACTCATATCAAATGGACTCCCACACTCTTATTCAGATTTCACCAGTGTGTCCATGCAGTTAACAGAATTGTTTAGCCCTCAGCCCTCCATTCAACTCAGTTCCCTGGCCTATAAAGAACCACTTAGTATTTTTCAAATTTGCTAAGAGGGTAAATTTTATGTTAAGTGTTCTTATCACAAAATAATAATACAGAGGGCAGGAAGAAACTTTTGGAGGTGATGGATAAGTTTATGGCATAGATTGTGGTGATGGTTTCATGGATGTATAGTTGTCTCCATACTTGTCAAATTGTATATATTAAATATGTACGGCTTTTCGTATGTCAAAAAAAATTTGCCAGTAGTGGAAAAAAAGGGAACCATTTATTAGATATTATCTCCGATAATGAAAAAATTTTCCATTATGGTCAGGATGTGGGAAGACAAAGTTTACAATTCTTAGATTGAGGGTGATAAGTACACTCCTTGTTCCCTCGTTTCACCCTTGAGTTACATTTCCCATCACTCCAGCTTCCCACGTTCGCCCTATGCGCTCAGGAATCATGGGAGCGGCAGCCTGTGAGTACTGCTATTTGTGGCAAGTCTACCTCGCTTCAATTCTCTTTTTCTCAGCTCAAAACAACAAAATGAAAGGCCCCAGGGGGAACAACAAATCTCAGATATCTTTTTCCTTGTTTAACTTTTCTAAAATATTTTCCTTGGAGAGGTCCTGTACCGAATCTTCTCAAGGCATTTTCATTGCCCCTTGTCCTTTCCAGAACTCCTCTTAAGGCCAGGACCAATTTCCCTGATGTAGGAACGAAAGGCTGACTCCTCATTCCCATTTGGAACCATCTGGTTCTTCCTGCTCACAGCTCACCACTCGTTCCTAATCACTCTACCTCCTCTTTCTTCTTTCCTCTCTCTGATATATTTTCAGTCCTGTTTCTCCCCTAGAAAACATAAGCCTTGAGATCTTCTGCCAAGATGGGTTTGGCTTTAGGAATAAAGTTTTTAAGTGCCCTACCACATTTCCCAGGGGATGACAAGGATTCTTTACCTCTAAGAAAGTGTATTGTTCACTGATAATGTACAGAGGGAAGGTTGTGCTTTCTGAAATACCTCTGTACCTCAGGAAGTAAAATTAAATAAATCCTTGAAAAACAAAAAGCTGCTTTTTCTCACCTTGGGAGCTTTTCTTTTTTCCACCATTGTACAGTATATAATTACAAAGCTTGGTTGAAGTAGAATAAATGGACATTATTATGCTTTTAACTTATGCCAGAACTGTACATCTTTTCAAGTTTTTAAAGTATATGCCACCATTTTATCTCATAAGTAATATCTTTGTGATTCAGGATCAAGAATTTTTTTTTAATCTCTTGCACTGGCCACTGCAAAACATTAAGCCATTTATTCAATAAATGCGTATTGAATGCTTTCTATGTGCCATGACAAGGACACATTAACCCATGAATGTGCATATCATGCCCTTGCATTCTGTGTCTCTGGGATCTACTTAAATTGCTGAAACGGGTATCTCCTAACCATCAATACTGTTTCCCTCTATAAGCCAGTGCTGATTTAATCCTGAGTTCTTCTATGTTTTCCTAAATATGCCTGAAGAGCCTATTTAGTGAAAAATAAGAAAAATTAAATATCCGCAATCCTCAATGTTCCTCCACAACCCTGATATATATCACTAGCCTAAGTGACAAGTAGTTCAAGGACCTCACTTCATCCTCTTCCCTTTGAACAGGAGGAGGAATCTTTGGTCAAAATCAAAGACTCCAATTTGGTCACATGTTCTTGCAACAAAGCTTTCCAAGGGCTTAAAACACTGTTTCTCAAATTTGGTTGCAATTAGAATCACTTGGGGAATTTGTTTTTACCGCATTATCAGAGCTTTATTTTACTAAGATCATTGTGCACGTCTCTACTTTTATCGAGGGCATTATTGGCCAGTGCCTTATCTGCTTATTTTGTTGTTGTTTTCTTATTGTTCTTTAAATAAAATTTTATTTTGGAATAATGTTAGATTTACAGAAAAATTGCAGAGTTCTCATATACCCCTGACCCAGTTTCAGTTTCCCCTCATATTATCATCTTACGTTATTGTGGTACATTTGTCAAAACTAAGAAACCAATATTGGTAAGTTACTATTAACTATAATCCAGGCTTTATTCAGACTTCACCAGTTTTTCCATTACATCCTTTCTCTCTTACCAACCACAATGTATTGAGATCTTCTGTCTCCCAATCTCCTCTGATCTGTAACAATTTCTCAGTCTTTCCTTGACAGCCCGGAGGAGAAGTAGTAGATATTTTGTAGAATATCCTTCAGTTTGGGTGTGTCTCATATTTTTCTCATAAGTAGACTGGAATTATAGGCTTATGGAAAGTGTACCACGGAGGTGAAATGCTCTTCTCATCGCATCAGAGGATCCATGATAGCCACATGACAACACAGGCAATGCTAACCTTCAGCACTTGGTTAGTATTGTCCAGGTTCCTTCATCAAGTTACTATTTTTCCCTTTCCCTACTATATTCTCTGGAAGCAAGTCACAAAATCTAGCCCACCCTCAGGCAGATGAGGGAAGAACTAAGCTCCATCTCCTAGAAAGGAAAGTATCTACGTAAATTACTTGGAATTATTCTGTAAGAAAGATTTGTTTCTTTCTCCCCATTTATTCATTCAATTGTTTAATTATATCAGTATGGACTCATGTGCTCATTTTATACCTTGAGTTATAATCCAATACTATTTTACTTATTTTGTTGCTCAAAGATTTCCAGCTTCAGTCATTGGGATTTCTTTCAGGTTCCTGTGTCCCTTTGACATGACCCCATTCTTTTATTTTTTGAACACTGCCTTACTTTTCTAGTAGTACAAGATGCTCCAGACTTATTTTGTATTTTCTCTGCCCTGGCCCTAGAATTGGCTATTTCTACAAAGCAAACTGGTTCCTTTCACTGGGGAATGGTAATTAGAAACCAAGATCTAAGAACTGGGAATGCTCATTGCTATTAAACTGTCATTGCTTTTGGCGGACAGAGCTAGTTAATAAATATTTGTATATTAACTTATGTATAAACACATATCTGTAACTCTGTATCTATTCATCTGTGTGTGTGTGTGCATAGATAAACATGAGTTCGTACTGATGTTTCCAACTCCAGCACCATGAGGTTCATTTTAGCCTTCCCTTCCTGCTGATCTGTAACTTTCCTCTCTAACAGAGAAAACTGACTCCCACCATCCACCACGCATTTACTTATTTTTTGACTCCAGTCTACTGAAAAAACACATTCAAGATTGTTAATCCATATCCCACCTGGGGAAATTTTAAAACGCCTACTGTCCAAGCCACCTGAAAACAATTAAGTCAACTTCTAGGGATGCAGCCCAGGCCTTAGAAGTCTTGGAATTTCCCAGGTGATTTCAATGTATAGCCAGGCTGAGAACCATTGAGTTAAAATGTCAGCATACTCAGGTGGGGTCTTTCTTGCCTTTCTCTCCCTGCTGTTTGCTTTCACGTCATCGAGACAGGAAGGGCTGGGAGTTGCTTCAAAGTTGAGGATGTACAGGCAGCTCACTGTCCTGGGTGAGCTTCCCCTTCCCGCATCAGTTTGGCAGGAGGCTAATTATTTGTCTTTCGGGCTCTGTCTCTGAGGCTTCAAATTCTCTGGCAATGGCAGGTGGGCTTGAGATTGGACTTCTGTCATCAGCTTCTGTGATCTTACTCTGGCATAGATAGGGAAAAACAGACTGAGCCTGCCTCACAGCCTGCTTGTCTGACTCCCAGCTTATTTAAGGAAGAAAGTGCCTACCAGGTATGTCTCAGCCCGGGTAACTAGTTTCACTGTGTTGAGTATTGGTTTACTGAATAAGACCACAGCTGGGACTAAAGTGTTGCTTTGCCTCTTGTGTGCATACTTCATACTTGTGGACCCTGGGGAAGAGTCACCGGTCAAGAACAAGCATTGGAGGTTCCTGGATATCCTAGCCTAAATGGATATAATTTATTTAAAAATTAAACATAAACAGGTGTTAACTAATAACATGCATTGTTTGTATAATACAAATTATGTTTTAAGATTTAAACTAGGTTTAATTTTTAAAGTAATACCAAGATTTGACTTTAAAAACTCAAACCATGAAGAAGAGTCTAAAATTTAATATTCCCCTCTTTTCCTACCTTCAAATCTATGTTTCCCTCAAGTAGTTGCTTTAGGCCGTTCTTGATTATTAGATTTTCTGGTATTGACTATTATAAGTTGAAATAATCATACTCCTGTGGCTTGAATTATCAATATTAAGGAGTTTGTTGACTTCCCACTATGAAAGATGAGAAATTGAACACATTTATACATATGACCACTTCCATCTCTCTAGCCTTATTTTTGTCGGTTCTATATATTTTTTAATGGTCAAGGTTATTTTATGTTTTATAATCATAACTTTGTCTTTTGTACTTCTGTTAACTCTAAAGTCAATTTCTCTGTTTACTCATCTTGGTTATTATCTTTGCTGCTTTTTTTTTAATGATTGAAGATGTAGGTTGGTGTACTATACGTGTCTGAATTAGTTTTCTATAAAGTTAGTTACAAAGAACAGAAGTTAACTCTGGCTAACTTAAGCACATAAGGAATAAGGAATTCAGCTGGAGGATTCAGAGTGATATACAAAATTGGAGATAGAGAATTGCCTGTGAAGGAAAGGTACCAGGCAGCCAGGGGGCCACAGAGAGCAGAGAAATGACCAGCCTACATAGGGAACTGCCTTTAAAAAGACACAGCACCGAACGTTTCTCTCATTATGTCACTCCACTCAAGATAGTTCTTAGTGAAAGCATCTGTTTGAGCCATAGGTTTATCCCTTAGCAGGGATGAGAGGAAGGACTCCACAGTCGACAATCCCGCCATATGTATGTTTGGGGGTGGGGATCATAAACTCAAAAAGGGAGGGATATTGGAATAACAAGTATATGAAAATATGTTCACCTT